>NC_090930.1:765653646-765956677 GCF_040938575.1 Ambystoma mexicanum | reverse complement strand
TTCTTACCTCATTGGGGAGAATGCACTAATGCCAAAAATGCTCCCCATCCTCAGGACTTTAGTAGTTGGTAATGACTAACATCCCTCGTTAAATGCCTTCACTTTGCACGGGCCTTTAAAGTGGGTTGAGAAACATTATCACCTGTTAATACCCTTGAAATTCTGCATTATTGCATAAGTATTGGATCAGGTGGCACATTAGAACCATCATTCATTTTACATCTTTTTTACCAGTTACAGTTCAAATTCAGCATGAAAAGAAAAAAATGAGAAGAAAAAATTAAAGAAAAAGAAAAGGAAAAAGAAAAAAAAAATTATGTAAACGAAAATTACATAACTCTGAAAACATATGCAACAATTATTACAGTCAATTGCTGTGAAAAGGAAAAAGGAAAAGGGGAGGAAAATAAAAGAAAGGTGAAAAGAACACGTAAAAAGGAGAAGAGGGAAGGACCAGTTCAGCCAGAGTTGGCAGCTTCTTTCAGTCTTGTTATGCAGAAATAAACTTTCTTTCTCACTTTTCTCCATCAAGTTTAAAAAAAAATGATTGATACCATCTCTAGCAGGGCAAAAGTTATAGATAACCTTGAGCCCTGTAGCAGCTGTAACCAAACGTCTTTCTTTGTTGAGGTTCGATTGTTTACAAAGAATCTCCCCAGTAGATTGCGACGAATGTGCATGATGCCCTGACAACTCATGATGAGATGGCGAAGTGTTTCCATTGGGTGACCACAGAGTCAACAATTATAGTCTCTCGTGCTTTTCTGTTATCTTGCTTCAAGAATTTCTTTGGTGGAAAGATGTTAAAGCGAAGTCTGAGAAATTGCTGTCGCAACTCCGCCGAAGGAAACTTACTCAGATACAGCGGAGTTAGGCCTCGCTTGTTCAAAGCAATGCAGTATTTGCCATAGAGTTTGGATGACTGCACCAGCACTAAGGACTCGATCCAATAATGCTCATACAGCCGTTTCTTTACAAGATCTGGATTTTCAATAAGTAGTTTCGCAGTAGAGTCTATTGAGTCCAACAGGCTCAAACATTTGGTTCTCCATTCAACAAGTAAAGGCTCTCTTTCTGACTTCAGTGGTTGGCCCAACAGTCCAAAACCGCTATCTGGTGGAGGCAGTAAGAATTTGCGATAGAAAGATAGAGTTTTCCAGCTGACACAAGTAATGGGAGAAGTCAGTCCAAACTCTTTTCTTATTACAGCCACAGGTATACAGTTAGGGAGGTCAAGTACGGCTCTCCAAAATAGGCCCTCTAAGATTTGCCATATCTTCCAGCTCATCTGGAGAGAGCACTCAGCCCCATAGATCACAATGGGGACTACCTTCATGGTGTAAAAACGGAGCAAATGTGTCAATGTAAATTTACAATATCTGCGTTTGATCAGTCTTGCCTGGGCTGTCAGCATCTTCAATTTGCGCCTTAGCGCTATTTCTCTTGGAGCTTCACTATAGCTTGCGTTGATTGGGATACCTAAATAGAGCAATTCTGATGTCTCTCGGATCTGGTCACCATTATTGTGCCAACCCTTAAACTTCATGAGGTTGCGTCTTGTCTTCCCCAAGGTAAGCACCATTGATTTGGTGGCGTTTACTCTTAGATCATTGGAAGATAAAAAGAGAGCTAGGGCATTCAATTGGCGATGGAGCCCAATTGGAGTTTCATCTAGAAGAATGACATCATCTGCATACAATAGACGATTCATTGGGGAGCCCGCAATACAAGGGGGGAAGCATCTAATTTCCGTAAAGGCGTCACCCATGTCTGAGATGTATAATTTAAAGATGGTTGGGGCTAGTCGACACCCTTGCTTGAGGCCCACTCCTGTTTTGATGGAGTTTGACAGGTCTTCCTTTTGGTTCAGCTTTATTTGAATGCTTGTGTTGTTATGAAGGGCCTCCATAGCCTTGCGTATGTCAGTGGGGCACCCCCAGACTTTTAGCTTCTGCCAAAGTTTCTCTCCATTTACTGAAGTAAAGGCTTGAGACAAGTCCACTGTGCGAGATATACGTTTTTACTGTTCTTTTTTACCGTTCTCAGTTTCAGGTAATTTATCAGAAAGAGGTTTAAAGATGTTCCGATTCCCTTTTCAAACCATGCTTGCCAGCCATACCGATGTTTTGATACCCAGCTCCAGGCCGTAATGTGATTCAAGATCAGGGCCGCAAAAAGTTTACCGATAACATCCAAGAGGGCGATAGGTCTGTAATTTGCGGCCACAGACCTATCACCCTTCTTGAAGATCGGTACAATGATGGATTTCGTCCAGGTGGCCGGAATACAGCGTTTTATTTTCACCAGTAGAAAAAGTTGGTGTAAGAAAGTTGCCCATTCCTCAGGATATTGTTTTAGTGACTGATCCGTGAGGCCATCAGGACCCGCCATTCTGGAATTGTTGGACGATTTAATTAGGGCGAGGATATCTTCCCTTTCAGTTTCAAACTCCCAGTTTGAGCAGGAGTTTTCTGCAGCCTTTGAGGCTTGCAAGGTTGGGCTTTGAGAAGAGCTTGGAGAAATGGTCCATCCAGTCCTTTGCCAGAATAGGGTTGGAAATGAGACTCTGTTGAAGTGTGTCTAGCATGTTACAGATTTGCCACATTTCACTAGAGTTTTTAGATGCGACTAATTACAGCATATGTTCGGCATTCGATTGCAATAGAGATTGCCTGTGCTGTCTTAACCAATTATTGTACGCAATCCTCATTTTCTTGTCAGCCACAAGTGATGCCGGGGAAGGATTTTTCTTCAGCGCTCTTTGCAGCTTTTTTAGCTTCCTTTTTCTTGTGGCAACCTCATGGTTGAAAGCATATTTGTGGCAGAAGCCCTTTGATCTTCCTGGTCCAGATTTTTCGCTAAACACTACTGCCCCTTACCCATCATGCATGCGCAACCTCTCTCAGGCCAACACTGCCCCTTGCACAACCCCGCCTAACTTACTAGGCTCATCTTCAGAAAACCAGCACTTAGATCCTGCCATTCTTAAGTCTCAGCCAGATATTTCGTATAGCTGTAACAAAGGAGGGGTTCACACCATTTCCCATCCTATTGGCTCCCTGAATTGTATGCTGCTTAATACTAGATCCTTGATCAAGCATGCCCATGAAGTCTCCACTTACATTGATGGCTACAATCTTGATATTTGCGCCATCACGGAAACATGGGGTACTGCGGCATCAGGACCCTCAGTACAGCCTGCCATCCCAGAAGGGTATTGTATGATAAGGCAGGAACGAGAATCTGGAAGGGGAAGTGGGGTAGCCTATATTTTAAGGAAATCATTATCCGTTTGAAAATTAAGGGTCACCTAATGGAAGGAATATATTTTCTCCATATAAAAATAGGGATGAACGCTAAAACCACAGTGAATATGGTCCTTATTTAATTGCCTCCCTCATGTCTAGGCAACTTCTCTACAGAACTTGCTAGCTACCTCCTCCCATTACTAAAACCCAACTCACGTTTTATTGTGCTAGGCGATTTCAACTACTGGCTGGGCCACCCTGATGACCAGGCGGCATCTGAACTTGCGCAATATTTTTCTGATTTAGGTTTCACCCAAGTAGTGGAGGTCCCTACCCACAATCTAGGACATACCCTCGATTGGGTAGCAGTTATTAATAGCCCTTATCACGATGTCTCTGTAGCACCCTGCCCATGGTTGGACCATGATGCTGTTCACTTCTCTATCACCATACCATTCGGCACTAAAGTTCAAACAGCTTGCTTGGTAGCTGTTACATATCGTAACACCAAGTCCTTAACCATGGATAAAATTGAAGGCCTCTCCTCTCAGACCCTACATATCTTAGAGACAGACAATCTTGACATTCTTACTAAGAAAATTTGTTCTAATCTCAAACTAGTGGCAGACTCTCTCGCTCCTATAAAAGACAAAAAGAAACCTTCTGAAAGGAAACTCACCAATCCTTGGTTCTCACCCAAACTCCAATCCCTCAAAGCCCTCTCTCTTAAACTATTCTATAGCTGGAAAGCCAATCAATCACCCACAGCACTTTCCAGCTATAAGGAAGCTGATAATAACTATAAGAGAGCTATTACGGATGCCAAGAAATCCTACTTGGATTCCATAATTTCTCAGGCTACATCGAACTCTAAAGAATTATTCAAAATCTTAAAAGAACAAGAGGCTGTCCCAGAACCGGCACTTTCCTCAATCATCAAAAATGACGAGTGGAGTCTGGACATCCAGAATGCTATGGCAAATAAACTGGATGGTATCCGGGAATCCATAGCAACCAAAAAAAGTGTTACTGACATACTGGGCACCCATCCAGTTAGTAACACCTTCATTAGGGACCCCGATATCCCCATCTTTGATTTTACACCCATATCAGAGGAGGAGTTGGCATCCATCATTAATAAACTTAAGGCAACTAATTGTACAGGGGATCCTTGTGCCTCGACAATCATCAAAACATGTCCCCCTTCACTTGTTCAAGCCATATGTAAATTTGTAAATGCCTTGTTGCAGAATTGTACGGTCCCAGACGATTTGAAACAAGCATCGGTTACCCCTTTATTGAAAAAACCCAGCTTGGATCAAAACATCCCCACCAATTATAGACCCATAACTAACACTCCTTTCTTACTTAAGATACTGCACCGGGTAGCCTATAGCCAAATAGCGCAACATCTCAACTCCTACCCTATTCTCAATCCTTTCCAGTCAGGGTTCAAACAAGGTTTTGGTACAGAGACCTCACTTCTGGATCTCAAGTCACAACTACTCCAAAGAATGGACTCTCAAAAGGTCTCCCTTCTGATCTCTCTGGACCAATCGGCAGTGTTCGACCTTGTCGATCATGCCATACTAGCAGACAGGCTCATGTTCGTAGCCAACTGCTCGCAGGCCGCTACCAACTGGCTACTTTCATTCTTATCCAACAGATCTAGCAGGGTTTGTGCCAACAATGCCAAAGCACCAGCAATCCAGACATTGTTCGGAGTGCCACAAGGCGCCAGTCTGTCGCCGTGCATCTATAAAATCTTCATGTCTCAATTTTTTGCCCATCTTGCCAAGGAGGGCATTCTCTTTTCCAACTATGTCGATGACACTCAATGTGTCTTCCCTCTTACAGGCCAGCATGATGAGGACGAAAAAGAACTTCATCGCATTTTTGCCATGATAGAACAATGGATGATGTTGAATAATCTTGCACTTAATCGCAGCAAGACGGAACTCATGGTCGTGGGATATGACAGCATTGTTGCCAAATTAGACCCAGCTCTAATCCCTACTCTTCCTAAGGTTAAAATCCTGGGTGTGGTTTTGGATCAATCACTCAATATGAAATCTTATGTGGCCATTACTGTATCTTCCGCCACCTATTATATTAAATTACTGTCCCACCTGCGACCTTTCATTTCTCAATCTAACGCAGAGACCATCGCCCAAGCCATTATTGGCTCTAAACTGGATTACTTTTGTAGTTTATTAGCAGGCTCCAGTAAAAAAACCATAAACCGTCTTCAGGTGGTCCAAAACGGAGCAGTCAGAGTAGTATCTGGTCTTACACACAGGGCACATGTGTCTGAGGCACGGAGAGCTCTAGACTGGCTGCCTGTGGACTCAAGAATCTCCTTTAGACTAATGGTCATCACATTCAAATGCCTTAAGGGCAAGATGCCATTCTATCTTAAAAGGTATATTGGAATAAAATCTTCGGTTAGAAATCTTCGGTCCAACAACCAGAACTTGCTCCACCAGCCCAAAGTTAAAAGTAAAAAAGCACAATGTGGTGCCTTTGCCTCTGCGGCACCGGCGCTCTGGAACACTCTGCCAGATCAACTGAGAAACTCAGCAGCCCTGAGCACCTTTCAGAAGGGCCTTAAAACTTTCCTCTACCAATAGTCGCCCCCTGTCTGCGGTTCCTTTCTTTAGATTTCCCGGCCGTCTCTCTCTTTTTTTGTGTTTTGTCTGCGCCCTCACACCTATGGGTTTATGGTTGCGCTTTACAAATGTAATAAAGTAAAGTAAAGTAAAGATGGCCAAGGACAGCGTATAATCAATGTCTTCCGGCCTGCCATTGTCTCTTAGATTTTTAGATAATGTTGATACATTTTCCCTCAGTAATCTTACTCTGTTTCTTCCAGGCTGTACTTCCAAGTCATCCCCATCTGGCGGAGACTTTGATGTCGTGCCCAGTTCGGGTGTTAATTTCAACATATTGTGGTCACTCTGTGGAGTTTCGATGATCGTCAAGGCCACTACTCTACAGTGAAGGCTGTCGGAGTCAAGAAAGTAGTCTAAAATGTGAGAAACATGTCCTCTCTTCCAGGTTGGATTTGGTGGGATGTCCCCCGATGTAATGCCATTAAGTAATGAGATATTTCTCAGCTGGAACTCCTTCCTAAATGACAGGCCTCGTTTTACAGCTTCTTGTAGATTACTCGCATAGAGATATGAGAGCCCAACAATTATTGAAACAGTGAATATTTAGGTCCCCACATAAGATCACATTCAAGTTGGAGTAGTCAATCATTGCAGCGTCAACCTCCTCCAGTAACTGGTCCATGAAGTTCTTGGCTGCAGGGTTGTTGCAGTTCCAATACAAGTTACACAAACGGATCCGCCTCATAGCGTCCTCTTCACCAATTTGATGTACCAGTAGGGTGATCTGAATGAATGGTAAAATGTTCTTTGACCAGGCCACCCGCAGGCCACAGCTTTTGTTGATGGCGGTCAATAGGCCTGCCATTGGTCTACCCTTCGTGCCTTTTATTGCTGGGTTCATGAGGACGACAAAGTGCTTGATGATAGGTCGAACATACAGCCACGTCTCCTGCAAACAAATGACCTCAAAATCTTCCAGTCGAATACTACCATCACCCAGTAGATGTTTAAAACCATGCGTGTTCCAACAACCCAAGTGGATGTGGGGTGGGGGGTAATTGTCGCCTGGACCCTGGCATTATGATCTTCTGGCCAATGAGCCGGCCAACCAGTCCCAGTTGTCCCCATCCCTAACACCCCTGGTCCCTCGTGGTACACCGGAAGTGTTCTTTGAGGCAGTATGGTTATTGCTCGTGATTCTGAATTTGCCCTTATTTTTTTTACTCGATCCTTCATCACATATAAATTGGTTTGTGTTCAAGGAACAGTCGCTGTCCATGTTGTCTGTCTTCCCGCTCCCCGCATCAAAATTGTAGCTGTTAGGATGATGAGATTTAGTGGGCATCTGGTCATAGAATTCAGCCTCATCTCTTCTTCCTAGGTTCGAGGTTGATCTAGCGGTTAGGGAAAACCCCATGTTCTTCAGTAGTTCAGAGTTTTGCTGTAGTAGAGTTTTCACATCCATGGAAGCAAGATGTATTATGGCTTTCTCATAATTCGATTTATCCGGAAACTCTACTAATGATAAATCCTTTGTGTTGAGTCCAGAGAGTGCATCAATATTGTGGAAGAGCCTCAAGATGTTAGCTCTATTTAGAACTAGATTGTCTTTAATACAAAGGATTCTGCGTAGTTGCATGCAGTAGGAAGCTGAAATAGTCTCCTTGCCTGGGCTGTTCTCACGTTGTCTGTTGTCCGCGTTATAGTTCTTAGTCAGCCCCTTTGGTTGCTTAACTTTGGCCCTACTGTTTTGATCCTGCGTCATAAATCTCCTGCCCAACGGAAGCGGTGAATCCTCGCTGGAGGATTTGTTCATGTGAACTCTGGATACAATTCCGGTTCTGGGTTGAGGTTTTGTAGTCGAGGGCTGGGGCATTTTTTTTAAATCCTTGCAGTCAGAGTCACTAGCAGACTCATCATCAATGCCTTTGAAGTTGATCACCTCCAATAGGATGCTGGGTGAAGATGCCCAAGCATTGTTTGTGTTTAATGCCTTAAGGCGATCTTCCAAGGAGGCATCAATCTCAAGGACCTCGTCCCAATCTGCGTAATACACCGAAAGGTTCATTAGATCCTCCAAATCCTCTGAGTTTAGGATATTTTTAGGCTTATTTATGGAATTTGGGGCAAAAGAGGACTTCCTGATTTCGTCTATGTCTTCATCCGATTCCATGCTTGTAAAAGAGTCCTCATTTTCTATCAATTGTTGGTATATTTGTTTTGGATCTTGGATGATGGCCTGTTTAAGCGCCAAGTCCTTGAAGTTTTTTATTGCAACAGGTGGACGTGATTGTTTGCTTTTAGCAGGTTTATTTGCAAAGTTCACATGTTTAGTTTGTTTGTTGGACTGGATAGGTTTCTTTCCAGAATTGGAACCAATCTTACTGGCAAAACTGGTTCCCATATCACAATTTGTGAAGATGTCATATGTTTTAGGAAAAAGTGAAGGTGCAGATGCAGGAAGCCCAGGTGCTATAGTAGATCCGAGTGACAAGGGATTGGGCGAGTTGGACCTAATCTCCTTTGTTTTTTTGGGGTTTTTCCCCACAGTGTTACTACGGTCATGGTATGTCTTAGGGGGAGGCTGCTTCGAGGTCCCCGGGATCTGATTGTCTTCAACTCCCACATACTTCCATTCCCCTGGATGGAGAATTGGATCGTCTGGGTATGATTCCTTGCATAATCCATTGATGGGTTGTGTTGCGGGCTTCTTGGTTCCATCCAAAGAGGATGCAGCAGGGCCGCCAGTGTTGACCGTGCTGGTAGTCGATAAAATTGGTGTAACGCCCAAATTCATAGCATTTCCCAAAGTCCCAAAGAGTTTGTCAGTGTAGTGTTTAAATCAACATCGAAGATGGGACCATTTTGGTTAGTGCTTGACAAGGATTGCCTTCTTTTTTCCTTGTCTCTAATTGGAGGTTCCAGGATAGTTTTCAAAAAGCTTGTAATGTGCTCCTCATGCTTGTGTTTATTTTTGGATAAAGCCGATATGAATCCTTACAAGAAGATCATTTTGGTGTGTAGCATTGCGATCAGGGTGGATTGGTCTTTTAGTTGGTCCACGATGCTCTTGTACAATTTCTTGAAAGGACTCATGGTGACAGAAAATGCTGCAATCATATTGCCATCTAAGAGTGCACTCGATGAAGACTTTTCCTCCCCCTGAGCCGCAATCATGTCCAATAATAAATCTTCATCAGATATTGAATCATTGTTCCTAGGGTCGATCTCCACTGATGAAGAAAGCCTGCGCCGTTTCCTAGGGCAACTTGCACCTAGTGAGGTCGAAGGATCTATGAGCCTTGGGGACTTGGCTATAGCTGTGTTCTTCGTTCTCCCACTGTGCTCAATTTCAGCTTCTTCACTATTATTCGCTCTCTTACCTGTTCGAGAAGGAGAGTTAAGCGCCCTGAAGTTTTCCCTCGAAGGAGCTACTTCCTTCTCACAAGCGATTTCCTAGCCAACGCTGCTGTGATTTTTCTCTAGGTCGATTGTGGTTATGTGATGAATAACTGAGGTTTGCCTAGTTTTTCCAGGGCAGCCCTATTGGTTTTTCCGTGGGGGGGAGGCATCCCCACCTTTTTACTTAGGCAAAGAGTCTCAGCAGTAGGCAGCAGGATGGATGGGAGTCTTGAAGAGGAATCACTCTGTGAGTAACATAGGTTCCCAAAATTGGTGCCAAAGCTTAGCCCACTAGATTTCCATGCCTGTCACCTAGGAGCCCCTCTATTGGAGGTCTAATGGGGTTTGGGCTCCAAGGATTTGGGTGGACTGGTGGGTGTAGCCGTATTGCAGGATATAGCGGCTATAGGTAGGTAGACCTCATAATCTATGCTGACCACGATCTTCTTATAAGGTTGAATTGAACCTGTTGCGATGTCCTTGTCGGTCGTTGGACAATTTTCCTTAATCTCCTATGACTCTGTTGTAGTCGCCTCTAGGTCAGGTTCCACATAGACGCAGGAATCATTTAGCTGGTTTTGTAGTGTTGCCGAACTAGCCCCATCGCCGAGGTTGTTTTCAAGATCCATGGTATTTTTGTCAAACTCTGTTTTCCGCCCCGCTACAACTAGAGCCTCTACTGGATGATTTGTTGTTGGCTCTAGGTCGAGGCTAGCGACTAACACTCCTCCCGTGGTTTTGCCTGAACTAAGTGGGCCTACAGCTGTCATTGCACCAATGATTTGGTCAGGCAAACGAGATTCACAGACACTCAGGCTAGGCTGTGGGATTGCTATAGTGTGTCAGTTGTCACCTGCAGCTATGCCAACTGCAGCTATAGGCTATGGAAAGAGCACTGTAAAAGTGCAGGGATCTTTCCTAGCTTCTTTATCCTGTTTCTTTTTGACAATAGACAGTCAAAGGTGGGATCAAGAGCAACTTTATGTTAGGGTGTAATGGAGTAGCCGCAAGGTGGGTGAACAAATAGGTGGAAGTGGAGGGAGCACTCTATGTGGCTAAGGGAGCTCAAGGACATATAGTTTGCAGTCACTCCTCCTCGAACAACACTGTGAGGCAGGGGAGCTCAAATCATTCTACAATCACTCTACATCACTCCTCCTCAGACATGTGCCTGTGCTCTGTCCTTAACAATACTGCAGTATAGTGTTAATATTGATATTGGTGCGAGGAGCTTTGTAAAGCTGTAAAGTTGTAGTAAAATCAGTGCTAATACAGCATCAAGGGCTGCATCTAGGGCTCCTTACCATGGCCCTCGTTTTGTTTGTCTCCAGAGCTGCCCACAGCTGCCCGCTCGCCTGCTCAATGCGGCTCTCCTCCAGGTCAGGTCCGGCTCTCCTCCAGAGCTCCGTTACTGAGAGGGGCGGGTGGGGACCACAGCCGTGGTCGTGGTGCTCCCAGGCTTCTAGGGACGACAAAGTTGAAAAGTGCGGGACACAGAACTTGGAACTCGACACTCGAGTCTCGAGACCCGGTAGTTTTCGTAAAAAGGACCTGAAAACATTCAGTGAACGCACACAGAACTCAAGCCACACCTCTCAGCTCATCAACAACAGCAAACAGCAACAGAGGCCGCCTCCGAGTTCAACATCCATCATTTTACATCATAGGTTGTGCTTTATAAATTTATAGTAGCGTGCAAATACAAAACGGCCTCAGGGGCTGAACTGTTTCGGCTCAATTGTTTCTGCTCACAGATGAAACTTAATCATCACAATTAGTGTTAGCTCAAATGTAGTGCTTCATCCAGGACACCAATTATGACTCTCATAGGTGGATGTCAAGGAAATTATTACAAATATATATAGAATGTGGCATTCAAAAGACGATTCACAAAGAAAGTTACTAGCACTGGAAAGGTGGGCAGAGCCTGGCCAGTGCAGGGACGCTGGACTCCTCTCTCATGGCACTGTTTATCTTTCTGCCTTTAAGTTAGACAGAGCACTCGGTCGATGGAGTTCCCATTGACAAGTCAAATGTGTTGACTTTGCCAATAAATGTTTCTTTTGGACTACAGTCTATACAAGATTTCACACTAGTACTCTTGCACAATTTATTTGTCAACTCTATAAGGTGATTGCATAGCCCAATGTCTGTACCCTTTCGTTGATTACACATCATGCATTCCAATGCAATCGTGTTTAGCTACGTTTTTTTCTAAGACCTCAGTAAAACTTTTCTGCTGTTATTTATTCCTCTTTTTTCTCCTTTATCAATTTGAGTTGATGATGCAATGTGACATGATACCATTCTTATCTCCTAACTCTTGTTTAAAGGCTTGGACCTACTAGTTAGTAACTGAGATGTGGCAAAGATTCCCCAAAATACAGAAATTGAAATACATATGGGAACGTTCCCTTAGATTGGCTGCATGTAGGACTACTAGTCGAAGTTTAAACAGCACAAAAACTAACTATAAAATACAAAGACACAATAATACATCAGTTATAATCTACAAAATGTAACCACTTGCTGTTGTTTGATAGCCATTTTTCCTCTGGTATCATGTGTTTTGGTTATACAATCTCGAGGAATATATATCAAAGATTATCTTAATGCAATTACCCAAATATATCATAAGAGTTTTACATCCAAATATTACTTATTTAAATTACTTTAAATAAATAAATAATTTAAAATATATATATTACTTATTTAACAAACGTGCATTGGCAATACAAGTATGATTAAAAAATAAACGTTTTGTTTGTCTTCGTTTTTAAATCAACTTAGTCAAGATTGGTCTTGACTTCTGATTTACCTTCTCTTTTTACCAGCTCAAACACAGTGAGATTTCCCCCTGAATAAAGCTGAATATTCTTGGCAGGAGCAAGACGCAGGTGTGTATTTAGGGTTTTGCTCATGGCATTTATGTGTTCTTTGCTTGCAGCTTATGACTACGTAAGTGCTGGCCACCACTTGGCTTGATTGCAGTCGTTCCTCAGTTTGGAAGTGACAGCTCTCTCGTGCAAATCAAGACAAGAGCAGTCAGAATTCAGGTGACAGGTGGATTCACCGATGACTCAATATGAATAAGCTGTTTGGAGACTTGATATGTTCCAGTGAGTTCTGAGATTATTTTTAGGATTTAAAGAGTTTTCAGGCAATAAGAGTTTTGGAATGCTGAGTTTAACACATCCAATTTCTTAAAAACCCACTTGTAGTATCGCCTTGAACAATGTTGTCTTATTTATCTTTATTACTCAATACACCATCAATGGTGCTTGAACACACGATCCTGCAATATTGCTGGCGAGGAACAATGTACATAGTTTTCCGAAGTGAGATTTTGTATTTGTTTTCAGATGCTCCATATAACAGAAACTATATTTTCATGTCTTTGTTTCGAAAGCACACCAGCGTTTTACATGGGCTCACGTTGATTTGCAGAAGCCTACAGTGCTTTAACAAAAAACAGGAGAGCAGTAACGAATTGCCCCACTTTTGGCATAAAAGAGGCACAGAGAGTGGGTAGCATTACTATATTTTCTTTTCTATCTCCGGCAGCCCTGCAAGAGAAGCAAGTATCCGCTTGCAACAGCCAGCTCCTTGATACCTCTGTCTGTATTAGTAGGCCCAGTCAGCTATGTGGTGGAGACAGAGTGCCACCTAATGGTATCCAGCATCATGGCTTCTATCCTACCCCTCCCGGCTCCAGAACTTTACTGCCTAAGGCAGAGAAGGTAGCGAGCTGTGCAGGACACGACCATAACAGTGACACTGTGTTCCCTGTCAGATCTGACTCCTCCACAGTGCCAGGTCACTGGATAGGAGTGTAGGATCACTGCTTAATCTACAGTGCAGCCGCTAATGGAGCCCCCACATCTCTTGAAAGTCAGAGGTACTTGGAAGGCAGCAGCTAAGGATGCACGGTGCGGGAGCATTGATGATTTGAAGAATTATCATCTGGCAAGGGTGGAGAAGCCCTGGCTTTTTTATATTTATTATATATAAAATTATATAGGTACTTTTCTCTCAGAGCGAGTGGTCTGCTGACCAGGCCCTCGTCTCAGCAAATTCCATGGCAAAAGCATAGTGTACACCTGGGCCTTGCTTGATCAGTATCCTCATATGGAGTGTGTGATCCCCTGTGGGTTAGAGCAGGGGCTATGGGCACAGGAACCCTTTAACAGCTGCAATGACAGGCAAGTCGTTTTAGCAGAAGGGCTGCATTTAAAATATGCACCCCTGTCCCCAAAACCACATTATTATCGTGGTGGCAGTTGTAAACGTAAAATATACATCATACCTGAGTTAAGGTATGTTGGCCAGCATCTCTAATGTGAACACAGCTCAGCTGTGGAAGTGTTATGTGTATTCTGCTTAAACAGCCCGGCTCTGTCAAGTGACAGGGCAGGAGACTGGTTTGCTTTGATATTTGGAGAGGTCAGGTAACACATCTCTCAAGTGAGCCAGCCTCCCAATAGGCAACATGAATCAAAGGGGTCACCCAACCCAAAAGGACTAGCCTCAAGCCAAGGTGCTGCAAACCAAAAGGACCTTTGATGCAATTGACAGGGGAAGAGGGTGGAGCTATTATAGAAAGGGGGAGCTTAGACCAGCAGGTGGAAGATTCCACCACCTTCTTCTCTCTCTTTATCTCCCTTCCTTCCTATCCCCTCCAATCCCTTTAACACAAAGCGCTTTGGGTATAATGTCAGAAGGCAAGGGCCACTTGTCCCAAGGGCAGTGATTCACGCCTAAAGCAGCCTTGCTTTAGTCCAATCACCCGTACACATTTGCAAGAAGTGATCTCCCACCGCTTCACAGATTAATTCTTGGAAAAACACCTGAGGACTAATTAATTTGAACCTCTTTCGAGTTGATTTTTCCAAAGCCCTCAACCACTGGCTGAAGAAAAAGCAGTCCAATGCAGTAGCAAGCTCTCCTCCCTACCCACGCCTGAGCAAACCCTGTATGGAATCATCCTATCCTAGAGCTCCTGCAGTGGTTCTCACATGGCCCGAAAGACCAGATCAGCTATTGTTCCCAGTTCTGCGGCATCAAACTGGACAAACTGCAATTTAACTGTATTCTCCGCCATTGAGCCAGAAGGACGCACCAGAGCTTCTTTTGGCTTTCAACCAAACCTTCGAGACACCATGCTTGCAACTCTGAACCAGCTAAAGCAGCAGTTACGGAATGACTCTACATGGTTGACCTCGAACTGCCCTTTCATCAAAGTGGCAAATGCATCATAAGGATCAACAGTTCAAACCATTGACAAAACTTGGCTTGAAGCACTGGAGCATCATGTCTTTACCCTAACCAGTGTTTGCTACACTTCTCGAGCTGGCTTAACTCTGATCCGCTCCTGGAGAGCACTCTTACCTGCATGGCTTGAATGCTGCCTTCGAGCCACTCTAAGCCACCACGTTCAAACCGACTCGATGTAAGCTGGCTGCTTGGGTCAACATGACTCACTGCAACCGAAATGGGTTTGATCCACTCTCACAACAGCTCCAAGCCTTTTTTATTGCTGTTAAACTTCCAAAGTTCTGGAAAACATTACTGTTGATCCATGGTCTAATTTGTACCCGAGAGACTGGTTTGGTCACTTGCACCTTTTCATCCAAAGACATATCTCTTTTAAAAAATATTGTGGTTGTTGAACTGTCTTTTACCCTTGTATTTGTATCTAGAGTGCTGCATATTTCTTTCTTTGCATCTTCTCTCTTCTTTCCACAGAGGCCGGGTTTAGTACAATGTTTCTATTTAGTTATTCGTGCAGATGGTGTGTTTAATCAAAGTACATCCATTTTTATATCACCTTGATTAAACATTCCCTTTTTTTGGATTGTTATACTTTGCTGTTTGGGTTACTAATGAATCACATTCACACCCCTATTGAGAGTATAGCCCTCCCTCTGCCCACATTACCACAAAAGGTGAAGGAGGTGTATCTCGTAAATCTGTCTGTTTTACCTTTATAATTGGGATCACTGTTGGTTTGTAGAGGTGTGAGGGACAAGGAGGCGTTTTGATCCCCTGTGGGTTAGAGCAGGGGCAGTGGGCACTACTCATCCTTATAGTCCTGAGGAACAGAAGTCATGTTGTCTCAAGGATGGTCTCCAACAATGGGTCTAAGAGAGAACATATAGGCCTTTGATGGCATATCATGCAATTATTTGAGCACCTGGACATTTGTTGGCAATACCTATTAATGCAGTGGGAATTTGACTTGAAATTACTGGGAAATTGATGGCAACTTCTGACAATTGTTAATAAATGTGGATATTTCTTGCCATGGCAATGGTATGCACACCTGGGCTTTATTTCTATAAATACCTGTGAATGGTTTCAGCAGCTGGGCTTTGGTGGCAACAAACTGTTTGGATAATAGGAGGAAATCGTAATGCCTAATTTGATGTTGGACTGCCACATGACCTTCTAGATACAGAACAAGAATAAAACTAGTCGCTATGTGACACCTGAATAAAAAATCCTAGGTTTGATACAAGAGTCTAACAGTTACATCTGTTCTTTATAGAACATGGATTGCGATCAGTAAACAGGAAAACCATTTTAAATTGCCCATGCAACATGACTTTCAAGAAACAGAAGTTCTACTCTGCCACCGATTATATCATAATAAGAGGCCTAGACCGATCACAGATAAAGGATTTAAGGGTAATCGAAAGGTGTGAAAGGGGGCATTAACCTCTACACTTTTCACTATCCTTTGGTTCATCTGCATATCTTTCCCCATTGAAAAATCTTTCTGGCTTGACTCAAAATGCAGAAATGCTAAGACAGCTATTTTACTTGCCTCCCTATATACCAGGGAGGTATACAAGGCTATTTGTAGTAATGCAAAATCAGATTGCTTAGTGAGAGGTGCTGGCCAAAGGTTGCTAGTGAGTATAAGATTCAAGTCAACAATTGACAAAAGATTCATATATCATCTTGTTGGGCAGCATACTGCTCAGAAAATTATAAATCTCCTATTTTACCAACTAGTGATGCACGATTATTATAGTCAAATGATAGTGAAATGGATGTTGTTACTAAAGGTTTTTTTGTGAATGTGAGTACTCACATACCTGGCGGCTACCTTTGCAAGCTCCTTAGGGTCTGTGGTACACTTGTCCACTAAATTCTGGTGTAACTCCATAATCACAATTTATAAGGAAACAATTAAGTGTCAAATTTGTTACCTGTGACCCATCCACTCAGATGTTTTAGAGACTGATATTTGACACCCCTTTTTGGTGAGATCTATGAAGCTCTTGAGGTAGTGTTTTGGGGTCTCACGGCACTTCATGAGGATGGTGACCTTGACCTTAGAATAGATTGACCTCTCTGCAGGAGCCAACTGAATAATGATTTCAGTTTCAACCGTGGAAAGATGGCTCCTATTGGATACACTCCACAACTCCTGTTCCACCTCCTGGAGACTGAGAGCTAGCTACATCTTTTCAGACCAGTTCAAAATATCATCCCCTCCTCATAATGTTGGACTAAGTCTTTGAGGAGTTGGCGCCCAGGTTTTCCTTGGGATCTTTCACTGAGATACTTTCCTCCACAATGGCTGCTTTGCTGGCCTCCGTCTTCACCTCAAGCTTCATCTAGTGCAGCATCACAAAACCCCTCTGCTTCCACTCTGCTAGAGCTTTGGCAGCCTTATATTTCTGCTCAGCTAAATTGACAGCTTCTATTTGCATCCTCTTAGTCAGGGCCACCCTCCTTTCTTTCTTGAGGTACTTTCTGTTGATTATGTCATCCCCAGCGAGACTCACCCAGGACGTAACAAAAGCTTTGGACCTGGTGAAGAGTGGGATCTTGCAGATGACTGTGACCTATAGGACGATTATGACCTGTAGTATAATTTAGCGTGTTTTGGAGTGCAGAGCCACTGCATGAGATCAAATTATTACTGTGATGTTGTACAGCAAGCCATGTGTTGCAAGGGTAACATATGGACATGTATATGAAGACAGGATATCTATTTTAAAAGAACTATATGAAGACAGGCTATCTATTTTAAAAGCACACCATTTTTTTTCTCACTTTTTTTCGCAATTCATATTTAAAAGCACACTATTTTTTTTTTCTTCACTTGAAATGCCTCACTTACAGGAGACACATTCGATACTTGATTAATTAACTTAACGAACAAATACTAACACGATTCTAACTACTTAACATTATAATGTGTTCTCCATGTGCACAATGAGGCAGGCTGAGATTCATTTTTAAACGGGCAATGTTTCTTTGCCCTGTTCACTGTCTTTGCAGGAAGCAAAATCTGAATGCCAGGAAATCAGTTAGATACAGTTGCTTTCTGTAAAAGTGAGCTATTGTTGAGGAAGGAGGAGGCAATATTCTACGTAAACTTAGGGGAAGTAACAGAGGTTTTTTGGAGTGTCTCTGACAGAATTACAGAGAGAAGACATTTTGCGGAGTTGCAGTGAGGTCGCCTTCGTCCTGCTGCTGTGAGGAGCTGGACCACTGACCTTTAGAGACTGGGGTTTCCTAGTCACTTGGCACCGGCTTGAGAACTGCAGATTGCAGGTTGAACTGCATGTTCTCGCTGGGTGCTTTAAAGAAAGAAAAAAAAAAGAGAGCCCTGGGTCACTGCTCAAAGACGACAAGCCAGGAGATTTCGCGTGCTGAAAAGCTACAAATAGCTTGTAAATATACAAATGGAGTGAGATTGCTGTGACTGCCGGGGACGAATGAGCTACTATTAGGCAGACAGTGTAGCAACAGGGAATTCTCCTGTGTTTAACTGCCACGTTATAATGTTGCAAGACACATGATATAATCTCTCTTTTGTTTGTTGCAAACATGAAATGAAATTTGTGGTATTATTGCATTTGTTTCTCTTATGTTTATTTCAGAAAGGATTGTCTCACCAGAATGGTAATGTATCATTTTGAAATGAAATTGTGATAACACACAGTCTGCTTGAGAGTTTTCTTGCTTCTGTTCTTCATTTGGTGCCTATAAAAAAAAAAAAAAAGAAAATGCTCTGTAGGTCTGTAGGGGAGGGAATGATGTTTAATGTGCCAAGTTTCTTATACAGATGAAGCAATGTCATGAGCCATTATAAATAGTTGTGCACGTGATTCCACTCGGGGTATGTGTGTGTGGCTTCTGAGTGGAATATAATGCAATAGTCTGCTGAGCTTATATGAATTCCAGAGAGGCCTATGGAAACATAGTCTCACTAATGTAAATAAATTAGTGATAATACCACATGTTATTGTGAATACTCTATGGAAACATAGTCTCACTAATGTACATAAATTAGTAATAATACCACATGTTATTGTGAATACTCTATGTAAACATAGTCTCACTGGTGTAGATAAATCAGTGTGTTTTTCTGAATAATGTAGAAGTCTGAGGCCTCTAGCGATCACAAGAACAGTCTAAATAAAAGAAAGGGGTTTTGTATGTTGGGGCCACAAATAAAACAAATAAATTATGCTCACCAAAATACCAGCAACAAAATGTATTCCACTATAATGCCAAACTCAATCTGAATGCAAGGAATAGTCACTGTCAAATTACCATTGTTTTTGGCGGTAATAAAATACCGCCAAGCTCCAAGTTTATACAAAATACCCTACAGACCTTTGGAATATCACACTACCCACCTTCTGGGTGGAATGCTGGGAAGTGCTGTTGCTCTGCCCAACTACCCTTGTGCCCATCAGATGCATGGCATCTGGGCTAAGGGTGCCAAGCTCACTGCTAGCCCACTTGCAACCCTTCACCCTCTACCCTCCTGAAAACATTGGAGGAATTTAAGCAGTTTGTTAACCTTACTGCCATGAGGCACTCCCTGCTCTTGACAGAGTTTGAGCAATACGGTTGCTTTCAAGGTCTACACAACACTCATGTCAAGTTCCATTGTAGCAAACATGCTTGTCAGTTAATCTAACATTAACTGCACACATTTATTTTGACTGACTAACCTGTAGGAACAGTCTGTCTCAAACCCCACAGCTGCCACCAGTGTGCTGAAAAAACATCTGCTCTGCAGTAGTAAAAGGGTGAGCAGTAGTGAAACCACTTACTCAACCCTCATACAATTTCAAACCAACAACAATCCCAATCATAAAGGTACAACAGACACAGTTAAGAGATATACTGCCTTCACCTTTTGTGGTAACGTGAACAGAGGGAAGATTATGATCTCAAGAAGGGTGTAAATCTAATTTAGTAGCATCCCAAACAGCAAAGTATAACAGTCCAAAATAAGGTTCTATAAAACATATATACTTTAATTATACACGCCATCTTCAAGAAAGAATAACTAAATAGAAAAACACTGTACAAAACCCACCCCTGTGGAAAGAACAGAGAAGACTCTGAGAAAGAAAGGGGCAGCAGTCTGGATAAGAATACATAGGTGAAAGGCAGACCAACAGACACAGTGTACTTTGGAAATTATATGTGTTTGAGAAAAAAAGGTGCAAAAATGACCCAATCAGTCTCAGGGGCCCAAAATGGACCAGTTGGCAGATATGGGTAAATAGTACATTCTTGGCAGTTCGACAACATCATACCAGGCTTTGAACTGTTCTGCAAGTGGGTTGAGCTCAGTTATGGTGTGGTGAATCATGCTGGCCCAATCAGCAAGCTTGTATTGAGTGGGTTCAAATGCAGTTGTTCAAGCAGTTCGAAGCAGCATTCGGTGATGCAAGTCGATGGGCTGCTACAGCAAACTTAGATCTGCTCGCATCGCCACGTTGCTGCAGGAGCAGCTGGACCTCATCGGATCACTACCATCGCTTTCCACAAAACGGGTGCCCTGCTGATGTATATGCTGGTAAATATTATATTGCAGTATTGCAGTAAGCCCCTCCTTGCCGCAGAAGACACGACACACATGCACCTTGCCGTGCAAAATCTGAGCACCACGTAGAGCAGGCAACACTCCAGCACAGCTGTTTCTAAAATGGCCGCCGCTATCCATGAGCCCCCGTGTTTACACGGGTTGCCTAGCAACCGTCTTATCTACAAGCCCATCGGCGGTGAGGCAAGCCGGAGGCGGAAGCCGGCCCACCTCGCCTAAGGCCCACACAGACAAAGGCCCCTTCCTGTCTGCCCCTAAGCCCCACTTCCTTCCAGGGCTGGAGCCCTGCTACAGCTACATTAGATCTGCTTGCATTGCCGCGTTGCTGCAGGAGCAGCTGGACCTCATCGGAAAACTACCGTCGCTTTCCACAAAACTGGTGCCCTGCTGATGTATATGCTGGTAAATATTATATTGCAGTATAGCAGCGAGCCCCTCCTTGCCGCAGAAGCCACGACACACATGCACCTTGCCGTGCAAAATCTGAGCGCCACGAGGAGCAGCCTCGTGGCGTAGATAAGATGCCTAGCAACCATCTTATCTATGACCCCATAGGCTAGAAGGCAAGCCAGAGGCAGAAGCCGGCCCACCTCGCCTAAGGCCCACGCACACAAAGGCCCCTTCCTGGCTGCCCCTGTCCACATCGGCAGCACAGCGCGGGACACTCTATCTCTCCCTATCACACCCTACCGCTGCACACGTTCTCTCATACAACTCTCACCCCCCTCCTCATCCCCATTGTAAGCTCCCGATTACCAGCATGCCCACCGGAGCAGAGAGACACCCGTAACTACAGCGACTACGCTACCGCAAGTAAGCACAGTCATGTCTTACTGCATCAAGTGATTTAAATCATGACAGATCAAATAACTCTCATGGGCTGCGCATAATACCTGCCGCGGTTTGCCCCACCAACCCAGTACCACAACGGACGCTGCTCTCAGCACTCTGCCTTGCTAGACACCTGGCCCATGCTTAAGACATTGTGTGCCCCACTCACTGCCAAAAGTTCAATCAAACCTGTAACACTGTCAACATATTGCCTTCTAACCCATGCAAAGTTGATTTAAGCTGCTGCCTCACTTGATTAGCCCATGCAAAGTTGATTTAAGCTGCTGCCTCACTTGATTAGCCCATGCAAAGTTGATTTGAGCTGCTGCCTCACTTGATTAGCCCATGCAAAGTTGATTTAAGCTGTTGCCTCACTTGATTAGCCCATGCAAAATTGATTTGAGCCGCTGCCTCACTTGATTAGCCCATGCAAAGTTGATTTAAGCCTCTGCCTCACTGATTAGCCCATGCAAAGTTGATTTGAGCTGCCGCCTCACTTGATTAAACCATGCAAATTTGATTTGAGCTGCCACATAAGCTAATCAAGTGATTAGCCCATGCAAAGTTGATTTAGCCTGCTCCCTTGGTTCGATTTAGCAACTGTACACACTCACACATCCATAAGCCTAATTGGGGAAAGTTGATGTGTTCTACTGATACACATCAACCAGCTATCAACCCCCGACCTAAGCACTCCTTCCACAAAACAGCCACTGCCAGTCTCGAGATACTGCTAACACTCCTAATTACTATAATGTATCCGTTCTGCCTAATGCCCTATGCAGTACCCTGCACAGGAGGCCACTACATCATGGTCAATAATGGCCTAGCCTGGCTAGGATGCCAGCCCCACTACCCAGTTCCTTGTCCTACCCCATTCCTACCATCCCTCCCACATTCCCTCCCACAGGTAACCATAACTATGTTACTACGCTCAGTGCCATCACTCCAGCTGAGCCCACCTCTCCTAGCTTAACCCACTCACACACCCTATTCCCCACTGGCATCAAAACCAACAACAAACCACACCCTCTCTGGGCACCACCAGACTCAATAGACTTAGAGCCAGAACCAGACCAAACCAGCCAGCACCCAGGCCTAATACAACTGTAATCACCCCTACTTCAACCACGCCCACGCCACACAACCGCCTAATCAATAATCTCACCAACAAGTATAATAAGTCAACCGTAACTCAAACTAACACAACTCAGTCTTCCAACCCTAAGACCACACCACCATCTGACCACACTCTTAAAACTAAAGGCGCACTTATCAACGCACAATCCCTCGGTGCCCACACCACAGAAATTCACAACATCATCATAGACTACCAACTTGACATGCTAGTAATTACTGAAACTTGGTTACACCCGGCCGCAGGCCCTCTGCTTACCATTGCCACCCCACAAGGATATAGTATTCAAATACACGGCTGCAAACTCCTATTAGACAAACTCACCCCTAACCCTAAAACCACTACTAACTTCCTAGTAGTGTATAGATCACCCACAAAAAATACCCTAACCCGAACCTAGAGTTTAATGACCCCTGCTGATTCAGACGCCTCTGTGTTCCACACAGCCATGCCAGACATGAACTTCACTCTATTGATTAAAGACCCCACACACACTAAAGACAGAACACTGGACTTGATCCTCACCCTGAACTCGCAAGTCACTAGACCACTTCGTGAATAGCTTCACACTGGACCATAGCAACACAGATTTCACCACTCCCAAACTACCCGAGACATTTGAAACCAGAAATATTAAAAAGCCATCGGCAGATAGTCTAGCCCTGGTCCTGAGCACAGCATTCGCCAACATCATCCCTAATACCAATAATCCTAACTATTTAGCAGACTGTTACCAACAACGCCTAACTCAAACCATTGATCTACTCGTTCCAGTCACCACCAAAACACAGAAACCCGATAAGCGAGAAGAACTAGTCTCCCTTAGATGCACAAAAAAATCTCTCGAACATATACATAGGAAAGCCAACAACCCAGAATCAGCTAAGGCCTTCGAAACAGCCAATAAAATCTACAAATCTGCGATAATCGCACTTAAAGCAAACACCTTCAACCTGCAAATTACCAACGCTAACTCTGACAGCAAAGAGCTATTCTCTATCCTTAGAGAACTTAAGAATCCTGACCAAGCTACATCACCATATAATTCCAGTAAAGCATGGTGCACGACTATACAAGACGCACTAGCCTCCAAAATAATGCTTCTACAAAAGAAAATTGACAGTAAAAAAATACTCCTTGATGAAAACCCTACCGCCAATATCACCACCGCCCCCACCTTTACACCATCTTGCACCCCCTTCTACTTCTCCCCAGTAACCAACAAAGAAGTGCTAGACACCATAGCTAAACTCAAAACCTCAAACTGCAAAGAAGACAAAGAGCCTCATTACGAGTCCGGCGGCAACCGCGGTGGTAAAACCGCCTGGTTACCGCCGGAGTTGTCTTACCATTCCGCCTCCATGATTCCCGGAATTACCGGGGCATTATAACCCCGGTTTTCCGGGAATCACGGAGGCGGAATGGTGTTAATCCCCATTCCCATCGAGTCCTTTAGGACTCGATGGGAATGGGGATCATGGAAACACCAGCAGCCTGTGTTTCCTCGTCCGCCTGCAGGCGGGCGGTGTTAAACCTGCCAGGTCAGACCTGGCGGGAACATCACCTCCCGCCTGCAGGAGTCGGGATCAGGCAGTCCGGAAACAACGGTGGCGGCGGGTTTACCGCCACTGTTATTTCCGGACCGCCTGAGTTATAATGAGGCACAAAGTCCCTTCCCATCTAGTCAAGATGTGCGCCCTCTCCCTATCACTCATCATCACCAAATTTATTAACGCCTTCAGCTTTAATGCAGTCCCTACCAGCATTGAAAAAGCTTGGGTAACTCCTCTCCTAAAAAAAAAACCTCACTAGACCCCTCAATCCCCACCAACTGCCGCCCAAGAACCACTGTCCCATTCCTCTTGAAAATTATCGACAAAGTAGCATACTCCCAGATCCAAAACCACTTAGAACAAAACCAACTATTGGGGGACCGACAATCAGGATTCCGCCCCAACCACAGTATGGAAACCGCCCTCCTCAACCTGAAGATCCAAATGGATGCTTCAAGAGAATCAAGCAAGTTATGCCTACTCATGCTACTTGACCTATCAGCGGCCTTTGACCTGGTCGACCATGACCAACTCTGCATGACCTTAGCCAACAACTTCAATCAGTCAGTTAATGCCTCCAAACATTCAAATCTTTCCTTGCAGACAGGACCTCAAGAGTAGCCATTTGTAAAGAGTCAGCCGACCCACTACCAGTCCCCTTAGGCATCCCGCGAGGATCCTGCCTATCACCCACCCTATACAACACATACACCAAACTACTATTCACAGCGCTGGATTCCATGAGTGGCATCTACACCAACTTCACAGATGACACTCAGATCCTCATCCCGCTAACTCACTTATCAAAAACTGGATGGCCAATAACATCCTGTGTCTCAAAGATGACAAAGCAGAGCTATTAATATTAGGATCATCATCCAAAATAGCCTCCCCACCACCTATCTACTCATCGTTCATCATTGATGGCACGAAATTTCTGGTACTTAAACAAGTGAAGACACTTGGAGTGTATCTTGATGCCACACTAACCATGACCAAACAAATCAATCCTCTAGCCTCCTCTACCTCCTACACCTCCAAACTTAACTCCCTCAGCCGCAAATTCCTCACGCCTAACAACTGTGTTACACTAGCAAGAGCACTCATACTCTCCAAGCTAGATTATTGTAACATCCTCTTCCTAGACACATCTAACACCAACTTGGCTAAGCTCCAACTCATTCAGAACAAAGCCCTTTGTGCGGCAGAAGGCATACAAAAATCAGACCATATCTCAAATACCGGGAGAGCCAACCATTGGCTTCCCATCAAATCAAGATACTCTTTAAAACCCTTAGCATCACTCACAAATGTATCAACAACAAAGCGGCAAAATAGCTCCTCAACACAGTTACCAGGAAAAGCCACGCTCGATTCCTTAGATCAAGCAACAGTGAAAACCTCGAAATCCCACCTTACAAAAGAGAAAAAGCAGGTGGAAGCAGCTTCAAAGTACTTTCTCCGAGGCACTGGAATGCCCTTCCCACCAACATCAAGAACAAAACCTCCTTCCCACTATTTAAAAAATCACTCAAAACCTGGTTATTCAACTAGTCCATTGTACACAGAACCCAACCGTGCATACCCAATGCCACTGACCTTGTATATACCTGTTTTTAGAAATGCTGAACTGTAATCTTCTTTGTAATCTTCTTTGTATTTATTTACTCTACTTTAAGATTGTATTTGCCACTGTCTGTAACTACGCAATGATACCTCAGGGTCTGGGCGTATAACAAATGTAATAAAATAAAATAAATAAAAATAAAATAACCAGGATCGGTTCATAGTTAAGCCAGTTCGAGAAGTGTGGTAACCACTGGATAGTATCAATCTGTGATGCTCCAATGGTTCTAGTAGAAGGTTGGCAATGCTTTGAAACATTGATCCTGATGTTCTGGTGTATGGTTCTATGAAGTGGTGATTCAAGGTTGATCCAGGTCGAGTTCTTTGATAAATGCTGGTCGATGTCGATGAGTGATAATCCAGTGATTCGAGTCAATTCTGGTGACAAGCAGTTGATTTGAGCCAAGCAGGTGATGGGCGCTGAAAGGACATGGTGCAGCACCAAGCTTTTTCAATGTCACAAGCACATAGATCTGAAGGTTCAGTTGAGTACCAAAATCAGAACAGACCAGTCCTGAGGTTCAAAATGCAGCAAACCTAGTTTGAAGACAATTTGATCGGCTTGAAGCAATGCAAAACAGGAATCTCTCTGCTGTGGCTTTCAGGATGATGCAAGTCCTACTCTTGGGTTTTAGGACCAAGGTCAGTATTTATTCCTGGGCTCCCATGGGAGGATAGCCCACACATTCAGGAGTCCTTCACCACAATGAGGTCCTGTGCAGCAGTGTGTTTGGCAGAGATGCAGGACTTATTCAAGCAGCAGGTCACTTCCAATGTGCCCTGGCATTAGGTATGGACCAGTCCACATTTCTGCCTTCGACCCCACTGGTGGAGGACTCTCCCAACAGAGATCTAATTAATTCTTTCTCAGGTTTTTGTTCCAAAGTGAATCTGAAAAAGGGTGGAAAAGCTTTTCTTTTTAATGCAGAAGCACACAGATGATTGGAATAAAGCAAGCCTGCTTTATTGATCAAAACACTTACCTGGGAAACAGTGGATCTTGTCTTCTGAGATCATACCCAAAGCGATTTGTGTTAGAGGAAGTGGAGGGGACAGGAAGGAAGAGAAATCTAGAGACAAAACAAAATGATGGTATAGGCTCCCCCGTCTACCCTAACTCCACTCACTTCCCTTGTCAATAGCATCTAAAGCTCTCTTGGTATGCAGCACCCTGGTATGAGGCTGATCCTTTTGGGATGAGTGTGCCCTTTGATTCCTGTTTCCCAGGCCAGCTTCTGTTCGGAGGATAGCTCATTGGAGAGGGTGTAAAGGATCAGAAATAGAGGCATAGCCATTCAGTCTTGTGCCCTGTCACATGGCGGGGCCAGGCTGTCTGACGATAATACACATAGCCTTTCCACAGTGGAGCTGAGCTCAAAGTGCTGATACATATATGATGGATTTTGCTGTTATAAGTATGAGAGATACTAGCAGCAGGTATGGCGTATATTTAAAGAGTACACCTGGCACCAGGATAGTAACTCTCATAGTCATGTGATTTTGGAACAGAGATGCACATCGTAATCCAGCCCCTCTGCTGCAGTGACTTGGATGTTACTGGATCTGTCAAGAGGGCATCTGCTGCATGAACCTGCTCTGTGACACGGGAGAGCAGGGCCTGCAGATTCAGCAGGGCACATGTGTATGTAATGCTATTGGCATGGAGTTTGTGGAGAGGGGTCTGGGAACAAGTGGACCCTGCCTTCTGACATCATACCCAAAGAGAAAGAATTACCTGCATCATTTTATATTTAATTACAATTAAAAATCTAGGGCTTCTACACCGTTGCCAGAAGAAATCCTACACCTGCCTAAAATGGGTTATGGATTCCACAAGAAGATGGTTACGCATTTCAGATTTAACCTTTTTCCTTTTTCAGATTTGGTGAAAGTTTAGCCTTATGATTTGACTCTAACTTTGAAACATATGTGTGCTGATGCTGTCTGCTATCCAAAGACACCACCATGCACTTTATTTTATTCTGTCATAGGTATCATTTCATTTGTTGTCATAGGATTTTGCCTGTTCTTAAATATTGTGGCATTTATTAATGTCACCCTCCTGTTTAATATTTGCGCTTGTTAGGTTACCCAGTATTAACTCGGGCAATGCAATCTTATTTCAGCCCTAAGAATATGAAGGAAAGTTTTGTAATCAAGCCATCCACGATCATAAATGTGTTTTATTACTCCTGTTGAAAAATTATTTTTTATAATTATGATATGATTTTAAGGATTTTGTTTCATCAGAAATAAAGTTTATATTTATTGATTGTTTGATTAAGTGGAGACCACGTTGGTATTTGAAGACATACATTGATATCACCAATGTCCTGAAGGAATACTGTCATCATGCTAATTGTGCATTTTCGATATGGTGATGGGAAGAGGACACGGACACACTCTGAAAATACACTTCCTCTTGTACACTTTTGAAATACCCCTGTGTACAAGAGGAAGTGGACAAACAGCAGCAATGGGGTCTCCAAGCTGCTTGGCATAAAACCAAAGAGAATTAATATGCAACATAAAAATGACGACGGATCTTTATAGTTGGCAAATATGTCTGTGATAAAAAAAAGGTTTGTGGTTGAGTCACTAAGTTCAGAATGCACACGAGGCTGATTTTTCTCATCCCAAACTAACATAAAAGGTCTTGTTATCATTAATTATATTTACTCATTTGGACAACCTCAGAATTTGGATGGGAGGATAAAACCACTGCAACATCTGTAAGCTAGGTTTCAGGTTAAGCATGGCTGTGGGTATGTGCAGTTTCCAATGCAGAGACGTCCTTTGAGAATTATACACATAGGATGGCATAATTATGAACCCCACAATATTTTGTCAAGAGATGTTCTTCAACTAAAGAAAAATATGATTTCAGATTTGAACAGACTATACAACATGCCAAGGCAGATAAAAGCAGTTCTTCTTGGATAATCTCATGCTACCATCCAGGAAGGCGAGTGGGTGCAGACATCCTCTTTTGGTACACAATGCCCCCAGCACTCCCACCGTATTTGCCATGCTTGCCATTGCAGCGGGAAGCTTGCAAATATGGATGAAAAATAGGCACATTTGGGGACTGGTTGGGGATCAAACGGTTTGATTGGCTTAGCAGAAGCTGCCATATTGACCTCGGACTCAACCACCACAGAAAAGCCACAAGCCTTCCTAATGATTGTGGATGATCCTTCTTGACATTCCCCCTGACGTGCTATCCGTTCTTCACATTGAGTCAATAAGCAGCAGTGCTCAACACACTGGCACAACTTTTCCAGTTTGTGCTGGTCTCTCAACCACCCACCCACCCCACTCCTATGCACTCAGTCAGCAATGCTGGTAATTGAATTACTGAATTTCCTTAATGCAAGCAGAGGCGACTGTCTCTCAGAGAACCCCCACATTTCTAATTGCTACCCTTCTCTCTCCCTTTCTCTCGCTCTCTGATTGGAATGGTCTTGAACAACCTGGGCTAAGTATAAATGTGCTACTGATGTGACAATGGTATGTATCTGGGGATCGGTCCACTTCTGGTGTTGAATTTATGTGATAAGTTGTTTAATACACAAATCTAGAGATATATGTGGCCCATACAAAATGTATTTGATAGCAATATCAAAAAGAACCTCTGGCCACTTTGATTTGGATTCTGATGATATCATTTAAATATAACCTGTTATACATATTTAAACCAACTCTCTACATAACAAATTCACATCAATTTGCCAGAACCATTGCTAAAATGACAATATCAAAAAGAACCTCTGACCACTTTGATTTGGAATCTGATGATATGATTTAAATATAACCTGGTATACATATTTAAATCAACTCTCTACATAACAAATTCACATCAATTTGCCAAAACCATTGCTAAAATGACAGGGCAAACTGATGCAAAGAGAAAGGCAGTGGATTCACCTTTTGGATACAGTGCACCCCAAGGGACTGAACGAGGAGTTCAATTTACATTGTTTTCTGTAAATATTTATTAGGTTCACTATGTGGCTCTGTAAATGCATTGAAAGCCTACATTGTATTGCGTACCCTTTTCTTATCCTTTTCAATGTTGGGAGTTCATCAGAATATACAGATGTAACATGCATGTGATTCTCTTGTGCTAGACCATATCTAAATATTCAGTCATGCTGCTTTTATTGTTCAAGGAGATATTTCATTGTTTTAATGTAAATACACAAAATGAGTTTTTGGACTACATTGTCTCTCAAATTTGACTCAGATTTGTGAGTTCACCCCACTTTCGAATGTATTCAGAAACTGGCTACTTCGGTACTGTCCATTTATATTCAGTAAAGTGTCTCTACCAATGTAAATGTACATACATACTGTTTTCTATATCTTTTCATTATCTATATTGATATTTCCAGAGAACATTCTGAGACGGTATATATGTGATTTCATTGTGTTTAACCCCACTCAAATAGCTGTGCCATATAAAACAATGAGATGTCTCATTCTTCAGAGTGAAAACACGCTATGAACATGTTATGTTATGTTCTATGCATTTATAAGAGTGCACATATGCCCAAAGGCATCTTCTTGCTGAGGAGTAGGATGAGGAATGCAGGAGAAAAGAGCGCATTCAAAAAAGGAAGGTCTTATGGGACTGCCGGAAAGCAAGATGGTTGGGGATTGCACGAGGTGCCAGGGGCAGCTGATTCCATGTCTTGGCAGCCATCACCGAAAAGGCCCTGCCTCCCATATTTGACCGTCTAATACGGGGTACAGAGAGGAGAAAGGCAGACTGGGATAGGAGAGGGCAGGCAGGAACATAACGAACAAACTTCTCCTGAAGATATTCCTCTCCTCCCTTATAAAAAGCTCGATGAACCAGGCACATGGATTTCAGCTGAATCCGTTTTTTAATGGGGAGCCAGTGCAAATGTTTCAGGAGTGGAGAAATGTGTGTTCATGCTTGGGGGCTTAAAATCGCAATAGCCACCGCAATCTTGAGCATTTGAAAGCGGTTTAGCAGATAGCAAGGTTGTCAACAGTACAGTGAGTTACAGTAATCAACTGTACTAAGGACCAAAGCTGCCACCACAGGGCTATGAATGTGACAAGGTATGAAGCGAAGGACCTTCCGCAGGGTGCATAATTTAAAGTGACCCGATTTACAGACAGCACCCACCGGCTCTGCCATAGAAAGAGTGGAGGAAACCTTACACCCAAATTTCTCAATAAAGAAGACGGGATAGGGATAGGACCAAGAGAGACAGGCCAGAAATCAGGAGTCCAGAAGGAGAGAGGGCAACTTGTGCCAATCACTAAGACCTCCGGCTTACTGCCATTTAGTTTAAGTGCATTTTTTGCAATCCAGGCACCTAGGTCCTCCAGACAACTCCTGAGCCAGACTGCAGTTTCAGGACGAGATAGATCCAGGCGAACCAGGATCTGTGTATCGTCCGCATAGGAGTAAAAGCGGAAGTAGATAAGTAGAAGAGGAAAACAGGATCGGCGAAAGTACAGATCCCTGCGGAACTTTGCAAGACAATAAGACAGATTCAGAACAGAAAGGAGGCAGAAAGACTGACTGGGTGAACCAGTTTAGTACATGTCCCCCTAGGCCAGCGTCCGACTAACGTTAGATCAGAATGGAATGATCTACTGTGTCGAACGCCACCGAGAGATCCAACAGGAGAAGAGCTCTGACCCCGCCCTGGTCGACTAGACGGGTCAGATCATCAAACACAGAGTTAAGGACCGATTTGGTTCCTCTCCCTGGTCGAAAACCACATTGTAAAATATCCAAAAAGCCAGACGTCTCAAGGAAAGAGGAAAGTAGAGGGGAAACAAGAGTCTCCAGAACCTTCAGGAATGGGAGAAGGGAGATGGGTCGTAATTTAGCAAGCACAGCCGGATCTAAAGAAGGCTTCTTCAGGAAGGGGAGCACACAAGCGTGCTTCAAAGGATTAGGTATAGACCCCTCTTGAAATGACAGATTCATCGGCGATGTAATATGAGAGATCAAGTCTGCAGTGATATCTTTAAGTACTGCCAGTGGAATGGTATCGGCAGGAGAGGCCGATTTGAGGCCATGAATGGCTTCAGAAATGTCTTGCTCAGAAAAAACAGGAAAAGATAACCATAACATGTGACTATATTGTTACTCAAACTAAATTTACAACAGTGAGTTCTTCCTTCTTTTGAATGTATTCGGAAATTGGTCACTTTGATGTTGTTTATTATTGTTGACCAAAGTGTTTGCACTGGGCAAGATGCTCGGATTACCACACACAGGTGATGCTATTTAAATAATCAAGAGACAAGGCAAGCACCTGTGATATTAACCCTAAATCACTTTGTGATGCTAGAAATGCATTGGAGGGACAGGGCCTCCATGTCCTTGTCCTGTATTCCTTTTTCATGTGTGTGTTTCATGTGTGTTCTGTGTTGCTTTCTGCACAAGAGTCCATGTGGGGCTTATGGCAGTGCAGTTCTTCCTCTTTTTGGTGTGTTGTACAAACCCTTGGGATACCCTTATGGCACCCATGGGTGGAGATACAACCTTGTACCCCTAGTGTATGTTTTTGTGCACCTGTGTGTGGCCCACAGAGCAGGGTATGGGCTGGTGGCATCTCCATGCTGAATTTGACAGGTACTCTGAGTATCCTTCATTTTGGGATACCCAGGCCCTGCCATTGGAACCAGTTGATTCCTGATACAAGACAAGATGCCCCCTGTGGCCTTTTACTTTCTATTGCCTGTTTCCTTGTTTTCCGAAATTCCTGGGAAGCCCTGGCTCTGTCCCTTCCCCTGACTGGCTGTTGGGTGGAAGCTCCATATATGGTATTGTGGGGAAGTCCATGCTAGAGTGGCTGGAGCCTTCCCAGTGACTTTATGTTGTGGGTACGCCCTTGAGGTGGGACCTGGGTGAATGGAATGTGTGACCAATATACATTTCATGTTATGGGTGTCTGGTTTCTGGTATGTAACACAATGACTGCGACAGCCCTGCCCAAAACTGGTATGAATGCATTGTGGAGTGCTGAATGGCTTGGTGCTTATCCCAATCCTCATTCCTTGTTGTGAGTGTCTGGATGGAGAATAATTGCCTGAATGCACTGTGAGCCTAATTGGCTGCCTGCCTGCTGAATGCCCTTCTGAATGGTTGGCTACCCGAGCCTGGCTCAGCAGTGTGACTGAGAGACAGAACAGTATATCTTGGGCCCTCTCATGTACTGGAATTGTTCAGAAGCTGAAGTCGAAACTTGATGCTTACCTTGAAGCCCAGCTGGAAGAAGAAGGCTTTGCTGCTGCTTTACTTTGACACAATCCAAAATCTGTCATGTCTCCAAGAACTGATCCAAGAGAGGACCTGGCTAGGAGACCTCTTCCCGACCTATGAGGGAACATCGTGCACCAGCTAACCTTCACCAAGGCGCCCTGAAAGTCAGTAATCGAAAAGGCTGCCGACCGGAGACGGGGACCGCCGAGGAACCTGAAGCGAAGGGCCAAGATGTCGAGGCCATCGACGACTGCCACCATCGACTGAGGTTCGGACTACCGCTGTGACCTCGATGATGGGAGCTGTAACGCTCCATTGCGTGAGACATTTGAATCAAGGACACCCTTGCTCGTCACAGTCGACCGCTTGGTCCCACCGTAGAAAGTCAAGGTCGCTGCCGTACCGAGGAGAATCCGCCGGTGGGTTTCCTGCCACCCGAATCCCTCAAAGATGCCGATGAAGATTTGAAAGCCAGCTGTGGTCGGGTTCCGATTGCCAACGCCAAATGCTGATGACCCGACGCCCTTGCTGGGCCTACGTTGTTCACGGACTCTTTGCGGCTACAAACTATCATCATTGAGGTGCACTGCATGCCTCATCTTCGCAGGACATCCACGATTGATCACTGACCAGAACCGCAAAGGCCGAAGCTGCCGTCTGGACAACATTGTTCACCTTTTCTTCAAAGGATCTCGACAATCCGTGGCTCCTGTCTTAAAGTGAGTTCACTCAAGAAGGATTAGTCGATTAAATATCGACAAACTCCGCTAAACCAGGTACATTGGGATAGTAGACCATTTTTAGAAGGGAACACGACTCTGCTAAATAATATTGGGACTGGGCTTGTCAATACACTTTATTTACAGGTTGCCCAGGTGAGGGAATCCTCACACAGAACTGTGTCTCTGTAGGGGACAAAGTATTCTGGCAATTGTTTAACCACTTGTTTTCTTCCTATGTCTGGTGTTGGTTCACATTGCTATTAGACTTGTATGTCATTGCAACTGTCAGCAGTTGATGCATTTTAGTGTAGTCAAGAGTTAACTGTGGTACCACATAGATAATGTACATATTTATCATTTTAGTATGGGCCAGATTTAGATATTGAGCTGGAATATCAGGAGGCCAGTCATTTGTGTAAATACTAGGAACATTGTTGCACATGCCAATCATCTGGGTGCTAGAATACTCTTCCTGCAGGATACCGACCTGGCGGAGAAGATTGCCCAGTGGGTGTCTTTGAGTTGGGATGGACGCCGGTAATATACCTTGCATTCCACTAGGGCTAGGTGATTTTAATACACAAAGCTTTGCAGTTATTTTGTCAACAAGCGATTGTTGATGATGACAGGTGATTTGTACTAGTACACAGGTTTTTGTGTAAGGAGGAAGTATTACTGATCAATAGTTATGGCCCAAACAACGATGACGCCGAGTTCTACTTGGACGTTCTTGATCGGCGCTCTGGGTTGCCTCAAGCTGAGCTCCTCTAGGGAAGAGACTTTAACATGATAATAAATGTAAGTCCACTAACGGCCCATGTACTTTCACCAAGCAGCACACACAATAACGGAGAGGGCAAGAGAGCTGAACATGGTAGATGCGTGTAGAGTGTGACATAAGGAGAAAAAAAGAGTTCATTTACTATTCAGCAGTGCACAGCATTCATGCATTGATTTCTGGTTTCTCTCAGAGTCCTTGTTACAGGTGGTTGTCGACTGTGTAATATATCCAATGACTCTCTAGAATCACTCCCCCTTATTATTTGTGTTAGCCTGGTCGACTGAAGGACACCCACGACCCACGTGGAGGTTTAAATCTGAGGCACTCTGTGACCCTGCCTTTGCACTTAGCATGCAGGATAATATTGACTTGTTCTTCTCTGAAAATGTGGACTATGTATCTTCTGTGGCAATGCTATGGCAAGCGTACAAGATGTAGGTACGTGGAGTAGCCATGGCGTCTGAGTTTGGTGCCCTGAAGTCCATTAGGTGGGAGCTAAATGAGGTGGAAATAAAATTAAAGGGATTACAAGATTACTATGCTAGAGAGCCTATACACACATTTCAAGCAGAGATCAGGCTCTTACGTATTAACTTCTGGGACCTGGCACAGAGGGAGATTAGATTGTAGATTAGGCCAGGGATGGCATGTATACATGAGTAGGCTGACAGGCTTTGACACCTGCTGTCATGAATGGTGAGATGGCACAACAAGCAGGACCCTTATCGCACATATAGATAAATGATGGAATGGGCACGCAGGTAAATGCGGATAGGGACATAAATACAGTATTTAACACATTCTAAGAACGTTTATATCAACCTAAAGGAGATGCAGCTGAGACCGAAATAAAAAGGTACCTAGAAATCCTACCGACCTCCCTTTTGTCAGGAGATGCCTGAGAGGTGATCCAAATTAAAGGGTCTATCATGGGATTATCTACTGGCAATGCTCCAGGAACGGACAGATTGGTAGCAGAATTCGATAAGGAGTACTGTGACATACTGACCCCATATCTACTTCAGGTGTGGAAAGAGGAATTGAGTAATTGCTGTCTCTCTAAGTGTTTCATGGAGGCTGTGATAACTGTATTGTTGAAAACAGGCAAGGCCCTCAATGACTATGCCTCGTACCGTCCCCTCTCATTAAGCAATGTTATCGCCACACTGGTTGCAAAGGCTATAGCAAACAGGCTACTGCCACTGATGCTGCATTTAATCCATGATGACCAGTCAAGGTTTATACCTGGAAGGGCCACAGCCCTACATTTAAGAAGATTATACAGTGTGATCTCACTTATCTCCTGGTATTTCAGTGCAGTGGCAATATCCCTTGACGTGAAAAATGCATTTGACACTGTGTTCTGGCCATTCCTATTGCTTTTCTTTTTTTATTTTATTTTTTATGAAAAACACTTTAAGTTTATTATAAACCTTTTGTCTATAGAAAAGAATATAATCAATGATCAGTCCGGCAAAGTTGACATTTACTTCTTGAGGGTTTTAAAAATCTCTGTCAAAAATTTCACCAGGCAGAATATCGCTGAGTTGTTTCCTCCATGAAGAAGGAAACACCAGAAGTCCTCAACATCTACCGAATAGATATTGGCAATCAGTTTTCACAAATGTCAAGTTTGTAGATCAGTCAAACATGTGCAGAAGAGGGTGATATGCTTTAGTGTTTTGCTCTTCCCCGTTTCAGCACAGAATCGGCATGCTGTAGTTTGTTTATAAACAGACATAATATGTTTAGTGGAATAAAGATTTAATCTGAAGCTGGGATCGGAGTCGCTAGTTGGGGAATTTGTTCAGGTATTCTGGTAAGGTGCCCAGTTGTTTGTTTTCCCATTTCAGGGCAGTTGTCAGTTTGTAATCATTCTTGCCTGCTTTTGTCTTGATCCAGTCCATTTGTCAAACGTTCTGTTTTACCTTATTCGGGTTGTTAATAAGTTCTACCTGGGGAGAAGATAGGAATTTCAGGTGTGCAATACAGCTTTCTTTCCATTGGGACAGTAGAGAATTGTTTCCGATTTATAGAGCTCCATTCAATATCCAAAAGGGTTTGGCAGGTTTCGGTATCACACACTTCCGAAACAGAGCCAAGGTTTCAAGACTGGAGAGAAACCAGACCAAACTCAAATCTAATAATCGCGGCTGAGATGAGATTAGGTAGTCTTAATAGTTTCCTCCAGAAGGATCCCTCCAATGCCGACCATAGATCCCAAGAGGTAGAAAGAAAGCATTCTGCTCCATATGTCAAGATGGCGGTCACCTTCTGGTTATAGAAAGAAATTATTCACCTTAAAGAGAATTTTCCAAACTTTTTCTGTATCAGTCCTGCTTGACTAACTAGGATTCTCATTTTTTGTTTTCAATGCTGCTTGGCGTGGTAGATCAGTCCTGCTATTGTTGATCAATGTCCCCAGGTAGGACACCTCACTTGTTTTATTCAAAGGAATGCCATTCAGAAACCATTTGAAAGCTGAAACTCTACGCGAGGTCTTCAGGCCGACAAACAAAATGCTTGTTTTAGATATATTCATTTTCTGCCCGTTCTCAGACGTTTTCCTTTAGCGCCTTAGGACTTCTCTGAAGGCGGATCCCTCTCCTATTCACTGTGGTGTGCCCCAAGGCTCGTGTGTATCCCCCACGTTGTATAACGTATTCACCAAGCCCCTCTTCAATGTGCTTGACTATCTGGGTGTCTCCTATACCAACTACGCGGAGGACACCCAGATACTCATCCCTATCACGGGAGACTACACAGCCGACACCAAAGCCCTTAACGATGTTTACCTGGTTATCCAGGCCTGGATGGCACATCACGAACTCTGCCTCAACGATGATAAGACCGAGCTCCTCCTCCTAGGTTCAAATCATCGGCTTAACAAACTAGACCAAACTTACAAGTCCTTCATTATTGACGGCAACGATATTAAAGTCTCGAAAGACACTAAGACTCTAGGCGTCTACCTCGACTCTACGCTCTCTCTGAATAGACAAACAAATGCAGTTAGGTCAGCCTCGGCCTATACTTGCAAACTTATCACTGCCTGTAGACCCTTCCTAAACTCTACCAACTGCATCACCCTCGCCAGAACTCTTGTCATGGCCAAAATCGACTACTGTAGTGCTCTCTACCTAGGGACCAGTCAGTCTAACCTTAATAAACTGCAAACTGTACAAAACAATGCCATTAGGGCATCCTTAAACATCCCGAGACGCTCCCATATATCCTCTGCCAGATTGAATTTACGCTGGCTCCCAGTAAAACAAAGAATTGCACTGAAAACCCTCGCCTTGACTCACAAATGCCTGAGTAACAACACCCCACCTTACCTAACCGCTCGCTTCACACTCCACACATCCACACGACCCATTAGAGCAGCCCAAACTCACAGCCTCACGGTGCCTAGATGCAAACTCCATAAAGCCGGTGGAGTGAGCTTCCCTGTGCTAGCGTCTAAACTCTGGAACACCCTGCCTACGCCTATTAGAACTGAACCTTCATTCCACCTCTTCAAGAACAATGCTAAAACGTGGCTATTCGCCCAAGATTTATGAGACCCCTACACAAACTAATCTCCCTGTGTGGTACTGGATATGTATATACATCTCACTTTGCTCTGTACTTGTATTTACTATGTTAATGATACCCTTCGGTATATGTACATATTCTGTATATACTGTAACTTACTTGCAACTACTGTCTACTGTAACATGTTTAAGAGTATGCGCCCGGTTGCCCATGGGCCTGGTTTCTGCGCTTTATAAATAAAATAAAATAAAATAAAATCAAAATCAGTTAGGCATTTTATCAATCAAGATTAGGTCATCTGCGATAGGCAATCTTGTCAGAAATTGATCCCCAATCTTGGGGTGAAAAGATCTGGTCTTAGCCAAGTGTTTCCCCACATCATAGAGAAAAAGATTGAATAAGGTAGGCACCAAGGAGCATCCTTGCTTCAGGCCGCTAAATGTGTCAATCAGATTGGTCAAGTGGCCCTGGTCATTCAATCGGATTTGCACCGTGTTAGATTCATACAGAGTCGTCATTGCTGCAGCAGATTACCAGGGTAGTTCCAGGACTCCAGTTTGAACAATAAAAGTTGACAGTCTATGCTATCAAAAGCTTTGCGTAAATCCACAAAAGCCAATTAGATCCTGGTGCTGTCATTAAAAACGGTGTTTTTCAGTACATTTAGGAGTAGTACATTTAAGTCAGTCCCAACTCCTTTAGTGAATCCCATCTATCTAGAATCATCTTTTCCCATCTGCGCAATCCAAATCTTGATGTGCTTTAAAAGGCAAGCCCCAAATAGTTTCCGCAAGGAGTCGAGCAAAGCAATAGGTCGATAATTTTCCGGATTACATCTTTTGCCTTATTTAAAGATAGGAACAAGTATTGCAGATTTCCCGGAGGGAGTAATTTCACGTACTTTCATTATTTGATTGAATAAGAGAAGCCATTAACTCAGTAAAGGCCTTGTTCGTAGAGTTTGAAATCCCATCAGACCCTGAGGCTCTGGACTGATTAGAATTCTTGATAAGGAGTTGAATTTCTTCCAGGTCGAGAGGGAAATTCCAGTTGGTATTAGACTTGTAGATGTGAATGGATATTATTGGTTGGCTAAGTCCAAATAGTTTCCTGTAGAAGCTCAACCAGGACTGTTCGGGCACCACATTGGTCAGAGAAGAGGAGCAAAGAGCCTCCATCTCATTAAGCATTTGCCAAGTAGATCTAGGGTCTTTTTTGCAGAAACGGGTTCAATGTAAATAGGGCCTATGTTTGGATGGGAGCGAGAAGAGCCCCTCCAAAAAAGTTGCAGAAGCAAATAATCACTGGAGGATTTAGGAATGATTTCAAACAAGATAATTTCAGGCAGTTGAACACTAGAAACGAAAAGGTAATCCAGAATACCAGTTATTTTGCCCTTGGGCCAGGTAGGTCTAGGAGAACAATCTTCCCTTCTTTGTCTGTTTAGGATGTGAAGATCATATGAGGTCATCATTTCCAGCCACACTGCAGCTATTTCTTCGCGGTTAGATATTGTATCATTTTGGTGAAACAGGTCTATGGTCTTGTTTTTGACACAGGGGCAGTTCGAACCACCCCCCACAATTATGAAGTGTGGTTTATGCTGGTAAATGGCAACATCAATTGCCTGTCTCACAAGATTTGTGAATGCTTTAGTAGATGTCCCTGTCGGATTCCAGTATACGTTGAGAATCAATCCTTGCTGTGGTTCGCCATCCTGGTGGAGCATCAAGTTAATACCAATAACTTGCAGGTGGGGACTGGGATTACTTGTTAGACCAATTGAAAGCCCCTTCCCGTTTGTCATGAGTGTCAGCTGTCCAGATGCTGGCCAACGTCTCAGGCCTTTATGAGCAGGGTTAAGGAGGGTCGTAAAACCATCCAAAGCTGGCTCATGAAAGAGCCATGTTTATAGGAGGCAGATAATGTCCAGGACTCCCAAGAACAAGGTGGAGTCCACTGGCAAGTGAGAGTTTCCCCTGGGTATTCCAGAAGGCTACACCCTGAACGGAGCCTAGTTGTTAATTGGCAATTTTGGGTTCAATCAATGACTTCTCATGCGTTATCACTATGCAAGATTTGTCTCTGTATCTCGGTTCATCCAGGATAAGTGGGTAATTAGCACAAGTCATATTATTTATCATAATCTTCAGAGGACCATATCTCAGTCTTGGATTGGACGGGGGTGAATGATCCATCCGCTTCTATGACTGGTACTCTAGTCATGTTTGATGAACCCTCAGTCCGAACTGGTCACAAGGACTGTCCTATGGGAGCTCTCATGTCATTCGGGTTCTCTTCCAGACTGAACTTTTAGTCACAAATTTGCCTCAGCTTTGTTCTATTAAACTGAGAACATTTTGGAACATCCTCCATCTTTCTATTCAGTGGTTCAGAGACTGGTTTGAAAAAGGAAGCCGTACATTCAAAACCGATGGGCAACAGAAGATGGACTATCCTTGGAAGTGGTGATCTAGTCCCCCTAGACCTCAGATGGAGAGTCACTTTATCTGTAACTTGCTCGATAGGGAAATCTATGATCAAAATGTCTTGTGAGCAGAGGAACTGTAGCTCTCAGGTTCTGTCTGATCTTTAATATCTTCACCAACCCCCTCCTCACCTGGTGCCTTTAAGGTAGGGGTATCGTCTGTATCTGTGTCCCAGGAGTTGTCCGAAGATAGCTCTTTCCTTCTCTGTCTCCAATTATCGCTGGGCTTCATACACATCCTTTTCCCCTGTTTGGAGTGATGGGAGTGAGCTCCGCCAGAGGCCACTTTGCCAGAAATGCAGCTTGCCTGGCAGCGGGGACCCCGGGGAGCCCACCCCAGGCCAGGGAAAAGCTTTGCCGAAAAACCCTTGCAGATGGTTATGGCTGAATGGACTACGAATCCCAGAATGCACCGTGTAGTTGATGAAGTGTTCCGTAATATCTCCGGGAGAAGTTCTGAATCCTTGGATAACACGGACAGATGGAAAATCAGAGACTGGAGGTGAAAAGGAAAGGAAGCGTGGCGTGCACCTCGCGTAGGATAGAACAAGCGTGCACGGGGAATAAGGGGAATACAAGAGGTAGGCAAAGTAGAAGGCACAAGGAGTACAAGCCGTCCGAGAACAGCAGAAACGAAGGTATGCCGTTTGGGAGCGGCAAGATAGAAGACACACACACAGGAGCGCTGGATTACCTTCCGTAGCACTGGAAGTTGCTACGCGAATGCGTTAGTCGCTTCCTGGAAGATAAAGGCCGAAATGACTTCAGTGCACAAGGCACTCCTGGAAAAATGAGTCCTTTCTCTATTGCTCATGGTGACATGGCCGGCAAGCATCAAACGTCTAGACCGCATACAGCGTTCTCAGGGTGTAGTCCTTCCTCTATTTCCTCCATAATCTCCATGGCAGGCGAGCCGTGAGTTTCCATGGTAGGTGAGTCGTGACAGTATGACCCCTTCTTAGGTTTCCTCCACCTGGTTTTCCGGGATGAAGGCGATGGAACCTTTGTATTAGCCGAGCAGCAGTAATGTTCTTAACAGGTTCCCAAGTTTTCTGTCTTTGGGTATCCTTTCCAAAATATCAGATATTGCAGAACGCCTCTTTTGTATCTGGAATCAAGGATGTTGGAAACTTCATATTCCTCAGCGATTCCTGTGATCTTGGGAGGAGGTCCTTTTGTCTTTCGGAAATGAGTGTCCTTAACGTATGGTTTGAGGAGTGAGGTATGAAAGACAGGATGGATTCTTTTAAGAGTTGGCGGAAGATCCAATTTATAAGCTACAGGACTGATCTTGGCTGTAATACGAAAGGCTCCTAAATACCTGGTAATTCGTAGCTAGCCACACCCGATTCCCTACTTCCCACTGGGGGTTTGGGCTTCTTTTCTTGTCTGCCCATCTCTTACAATCCTGTCGAGCCTTTGTGAGATTGGATTTGGATACTCGATGCATCCTCTGTATGGTATCCAATAGATGGTCTACTGAAGGTGTATTTGTAGGAGGAATACCAGAGAGAGGTATATGTTTCGGGTCATAACCGTACGTGCATTTGAAAGGACTCATACCTAGAGAGGTATGTGTAGTGTTATTGTATGAGAATTCCGCCATGGGTAGAAGATGAAACCAGTCATCCTGCTCTTGGTTACAAAAACACTGTATGTACTGTTCTAGGGTGGCGTTCAAACGCTCGGTTTGCCCATTACTCTCCGGGTGGAACCCTGAGTAAAAAGAGATCTCTGGATTCCTAGTGTTCTGCACAGAGTATTCCAGAATTTGGACGTGAATTGAGGGCCTCTGTCGGATACTATATTGATGGGTATTCCATGAAGTCTGACTATGTCTTTAAGAAAGACTTCTGCAGTAATGCTGGCTGTAGGGATTCCTTTAAGAGGAGAAAAATGAGCTAATTTGCTAAAGGAATCAACAGTGACCATTATGGCAGTGTGTCCACTTGACTCCTGTAGATCTACTATAAAATCAGTAGAAATGTGTTGCCAAGGTCCTTGAGGTTGAGTTTCTTGCTGTAGGAGTCCTAAGGGTTTGTGGTGGTCGTACTTGTTTTGGGCACACACCGGGCAAGCCTTAACATACTCCTTGAAATCCTTAGTCAGGGAAGGCCACCAAAATTGACGGGATGTTAAGTCCAAAGTGGCTCTTTGGCCCTTATGTCGTGCAGAAGGAATATCATGACACCAGGACATTGCTTGTACTTGGAGATTCCGAGTTGGTAGTTACAACGCATCCTTCTTGAAGAGGAGGTTGACCTTCCAGTTTAAGTCCGTCCTTACGCCTCTCTTGTTCTGTTGTTCCATCTTTACCTGTTGTAAAAACGTGTTTATGATGTTGATGAATGTCTTTCCTGCCAACATGAGTTCCGGTTCTGGTGGATCTCCTGTTTCCTCACTCATGCTGCGAGAAAGGGCGTCTGCCAGAGTGTTGTCCTTTCCTGGAAGGTAGGTAATCTCAAAGTCAAGTTGTGAGAAGAAATATGCCCACCTGGCATGTCGCGAATTGCGACATTCCATCTTTTGAAGTACTTTAAGGTTCTGATGATCCGTACGGACCAAAAATGGAACTATAGAGCCTTGTAGAAGATGTCTCCATTCTTTGCAAGCCTGTCGGATGGCCAGGAGTTCATTTTCTAGAACGGAATAGTTACGTTCACTAGTGGTCAATGTGCGGGAATAATAAGAGACCGGATGTTCTAATCCGTCTTCCTCTTTCTGTAGTTAAGCTGCCCCAATAGCACCATGGGAAGCGTCGGTTTCCACTATGAATGGGCGTGTTTGGTCTGGTTGTCTTAGGACTGGAGCTGTTACAAAGGATCTTTTTAGTAGCTGGAAGGCCTGTTCAGTGCTGGAATCCCAGAGGAATTTCACTCCTTTCTTCAAAAGATTGGTGATAGGAAGAATAATCTCAGAGAAATTAGGGATGAACTTTCTATAAAAGTTTACTAGTCCTAGGAATCGTTGGATCCCTTTGACATTGGAGGGTGCAGGCCAGTTGGTAATCGCATTAGTCTTGGCTGGGTCCATCTGTATGTTATCTGCGGATAATATGAAACCCAGATACGGTACAGTGGATGCGTCAAACACACATTTTTCGGGTTTAGCTAGCAGACAGTTTTTTCTTAAGCGTTGTAATACTTCTGTAACCAAGATGCGATGTTCCGACAAAGTGGTAGAGAAGACAAGGATGTCGTCCAGGTAAACGACTACTGAGGAATAGAGAATGTCTGAAAAAAGGTTGTCCATGAATCTTTGGAATTGTGCTGGTACATTGACAAGCCCAAAGTGCATTACTCTGTATTCGTAGTGTCCTAGTGGCGTCCTGAACGCCGTCTTCCATTCATCTCCTTCGCGGAGTCTCAAAAGGTGATATGCCCCTCTCAAGTCCAATTTAGTGAACACCCGAGCACCCTGGATGGCTTCAATGATATCCTTCATCAAAGACATAGGATATCTGTCCCGCACTGTAAGGCTATTTAGACCTCTGTAATCTATACAGGGACGTCGTTCTGTTGTACCTTTTTTAGAAATGAAGAATAGTGAAGCTTCTGCTGAAGAAGTCGACTCTCTAATGAGCCCATTCTCCAAGTTGATTGCAAGATACTCTTTCAGAGCTTCTTCTTTGGGTATAGATAGTGGGAACATTCTACCGACAGGTACAACTGCTTCCAGTATCAGATCAATCTTACAATCTTCCTTACGGTGTGGGGGCAAAAGACGTAGTTGTGCGTCTGTGAACACATCCATGAATTCCCTATATGGGGCTGGTATCATGTTGACGCTGAAGGAAGGATGTAGTGTTGCTTGAATGACCGGGGAGATCTCCTTAGTCAAGCAATGTTGATCACAGTATTGTGATCTGAAGTCTACTGTGTTCAAACTCCAGTCGATGCGAGGATTATGCTTCCTTAACCAGGGAATTCCCAGTATAACGGGAAAACATGCTGCCCTGATCAGATCAAAGGTAAGGTATTCCTGATGGTTAGCCATCCTTATCTTCAGTTCCTGTGTTTCGTGGCTAATGGGAACTGTAGTGAGTGGGGTACCATCAACTCCTTCCACCGGTATGGACCTAATCTTTGGGCGTCTGGGTATTAGATGTTCCTTCGCCCACTTGTCGTCCACAAAATTGCCTGCTGCTCCACAGTCCAACATGGCTATGTATTGCACAGAACCCTTTGGATCCCATTCTATCAGTACCTTGATCACCATAAGACTGCAGCAGTCCAACATCGGAGGCTGTGTCATACGACAGGGATTATGGTATTCACCCCTTCCTTTTCCCAGTTTAAGGTTGGGGTCTTTCGTTTCCCTGCCTTCTGGGGGGTACTTCTGGACAAATCCGCAATAAATGGCTGTCTGATCCACAAGACATACACAAGCCAAGGTCCTTTCTTCTTTTACGTTCGCTGGCAGAGAGTGGTCCTCTTGTGGCTCCAATCTGCATAGGCTCTTCCATGGATCCCTTTTCAGGCACCGAGGGGGACTTGGTCCCTATACGAAGGTGCGTGGTCTTCTCCTCTCTGCCTTTCTTTCAGCCATACGGTACTCTATTTGTAAGACCTAAGAGACCAGGTCTTGGAAAGTAGTAGGTCTGGCTACTCTCGCCAGCTTGTCTTTAATGTCTTCGTGGAGTCCTCTTCGGAATATAGTCTGTTGGGCAGTTTTGGGCCATCCTGCAACTACTGCTATCCTTTGAAATCTCATAACGTAAGTCTGGACATCAGATGATCCTTGTCGTATGTCGAGCAAGTTTTCGAAAGTGGAATATAAAACTTCCGGTCTCTCGAACCTCTCTCGCAGTCTTTGCAGAAATGGGTCGTAACTGGTAAGGACCGGGTCCGAAGTAGTGACTAGAGGTGTGGCCCATTCGAGGGCATTGCCTGTTAGATTGGATATTAGGAACCCGACCTTCATTCTGTCTAGTTCGTAGGTTCTAGGACGAAAGGTAAATTGAATGGTACAGGCGTCCAAAAACTCCTTTATCTTCTTTGGGGCTACGTCATATTTCCCACATGACAGAGGAAGGGGAGGCAGTTCTCCTATGATATCGTCCCGCTGCGGAGCCTGTTGTCCCACCTGTTGGATCTGTTGCTGCAATGTAGTATTATCCGCTCTTAGAGACTGTACTTCAGCTGTCAAGGCTTGAATAGCATTTACCATTTCTTGGTATTCTTCTAGGGAGGCCATTTTCGTTTGGCGTTGCTATCTCTCAGGTTCTGTCTGATCTTTAATATCTTCACCAACCCCCTCCTCACCTGATGCCTTTAAGGTAGGGGTATCGTCTGTATCCGTGTCCCAGGAGTCGTCCGAAGATAGCTCTTTCCTTCTCTGTCTCGAATTATCGCTGGGCTTCATACACGTCCTTTTCCCCTGTTTGGAGTGATGGGAGTGAGCTCCACCGGAGGCCACTTTGCCAGAGATGCAGCTTGCCTGGCAGTGGGGACCCTGGGGAGCCCACCGCAGGCCAGGGAAAAGCTTTGCCGAAAAAACCCTGTCAGATGGTTATGGCTGAATGGACTATGAATCCCAGAATGCACCTTGTAGTTGATGAAGTGTTCCATGATATCTCCGGGAGAAGTTCTGAATCCTTGGATAACACGGAAAGATGGAAACTCAGAGACTGGAGGTGAAAAGGAAAGGAAGCGTGGCGTGCACCTCGCGTAGGATAGAACAAGCGTGCACGGGGAAGAAGGGGAATACAAGAGGTAGGCAAAGTAGAAGGCACAAGGAGTACAAGCCGTCCGAGAACGGCAGAAATGAAGGGTATGCCGTTTGGGAGCAGCAAGATAGAAGACACACACACAGGAGCGCTGGATTACCTTCCGTAGCACTGGAAGTTGCAACGCGAATGCGTTAGTCGCTTCCTGGAAGATAAAAGCCGAAATGACTTCAGTGCGCAAGGCAATCCTGGGAAAATTAGTCCTTCCTCTATTGCTCATGGTGACATGGTCGGCAAGCATCAAACGTCTAGACCGCGTACAGCGTTCTCAGGGAGTAGTCCTTCCTCTATTTCCTCCATAATCTCCATGGCAGGCGAGCCGTGATTTTCCATGGTAAGCGAGTCGTGACAGTAGCAGTGGAATGTTGTGTAATAATCTGAGGACATTGCCGCTGTTCAAAATGAGACCGTCATTAGCTGGCAATACATGTTCAAGACTAATGGCATAAGCTCCGATGGTCGATCCTCAATTCCCTTCATTGCCACTTGGTTTCTCTTGGGCTATGTGGGAGCGGGATCATTTTCTCGGATAAAACTGGCGAGGGGTAGGTGTTAAAGTCTGGTGGAGGTCCACCATTTTTGCTATTGCTTCATTTGGAAGGCCAGAGGAGCTGCTTTTTTTGTGAAATCCTCAGCCTTTCTTCTGCAAGTGTCAAAAAGGGACCAGGCGATTTCTGTGTTGAAGGATCTGAAGGTTTAATAGCAAGGTTCAAAACTAGACCTGGCCTTTCAATCTGGTCTCTCATCTCTGTATTAGATGTCCTTTTTGTAGAATCTGGCAGCATCGCCAAGGCGGGATGTTGGGTGGAGGGAATTGCATGCACAGTTTGAACCTCCGACATCCAATCACCATCTTCAACTGTATAGATAGACAGATTAAGTAATTTGGTCACGATAGAGTCATTCACATCAATGCTATCATTCTTGTAAGTATTGTTGTTTGCACAATATTCTGAATAATGAGAAGGCAGAGTCGAGTTTGATTGGGTTGTTATATTTTCATGGATGTCAGAGTGTGAAACATCTCGGGGAAGACTTAGATTCCTTATAAATGAGCAAGCCTTTTTTTATTTATTTTCCATGATTCTCTTTTTTGGGCTCATTTTATTTAATTTCCTCTTATTTTTTCTTTGGAACATCAGAAAAGGCTATATCAAGGGTAAACCAGGTGTATTTGAAACATTATTGGTGACCGATGGGGAGGCTGGGGTCTCAATCGGCCCCCATTCTTCCCTCGTTGATTGTACAGCTGACTGTAGTGATATTGCTGGGTTTTGGACTGTGGACTCATTGAATTGGGAATTGTCATTTCTGGGGGCCGATGATCTAGCCAGAATGTTTGTCACATATTTAGGTATAACTTCTTTCACTCTAGGGGGAAGATTGGATTCCAATCCTGCAACCATGTTTTGGCGTACCTCAGACCCCGAACGAATCATGCTTAGAGTCAGGCACTCTCATTAATGAAGAGAGAGTTGGGGGTTTCATAGAATTAGGAAGATTTGGCAGGCTCAACTCACCTTTTGCCACGTTTTTGGCATCAGGAAGAAACAAAGCTTGCCACTCGCTGCTTCCATAAGATATATATCTCACTTCCCGCAACGGAGTATCAATACCATGTCACCACATCCCCACAGGCAACACAGTAAACACTCTGCACACTCCACGTCGCTCGGCGAGTGGTGAGTGATTTTGAAGTCAGCTTCAGTAGAGATGGTACAAAGACTGCAGATGTGCCGGGAAACAGAGGAGCCACACAGTAACACAGCCAACACTCAGCACATTCCTATTTCAAGGACTGGAAAATGCTGAGTTTGGCCCCAGATTTATATCATGGGTACAAATATTATATTCGGTACCAATAGCCAAGCTCAACACAAATGGGATTCTATCTGAGGGCATTCGACTGTAGGGTGGCATGAAGCAATGGTGCCCTTTGTCTGTGCTATTGTTCTCCCTGGTAATCAAACCATTGGCAGACCTGGTGTGACAACGACACAGTAGATGTGGTCTACGACTGGGTTACCCTCCATGCGTATGACATATTATTGCAACTTCAGAGGAATCTTTGGCGGTACTCGGGACTAGGGGGGTCATTACAAGGTGGGCGGTAAGGGATATCGGGCACCGGTAAGGAGACTGGTGTCGGTAATCCCTTACCGCCCTATTCCAAAGTCCCTTGGCGGGGACCGTAAGGAACGTGTGGTCTGACCAAACGTCCCTTACGGGTCCCGCTAAGGGACCAGGTCGCTAATAACGGGCTTGCAAGTCACAAGGGGGCTCAAATGGGAATGGGGAATGGTCTGTTCAATGGGGACTTACCGGTCCCGCCAGGGTCGGACTACACCGGTAAATCCCCATTGAACTAGACCGGACACAGGAACGATATGGGAGGCAGCCATGGAGCTAATAGCTCAAACCCATCTCGTAATGAGGCCCTAGGTCTCAACAGAGATAGGTTGGAGGTGTTTTCCGCTGTCAGACAACAATCTACGACACTCAGAAGTACATGGGTTAAGTATTGCGAAAGCCTCATATAAATATGTGGATATAACTGTCCAGAGATCGCTAGAAGAGACGGTTACACTAAACTACGCTACATAAATTACACTGCTTAAAACCAAACTAGCACACTAGTGGAAATTCTGATATCACTTATGGGTCAATTCTTGTTACTCAAAATGATATGAATCCCAAAACTACTGTATTTGTTTACTAATAATCCTGTCTGGCCAGGCAGACAATTGTTTCGAGAGCTATAATCGTTATCCACATGGCATGGGCATCTATGACCCGGCCATGGGCAGAGGGCAGAGTGGCACCCCACGTTGAACTGTATTATTTAGCAGCTCAAGGCCTCTATGCCATACTTTGGGACGAATGGGAGGACTACCCACCACATATCATTTTGGAAAAGAGTGTGTCAGGAGCAGTGCCTCAATGAACTATAACATATGGGGTTGAATATAAACCAAGGGGATTATTACACCTGCTCAAATCAACTAAGAAAGTCTTGGCTAGGCTTTGCAAGATGCTGGCAGTTGCAGCCCAATGTGACAGGTGGGCTCCTCTCAGGGGGCCAATAGACCTGGATCCATCCTTTGACCACTCTATAGAAAAAAGCTGCAGGCCGGCAGGCATAGCCGCTCTGGGTTGCATGTATGAGCATGGAACGTTTATTGATTAGGAGTTCAGGTAAAGTGTAGGCAATTTGCCATTGCAGATGATGTATTATTGTAGAATAAGGGTGGCTTTCATGGCTAAGTGGCCTTGTTTCCCAAAAGAGCCGCAGATCAGCCTTGGGGAGTCATAGACACCTGAGGCAAGGGTTGGAAATAAATCCAAACTTATAGCGGTGTTATATAATCCCTTGAAAGCTGAAATTAAATACAAAGGCACTGACAAAAAGTCAAAATGGGAATGGGATCTCCACACTGAGGGCCTCATTACGAGTTTGGAGGCAGCCATGCCCTTAATAAGGGCATGGCTGCCTCCAAACTCGGGTCCGGGTCCATGGTCCCTGAATGGGGAAATACCGGGCCATTCCGACTTTGGAGGGCCCGGTATTTCCCCATTCAGGGAACCCAGACCCGCACCATCCCCATTCCCATTTGAGCCCCCATAGGGCTCAATGGGAATGGGGAGCATGCTAACAACGGGCCCATTAATGACAGGCCCGTTGTTAGCATGCTGGTCCCCTCGCACGACACGCAAAGGATGTCTGGTCTGACCAGACGTCCAGAGCGGGTCCCGCGGGGGGACCTCGTAATGAGGCAGTACGGGGTTAACAGCGCTGGCATCTTTATGGGCGCTGTTAACCCCTTACCGCCTCACTTGTAATGAGGCCCAGAGTTTTCTGAAAAGCAATGGTCAGATATTTGCAGCCTAACCAAAAAAGTATCATACAACCTAATCCAGTTCATGATTGTAAATAGGTTACACTACTCCCCGGCTAGGATCGGACTGTTTGGTAAAGATTGTACAGGCAAGTACCCTAGATGTGCTGGCGATGAGGCTAACTTATTACATATGCTATGTCCCAACCCACATTTATCACTATATTGGGATGGGGTTTGCATTGTATTAAGGTAAAGTGATTGGACAGCAGGTCCTCCTACCCCATTGGTTGGTATTCTAGGCTTCACTTGGAAAATCTAGGTCTACTGCTGGCCAAAAGACACCTCTTGATGGGGTGGACACTCCAACGACCCCCATCAGTGGGATAATGGTTATAGGACGTAATGTGTGCTAATGACATGGAAAAGATTTATAGAACCTTTGTCTATTGAAGGAGCAGGCCCAAAGACATCTGGTCAGACTTTTGCCACTACCTCAAAGATCGTGACGAGGGCACTGAGCTGACAAATGGGGGCAATGTGAATAATTTATCACCGTACAATGAGTCATTGGATCTGTGTTACAATTGTTTAACGTATGGGAAATGTGTCATTACCTAATGCCATTGTTTTTGTTTTGTCACAAAGAAACTTACATTAAAAAAAATGAAAAAATAAAACAACTAAGCCTCCTTCATGATCCCCACTCTGGTTTGCGATCCAAATGCCGTGCTGATACTGCCACCATCCGAGTGGTGGATGATTCATTGCAATTCAATTACAAGGATGACTCATGCCTCTTAATCCTATTAGATCGATCGGCTGCATTTGACACTGTTGACCAGCAGCCACTCATCTCCCTCACAGCTGACATAATGGGCTTCTCTGGTCACGTACCAATCTGGGAAACAACCAGCCAAAAAGATGGGTCCATTCAAATCCAAATGACCCCCAGTCACATGTGGGGTCCCCCAACATTCCAACCTCTCCCCTATCCTATCATCTTCAATCATCTTGAATCTAATCAGGCATCTCCCCTGGGATTTCTCTGCAGCTCCTTCCATCTGAGTTACTCTCACTGCCTTATAAGAGATAAACATTAACATTAAAAATGGACCCTCTGGTAAATTTCCCAAAATAGCAATTAAACAATACCCTAACAACACCCAGCTGTACCTCAAAGTCAAAGGCCGAAGAATATCATCCACCTCGGTGAGTGCCTGCCACCATCACCCTGTGCGTGCCTGCTTACCTTAAACTTAAGCACAACACCAGATTCCTCCAGATTCCTCCATAGCAGTCCCTATATCAAACAACAGCACATCCAAAATGGCTTGACGATATGCAACTGAAAGGATTCACCTCACAGATGTCAGAATCAGTCAAATCTTTAGGCTTCATTGTCAACTGCAACCTCTACTTCCAAAAGCAGATACCCAAGAAAGCTCAAATGGCCTAGCAATAGATTGATTCTGTGAAATCAAATCTTTCTTCCCCCATTTAACTTCCACACCCGTGATCTCCCACAAAGTAAACACCTCCTTAACAGAGCTCCCAGCCACACAACTGACCCCCCACAAGCCTGTGCACACGATGCAAACTGTGCAATTATAGATGCCTGCAAATTCAACCACTTCCCTCCCTCACTCTGTGTGCTTCATTGGCTCCCCTTCCCCATCTGGATCCTATTCAAAACTGCTTGCATCATCTACAAAGCATTCTTCAATGGCACACCAACATGCCTAGTGGTTAACTCCACACTTCTAGAGGCTCTCCTGCATCACGTAGCAAATCCATCAAAAGGTTGAAGTCAAAGCTAGCCCACAAAGAGAAGATCCACAAACAGTCCTGCTTGTGCTATGCCCTGACCATCTTTACCCAGGGACGTATTTCCAATTAGACCTTCTAGGCCCAGACCTAGGGCAGCATATTTTCATGGAGTGGCATATTTCAGTGTGCATTCCAAAAAAGAAATATGAAAGAGCATTTCTTGGAATGTCTTTGCAGGCACTACAAAGCAAGGAGTGAGCAAGGTCAGCCGAGCTGGTGTAAAAGGTGACACATGGCAAGGCACTGACGCTGTGCTCGAGCCTGCAGCATTTTTGGAAATGTGTGCCCACTTCACACAAGTGCCTCCAACCTGTCAGTACATATTTTGTTGTCAGAGAAGAGTCCACGTATACACATTATATGCAGCGTTGGTGTATTCTGCTTCAATGACAGGATACGGGCAGTGGTCTTCCCTTGGTGTTGCTCCCCCCCCTCCTTCATTGACTGTGCTATATAAAGTAAGTACAGTGAGTTTAACATCCTTTGCATCCTTTGTCCGTGAACTTACTTTTCTAGCATCATTTCATCTGTGATGTATTTATGTGTGCATAACAAAGGTCTGCTGATATTTCATGAAGGGAAGATTCTGAATGCAGGTGACTGAACAGTTAAAGCACTAGATGGGGGAAGCGTATGAGGAAGGAATTCAAGGGGTCTCACATTGAAACATGGCAGGCTAAACTTGTTGTTCCAAGTCCTTTGAGAGCACTGTTGGCACGTGTTTTTAGGTCTTACATGATTTAATACATTTTATTTTGAGCACACTCATTGTCACAACATTTGTGGGTGTGTATCCATATATGGAAAGCAGGTTTGGACTGGCGCATTAAATTGTATCGGGCACCAATGAAAAAGTGGCTCACAGTTGCAAATGGTAATTCATTCCTTTTGTGACAGACGGTTTGATTAGTACTCAAGAGGAGGTTATTGATAAGATTTGATGCAAATTGTGCATTTTAAGGAAAATTTATTCAATAACACTGGTCAAAACTACTAGCAATCTGGTGAAATAACTTATGAAACTGACCAAAGAAAAGTGCCCCACTTTGACCAAAAAACAGGCCGACACTAGCATTTTGCATATTTGGTTCTTTTTGGTTCAAACATTGCCCTATTGCCGTATAGGTCAGTCTGAGCTTGGTGGAAAGTTACCTAAACCGATTATCTTCATAATGAAGAAGATGCAAAGGCCTCCATTATATCTGGGGCTGGACAGATTATGATTAGCCAATTGTACAAGTTCAGCAAAGAAAAAGAATGTACACCTCAAACCATATCCCTCCTTTAAATGATTGTGCAATATTCTAGAGACCCTAAAGTGCACAGATGCATAACAGAGGCAGGCAATTGATCCTTTTAATATTTAAGATTAGAACTCTTACAATGCCCTACAACATTGTGCATGCACTGTTGGAATACATCCACGGTTGCCAACTTGTCAAATTAGTACAAAGTGACATTTATTGCAGATTCAAGCCATGAATTCTTTCTTTTAATTTTTGCTCTAACATGGAATTCTTTTTTTAACATGTCCTTCAACACGCTAAACATATAACTCCTGCAACAACAAGTTTCCTGTGGCAGAGGAGATTGAGCAATGCTAACAAATAAAAGTTAGCTCCTCGAATTCTAGCGACAACTATCAGCTGCTCTGGCCTGCTGGTGATGATGTCAGGAAAGCAGCAACTACTAGTACAATGTCTCCCTGGCCAGTGATGTTGCCTGCTTTACGTTTTATCACCTTCTGGTTTTTTACTACCTAAAGCAGAATCCCTCTTGCAGCTTTCGAAGGCCACTCAAGAAGTGAGGAAATGGGGGTTTCAGACTATGGATCCTCGCCCACACAGAATATCAGAAGTATACATATACAATATAAAATGTCACCAACGTTGATAGGGATTTATTGGGTGTTTTATTTAAGTGTGTTGTTATTCTCCAGTTCATAAATGAACGATTAATCTGTTGTAAAAAGAGATCAGAAATTGCGAACTAGGAAAACCGTATTATGATATCAGCCCCCCTCCACCCCCCCCCATAGTTAAAATTGTGTGATCCTGGTAAAATTGCTGTATACAATTTGAAAGCTAGGTTTTGGCCCGTCAGGGTCTATGGTCACTACAATTTACGATCTAATATAGTGGTAACAACAACTTCCAAAAATGTATGGAGTTGCATAAGGTTAAAAACAATGTGAATTGTGTGTGATTGTGTAGGTGAAAGGAGCTATTAAAGAAGTGTGATGTTCAGTAAAAAAAAAAAAAAACAGTTACAATAGTTAAAGCCTTGCTGTGGCGTTACTGCTCACATGGTCTCACTCATCTTCTCTCAACCAACCCGTGTGCCTACAAATCTACACTGGCTGACTTACAGTTAAAATTGTGTTTTTCTTCAAAAACATTGGCTTTCATGCAATATCATTTCTGCCAAAATCTGGTAGAAAACATCGTTTACATAGAGCTAGTGCATTAGCCAATGAAAAGACAAAACTTGTGGTCAGAAACCCTAAAACGTAAAGGGTTTGAAAACGTTGTGGAGTCTGAAGAATGGGCAGAATCTGGAAAAGGAGAGTGGTAAAGTGTGTATGTGTGTGTTGGGGGGGCATGACTGCTACCAAGAGAGAATCCGGGCAACAGCATTTCAGTTCCAGACCCTGTAGAGCTTCAACTAAAAAAGGCGACATCTTGTTCAAGATTCTGTTATTTTTGTTAAGATAAATACAACTACCCCCAGCACAGCTCTCTCCCTTCTGATCAACAACTCAAACTGCTGTGCTTGGAACCTGCCAAATCATCCCAAACATTTCTGGAAATATCAATCTCCACAGCTAGTAGTTCTTTGGCAACTTCACCTTTCCCTTCCTCACCACACTCAACACAATCCACTAATCTCCTTTCCACATCTCGATCAAAACCTGGCCACGAATATTCTCCTTCAGTACCACCTGGTCTGTGTCACCCCAACATGACCCTCATGGACTAAATCCACTATGTTTTTTCTAATCAACAAGGGAACAACTGCCCGCTCCCACTAAAAACAACAACTCATTCACCACATATAATTCATCACGCAACTCCCAAAAGACCCTTTCATCCTGATTTAGTTGGCCTTTACTCAGCCATACCAATCTCACATATGCTTTGACATGCATCAACACCTCATTATTATTCATAGCCTCCATCAATTCTTTCTTGCTTACAATTCCCTCATGGTTCAAAGAGACCATTTCCAAAATGTCTACAACTCGTTCCTCTTCCCTCTGACAATACAACCTAAATAGGCAGTCTGACAAAATATTTTCTTTCCCCGGCATAACTTGCACTTGATATTTGTGACCCTGCATTCTGGTCACCCAACTGGCTACAACCTTGAGACCTTATCCATAGCCTTATATTTAAATATAGACTGAAAAGCTTAATAATCCATCCTTATAATAAAGCCTGTCCCACATACAAAATGTCAGAACTTCTCAACAGCCCAATGGCAGGCCAACACCTCCTTTTCCATGTCAGAATAATTCCTTTCAGAGCCCCTCAGAGCTCACGAGGCATAGGCAATGATCACCTCTTGTGCATCCTTGTTAATCTGTGACAAAACAGCTCCTACGCCATTATTACTGCAATCAACTGTGATCACACTCATCCTGTGTGTGTGTCAAAACTCTTCAAAACACGTGAAAAATCTATTTCAATTTTTATCTCACAGAATTCCCTTTCACATCTTTCAATCCAGGAGAATTATTCTTCTTTCTTAAGCAACGTTCTCATTTCATACACCTTATGCACATAGATTTTTTACAAACTTTTGGTAAAATTCTATCATACTTAGAAATAACCGTAATTCATTTTTAGATTCTGGTCTTTCAACCCTTTTTATCGCATCCACCATTTCAGTTTTTGGTTTTATACCGGCCTCTGACACTCGTGTCCGAAATACTCAACTTCTTTTCTTCTCAAAACACATTTCTCTTCCCTCAGTGTCATGCTTCTTTGATCCAATGTTGTCAACACTTGCTCCAGGATCCTTTTGTGTTCAACCTCAGTCTCTCCACATACTAACACATCATCTTGGAAACAGAACACACCTTTCATCCCTCTAAACAATGTATCCATCACCTTTTGGAAAACAGAGGATGCCGACACAAGTCCAAATATCCTCTGAAATTGAAATATTCCCTCATGAGTTATAAATGCAGTCAATTTTCTATACTCCTCTTCCAATTCCAATTGATGATATGCCGAAGCCATATCAAATTTGGAAAAAACTCTTTCATGCTCTTTCATGGCTAACATTTCATTCATGTTGGGCAAGGGATGCCTATCCACAACCACACATCTATCTAGTTCATGTAGATCAACACACAATCTGAACTCTACAGATGGCTTTTTTACAACTACTATAGGTTAAATCCATTGAACTCCACCTGCCCTCTCAATTATGCCCATACTAAGTAATTTATCAAGTTTTTTTTCACAACGTCACTCAAAAATTAATGGAACAGAATGGAACTTAGTAATCACATAAATACTTCTTCTCGTCAAAATAATTTGATGCCTCCTTCCCTTTATATTGCCCACACTCTTCTTGAAAAACTTTCTACATTTTTCACACACTGAGGTATTCACTTGTAGCACTTGTTCCTGTGTGTTTGGGTCTAGTCTTATCCATAACCCCTTTTGATCATGCCATCCTAACAACATTGCTCCCTTCCTCATTACATAGACCTTGCCATGGGCCCTTCTTCCGTTAAATTCAAATTTTGCATTGAAATGTCCTAGTAACTCAATGTTATCAAGATTGTTACCACCAGGACTTACATCTGGTTCGAATAAATTTCACACATCACCACCAACCTCATTGTCAAACACATCTTTCGACATGAGCGATATCTGCTAAAAGCAGCCGTTAAAGTGCAACCCGCAAAGGGACCTCGTAATCAGGCGTTAAGGGTTTAACGGCGCCAACACCCTTTACGGCGCCGTTAACCCCTTAACGCCTGGGTTGTAATGAGGCCCCATGTGTCTGTGAGACTGACTCTGCACTTTTCTTTTTTATGAAAAGTATGTTTTCACGAAGATGTTTCCATTATGATTTGTTTTATATTGTCAGGTTGTTTTATTATGTGAGTCATTTACTTTGCAATTTACAATTATCAAACAGTGCAAAATTATTACACAATGTACTAGTGTAGCTCTTGGGAAACAATTACTACACAAACATGGTGTACATAATTTTTAAAAGTGAAATTGGGCTAGGAGATTATAAAGTCATTAAATTGCAACTGTGGAACCAGAAAGCCTAGGATCAGATACCAGAGAAGCCACTTTACAGATGAGCAAATCAACTAACCTCACTGGCACTTTCAACTACACAAACTGCAATCATCAAGCAGTGATTTAGATTGATCTGACATTTGTCATCGAAACAGTGTGTCTTGAAAGCATGTCAAGTGTACATGTTTGCATCTAAACTACATGCAACTGTTTTTATGTATTTAAAAAGAAATGACTTGAACAGAATTTTGGAAGATAGCAGTGTGACGAAATGATTTCTGCTCTGCTGGAGTACAAGGATGAGAAGTGGCTAAACCCCTGTTGGGGTCGATTGATTTTATCCCAATAGAGAATATAAATTCATGTTGCGCGCACCATATTAATTATAAGAAACGGGTATGATACTGTTACATTTGTATAGTTTTAGATTATTTAATTGAGGTCTGTTAAAGGTTACTTTTAGTGTTATTTTGTGTCAAGTTGTACATCTTAGATGTACATACAACTCACAACACAAATTGTGTGAATATAACATGGGAGCACATTGTGCAACATAGCAGGATGAGATTTAAAGCACAAAGGATTCATATAAAGTGGAAAAATAAACATGAACACATTCGTGTTTGGGAAAACTGGCTGGACGAGGGAGAGGTTGGCAGAGTGACAGCTGCAACCACATGGGAATTACTGTTTCGAGCTGAAATAGAATAGCCCTGAGGTTTCAGCTTGGAAATTGCTAAGCGAGTGGCCAAAGAAGCATCTGCCACCTGGCACTGTCAATCTAGTGTTACTGGCTAAAACTATAAAAGGTTGACTGGGAGCAGAGATGAGAAGGTCAAATAGATTAGCAGGAAAAAGATTATAATGGGAATGACGGCCAGATGGATTGCACTGGTGGTGAAACACAATGACAAGGTGAGAGGATGCCAAGAAAAATATCCAGTGTCAGAGTGCTTGGAGAAACAAGTTACTGCCTGATCAAAGGAGCCTTTTTGTTAGCTCCCTATAGCCTCATAAAGTGTCCATACATAAACCATTTATGTCAGATTTAGCATTGCAGGTCTGTGACCAAGTAGAAGCTGTACAAAACATGTATTGTGTGCCATGTTAGGGTTGTGTGTGTTGCAGGAAGAAACCAAAGAAAAGAGGGTTGGGGTTTGTATTTGCATGTCATGAACATTGTATGTCTAAGGGGATGGCGCCACAGTGAAGGCAGCCAATAAGATTGTGGGGATTAGATTTTCCGTGTATAGGGCCAACCCATTTGTATTTTGGGTAATGACCAACATGAGGGAAAGTGTGGGAGTGTGTTACGGGTATATACTATATTTGTTCAGTGGTTCAGGGATACTCAGGTTAGTTCAATCTTCAAGGAGTTATCTAGCTGCTCTCCCAATGGCCAGGGTAAATAACTTGGTTTAATCACAATGTGCATTCGCTTCTTGTACAAAGATGCGAAGTCAGCCTTGACACACCTTATTCCTCCCCCACACTTCTACAGACCAACAGTGATCCCCGTCATAAAGGTAAAACAGGCACAGCTAAAAATAATACATCCTTCAACTTGTGTGTGAACAAAGTCCTGGCTCGCCTACAAGAACTCTCCCACTATCTGACACACTAACTAATGTCTCATCACGTTTTACTTGTTCCTGTGTCTGCCCTTTGACCAACATGTAACTCGGTCAATTGCACTTACTGTTAATTTCTTGTATTAATATACTTTGCTGTAACTTGCTCTAAGTCTCTGGCTCCCAGTTCCCTCAGGGTTTGGCGCGCAGTATAAATAAAGAAACTAAACTAAACTAAACTAAACTATACTCTCAGAAGGGGTGTGAATGTGAGCCAGTAGCAACCCAAACAGCAATAGGACAACAGTTCCAAAATAAAAGAATGTCAAATCAAGTTTTTATTAAAAAAAATACTTAAATTACAAATATCAATTGTATAATCAACTATCACAAACCCAATAAAATACCACCTCTGTAAAGGAAGACAGAGAAATGCAGAGTGTAATGATGTAGCACCCTCTATTAACAGCAAGGAAAAATAGGCAGGAAATGCAAAAAGGCATTAAAAAATGATAATCCTTGCAAGAAAAAGGTACAAAAGAGACCCACCCAGTCCATAGTCAGTTCAAAGTATCTGCTTTCTGCATTTTGAATTCGGCAGTGGAGTGACAAATTTGGATGGCTCACCAGGATTGCTTTGAATGTCGAGATGGTCCAAAATGTTGATAGGCGCGAGTTATGATCGACGTGTGGTGTGATGCTCCATCAGTTCAAGTCGATGTCTGGCAATTCAAAGCTGCAATGATAGAGCAGCAGCAGTTTGAGTTTGTCCCAGCGGCGGGCTGGTTCTTCGAGCTGAGCAGGAGACATCCTCTACCAGGTAAGATGTGATGACGAGCCTGTTCGAAGATGCACTGCAGCAGTTCAGAGTTTGATAGATTGCATACAGCAGCACTAGCAGATCCTTCTGGTTCAAATGCAGTTTGATGCAGTGAAATCAGGAATACCGGCTGTTCTGGCCCTCAAGATGTTGTGAGACTCACTGTAGGGTCTCTTTAACAGGCTACGTCTTTGCAGGTTTTCGCTCCCAACATAGGGAGGTTACAAGCAGAATGGCAGGTCCTGATCATCAAGAGTCGCCCCCAAAGTGCCCTGGCAATGGTTAGGGAGCAGAGATTGCCACTGCCTTGGAGCAATCGTTCACCCCAATGGCTGAGGGATTTGGAAAGGTCAATTATCCCAAAAGAGGTCCAAATGGATTCTTCTTAAGTAATGGGTGGTTTTTATAGGCAATAAGCCCCCATTTGGGTCGGGGGAAGCAAGACTGCTTTAAGAAGTCAATTCCCTGCCATTGTGACAAGTTGTATTTGCCTGGTAGCATCATACCTAAAGTGTTTTCTGCTAAAGGAAGAATTCCTGGAGACAGGAAGGAGGGAGGGGTACAGAGAAAAGCAAGAAGATGGAATCCTTCCCCAATGGTGCTGAGCTCTGTCTGACTACACTATCCCCAACCCCTTCTCATCAATGGCCCCTTGGAATGAAACACCCTGGTATCAGATTAGTCATTTTGTTTTGGATGTGCCCTTTGAATCCTGGTTCCTTGGACAGCTACTGCTGAGGGCTGCCCTGCTGGATAGAGGTGTTAACCAACCTCACAAAATATCAAATGAAAGGCAGCTTTGATGACTATTGTCCTGCTGTGCTCAGCAGAGATAGCCAGTTTAGTGACAATAGACATAGCCTGCCCATGTTTGGCCTGGGCTCACAGCATTGGCATGCGTATGATACAGATCAGATGTTGCTTTAATAATTATGTGAATTGTCAGCCACCATACTGCAACTCAGATACGGCTAATGTTTATAGACTGAACTGCCACCACAATGATAGTTCATTATGATAGTTCATTATCATTATGTCGGTTTTGATAATTGTATTTTAGTAAAATTCAAAAAAGCTATGGGATTTACACCCTTGGCAGATGTAAATCTTTCACACATCCCCCTGCAAAAAAAAGCTTAAGACTCACCCTCGTAAGGTCTGGTACATCGTCCAGGTGAGAACAACTACTGAGGCCTCTGCATGGGAGTGCTGCAACCCAGGCTTGTGTTATATCCACATTACAGGGATTGCCCATGTTCAAACCCTGTAGGTATATGGCCCAATGCAATAATTTGGGACACTCTCCCTGTATGGCCATAACCCACCTAACAGGTCTGTGGTTTGTTTGAACCCTGAAGTGAGACCCAAATATGTAGGACTTCAGCCTACATACCGCAAACTACTGCAAAAGCCTCTTTTTCGATTGTGGCACAGTTGCGCTTTCCTTTGGTATAGCCTTTATTAAGGTATACACAAGGTTGCTCGACCCCCTCGGAGTTCAATTGTGATAGCACTGCACCAATTCCATATAAACAGAAATATTTATGAATGAGACATTCCCGCCCATAATCCGGGATGCTAGAACTGGGACCTTGCAAAGGTCATCCTTCAAGATCTGGAAGGATGTCTGACAGGCAGGGCTACAGGAGACTTTCTTTGGCAACTTCTTAGAGGTGACATTGTTAAGGGGAAGGGCAAGTGTTCCATACCCCTTGATAAATGGTGTGTAGTAACTTGTGAGGCCCCGGCAGGGTCTCACATTAGCCTGGGTAGTGAGGATATCCCAATCCACCAATGCCTAGACTATAGCCTGCAGATTCTGTTTCTTACTGCCACCCATTTACTGGCCTAAGCAAGTCACAGTTCCCTGCTCTATCTGGTACCTGAAGGCCTTGATAGCAAAGCCAGCCTTCTGCATGGCTGGAAGCAACTGTTTCAGGTGTGTCCGAGCACAGCACCATGATCTAAGTAGGCAATGCTTGAGGTCCTCTAGTCCTGACAGTACCTTGTTCACCATCCCCTGAAAGGTGGTAGGGGAATTTCCTAACCCAAAGGACATAGCAGCAAACTGAGGTGCCCTTCTGATGTGGAAAATGATCACCTCTCCTTTGCTTGATTATACCAACCTGCCAGTACCCTGCTATGAAGTCAAAGGTACACAAAAGCAGACTCCAGTTTCCCAGCTAGTGAACATTTTTTGGGAACAGTACCACAGGTCTAGCCCAGGGGCTGTAGGATGTCTCAATAGCCCCCAAGTCCAACATCGTGGAGAGTTCCTCCTTGATGCTGTCCTTGACCTTCCTTTTCAGGCATTCCGAGAATCCTACTCTTCACCAATTTACTGTCTCCAGTGTCATGGATACACCAATCCTGCCTGTGCCCTCACAATCCCCTACACCACCCAGGAGGGCAGGAGCCCCTTGGAACGGGAGCCGCTACTGAAATCACCTCGAGGATCGATCTACAGCTACGTGGCTACAGAACCCAATCCTGGGTAAGAGTGTGCAGCCTACCCTTCTTGCCTGTTTCCTACCCTGCCACAGTGCTATTTTGCATTATTAGCACCTCCAGAGTGGCCGGAGTAGCCTGCCGCCCGCCATCCCACACGAGGAGGATCCAAAATGGCCACGGCATATTCGTATTTGTATTTATTTATTCGTTGCTAGGCATCGAAATCCAAGCCGATTGGCTTTGCGCTCCCCTTCCATGACGCTGGGTCACCGGAAGGCGTGAGCCAGCGCCACTCGAAGGGCACTCACTAAGGGTGCCGCCTGTCTGCGCCCTCACAATCCCCTACACCACCCAGGAGGGCAGGAGCCCCTTGGAACGGGTGCCGCTGCTGAAATCCCCTCGAGGATTGATCTACAGCTACGTGGCTACAGAACCCAATCCTGGGCAAGAGTATGCAGCCTACTCTTCTTGCCTGTTTCCTACCCTGCCACAGTGCTATTTTGCATTATTAGCACCTCCAGAGTGGCCGGAGTAGCCTGCCGCCCGCCATTACACACGAGGAGCATCCAAAATTGCCACGGCATATTCGTATTTGTATTTATTTATTCGTTGCTAGGCAACAAAATCCAAGCCGATTAGCTTTGCGCTCCTCTTCCATGACGCTGATTCACCGGAAGGCGTGAGCCGGCGCCACACGAAGGGCGCTCACTAAGGGTGCCGTCTGTCTGCGCCCTCGCAATCCCCTACACCACCCAGGAGGGCAGGAGCCCCTTGGAACCGGAGCTACTGCTAAAATCCCCTCCAAGATCGATCTACAGCTACGTGGCTACAGAACCCAATCCTGGGTAAGAGTATGCACCCTACCCTTCTTGCCTGTTTCCTACCCTGCCACAGTGCTATTTTGCATTATTAGCACCTCCAGAGTGGCTGGAGTAGCCTGCCGCCCGCCATTCCACACGAGGAGGATCCAAAATGGCCACAGCATATTCGTATTTGTATTTATTTATTCGTTGCTAGGCAACAAAATCCAAGCTGAATGGCTTCACGCTCCTCTTCTGTGACGCTGAGTCACCGGAAGGCGTGAGCCGGCGCCACACGAAGAGTGCCGCCTATCTGCGCCTGTCCGCGAATGGAGGCAGATCTGTAAGTAGATCTTATGCCTGTTCACCACACAGAGGAGTAGGAGCTCCAATAAGTAGGTCCCCACCCTGCAGGAGCAGCGGGCCTACGGAGGAGAAGCACCCACCTCCCATGAGCTAACTCCGGTATGCACTGCTTCATCGCACTAATCTTCAAAAGTACTATTTCTCCCTCTAGAATTCCGCCTGACTGATTGCGGCAGACCAGACCATCCGCATGAGGTAACACTTAAAACCTCCCATGCCGCCCATACACCAAGCTACAACACCTCAGCCACGTGCCTCTGCTTGCCCACTACTGAGCTACCGGAACTGTGAGCTGTAAACATGAGTACTCGAGTCCCATCTATCGCCACAGAACTCACTCACCTATGTCATGTGAATGTCCAGCCTGTATGCCCCTTCTAAGCCCCTGCTCACGAGGTATGCGTTCCTCCACTTCACCTACTGCCTACCGCGCATGCACTGTTCCGACCACCGCATAATTCGCGCTCCCCTCTATCCGGGGGCATTCGCAATCCGTTCCCTGATGGTCTACACCTGTGATCCGCCTGCACAGTTAACACTCCTCTATGCCTCATGCCCCTTCTGTGTCAACTGCATGATTACCCAATGCCTATACCAGCAGACCTGTTTATCTCACAACATGTCTACTGTTGATCCGTCACTGTCTCGCTAAAATCGAACCTGCCTACTGTTGATTTTGCACTGCTCTAGCTAAAATCGAACCTGCCTACTGTTGATTTTGAATGGCTCTAGCTAAATCGAACCTGCCTCTAGCCATAGGGAACTTGCCTACTGCTAATCTGCCTCCACTGCACTCTTAAGCCTATGTATTGGATCATACTTACTGTGATCAAGTGTCAGTGTGCTCCCTCCTCCGGGTGTGATGCATCTTGACGCTCCTCCCCCTAGGCGCCCCCCACCATGCTCCTCAGGGCGCTCCTTATACTGCTCCACGTTTTGCCTTTTGAAGCAGCAATCACCACCCAGATATGCACACGTCTCACACGGCCTACACACCACCAGCCATCAGACACACTGATTCTCCCAAGCCCTGTCCTCCCGACTCTACACAGTACAACCCCCACAATGGACACTATGAGGCCCATCACAGGCCACATCACTTCAACACTGACATTAACCCATACTTCAACGACCCAGCCCTTTGGCTGGAACACTTCGCAAGTAAACCTACCCCGAATCAACAGTGCTCTCTATCCCTCAGAAACACAAGATTAGGCACTAGATTCCGCATACGCCCCACCCGCAATAACCTCTCTAAGCAATCACAACAGGGACCACCGGGCTCACCCACCACACCTACCAATAGCAAACCCCCCTCTATAGAGGTGAAATTGCCAGTTATCAAGGGCACTCTTATCAACGCCGGATCCCTCCCAGCGCACGCACTAGATATAGCAGACCTCATATCATCATCAGATCTTGACTTCATTGACATAGCTGAGACTTGGCTACATGCCGCATCTGGCCTCTCCATGTCTCTGGCCCTACCACCCGGCTTCGGTATCATGAGATGTGACAGCACCTCTGCTCCCCACACCAGAGGCGTTGGCCTGGCCATCATCCACAAAACCACTCTGGATTTAAGAGTATTGACCAACACTAAACTTGAGTCCGCAGAACTACTATTAGTTAAACTCGTACTAACTCCCAATCAAACAGCCACCCTCCACCTTATCTACAGGCGCTGCACCTTCCTTTGTCGGCGAAATCTCCACCCTCCTCCTTGACAATGCAAAAACGAACTCACAAATTATTGTCCTAGGAGACCTCAACTTGGGACTCGGCGCCCCAAAGATCCTATTGCACTGGATTTGGAAAATGCTCTATCCAACTCTGGCTTCACCCTGCACATCCATGAGCCCACACATTCTAAAGGCAGGACCCTTGATTGGCTAGCCAGCTCGAACTGCAATATTAAGGTCCTTGCCAATACCCCTTGCTTATGGTCAGACCACCACATCATCACCTTCAATATTGAAGCCTCCCCACGTATCCCAACTCTGATAGAACCTGCCCTCCCTACCAGAAACAAAATGGGCATAACCAAGGAGAAACTTCTCCCTCTGCTACTCCCTTTGCTCAAAATGGCTACTGACTCCTGCAATGACCCCATTACCCTAGCTGACGTTTATAACTGTAGTATGATCTCGGCTATAGACTCTATTGCCCCCATCAAGCTGAGGAAAGCTAAACCACGGGCACACCTTAACTCCTGGTTCACTCCACAGTTAAGAGTACTCCGTAAAACCAAACGGTGCGCCGAAAATCATTGGAAAAGTCACCCCTCCGATGCGCACAAAGACGGCTTCTTCCTGGCATCACTTACCTACAAAGCAGCCATTATAGAGGCGAAAAAAGAGTCCCTCAATAACCGCATCCTGCAAGCTGAATCCAGTTCCAAGGAACTCTTTAAGATCCTAAAAGAACTCGAAACTCCAGCTGCCCACCCTGACACCTGGATTAAGGATAGTAAATTGTGCGCTAACATATAGGCAGCGCTACTGAATAAAATCACTATGCTACAATCTAAATTCATTACTAAACAAGACAGCCTGAAACTTGACGATTGTCCTCCTACCCCGGCTGGGGCCCCCCCCTGACCTGCCTAATCTCAAATGGTTTGCCTTCTCACCGCTCACTACTGTAGAGGTGGAAAACGTTATCTTGAGGATCAAACCGTCCAACTGCCAGGGCGATCCCTGCCCTGCCCCCATCATTAAGGAATCTGCCCATGATTTGGCCCCATTTATCACTTCCTTCATCAACGCCTCCTTTAAAACAGGAACTGTCCCAGACGACCTTAAGGACGCATGGGTTATCCCCCTGCTCTAAAAACCCTCCCTAGACCCAAGCATACCCACCAACTACCGACCCATAACTACCGTCCCGTTCCTGCTGAAAATTCTAGACCGTGCTGCTTACCTACAAATCCAAGAGTATTTGGAAGCAAATAATCTTCTTGGTCTTAGACAATCTGGCTTCCGCCCCAGACACGGAACAGAGACAGCTCTACTAGACTTAAAAACTCAAATTGATGTTTTAAAGGACAAGAGCAAACTAGCCTTATTACTTCTACTCGACCTCTCTGCGGCATTCGATCTGGTCAATCACCAAATCTTATGCAAGCATCTCCACTCTGCTGCCCACTTCTCTCCATCAGCTACGGCCTGGATCAAATCATTCCTGAGTAATAGATCTATGCGGGTCTTTTCTCAATCCGCAGCTGCAGACCCCTCACCTATTCACTGTGGCATCCCCCAGGGTTCTTGAGTGTCGCCAACACTTTATAATGTCTTTACAAAACCGCTCTTTGATGTACTTGACTATCTGGGTGGCTCCTATACGAATTACGCTGACGACACCCAGATACTCATCCCCATCACTGGAGACTACTTAGCTGACACCAAGGCCCTAAATGACATCTATTTGGTCATCCAAGCCTGGATGGCACAACACCAGTTATGCCTCAACGATGACAAGACTGAGATCTTCATCCTAGGCACTACGCAACGCCTTATTAAACTTGAGCCATCCTACCAGTCGTTTATCATCGATGGCAACACCATCCAAGCCTTGAAAGACACTAAAACTTTAGGCTTCTACCTTGACGCCACACTATCCCTATCCCGACAAACAAATGCAGTCAGATCTGCCTCAGCATACACCTGCAAACTCATTGCAGCCTGCAGGCCTTTCTTGACCACCCCAAACACGGTCACACTTGCCAGAACCTTCATCATGTCCAAAATCAACTATGGCAGCGCCTTCTACTTATGAACCAGCCAAGAGAATCTGAATAAATTACACATTTCCCAGAACAACGCTATTAGAGCTGCCTTAAACATCCTGCGCAACCACCACATCTCTGAATCTAGATCTAATCTACACTGGCTACCTGTCAAACAGAGAATTTCACTGAAAGCCCTAGACCTTACACACAAATGTCTAGCTAACCAAGCCCCCCTGTATCTCTGCAGCCGGATATCTCGCCACACACCCACCCGTCCCCAAAGATCCGCCCAGACCACTGCTTAACTATCCCTAGGTTCAAACTGCAAAAAGCAGGCTGCTCAAGCTTCACCGCCCTTGCGTCCAAGCTCTGGAATGCCCTCCCCCTCACCATCAGATCTGAAGACTGCTTCAGTGCCTTCAAGTCCAAAACGAAATCATGGCTCTTCAATCAGCCCTGAAATTCGGATCTTATATGTACCTGGGAGCCCTGTCCCAGTAAATGTCTGTTCTAATCTCTACTCTATAATTATGTATATTGTTGTATGCTCCTAATACTATGTACATTTATTCGTCCTGTATCAAAGTTTGTATATATCTATGTCCCTTTATGTAACCCTGTACAAGTTGCGCCCTGATGCCTCCGGGCCGGACGGTGCACGTTACAAATTAAACAAATACAAAATACAAAATCGACATTTGCTGGAGTCAGGTACTGGCAATCTCACAATTGCTGCTCAGTGAGGTCTGTGGTGTTCTGGACTCGCTCTAGTGGACTCAGTGTGCAGTGTGCAACAGGTCTTGCAGGGGATCTGTCTAATAATCAATCCCAGCAACAGTGACCAGGGGCATCACTAAGTCGTCCCGGCTGTATTGAGGCTTCAGCCACTTGACATGGAAGAACCAATGCATCTGCTTCAGGGTCTTGGTACCAATGAGATAGTTAACCTCACTTAGTTTCTCTAGTACCACATAGGGGCCAGTCCACTTATCATGAAGAGCACTTGGTTTGATTGATTCCATGATCCGAATCATTTGGAATGGCATGTAGAATAGCCGGTTCTGGTCCTCAGCAAGCGTTACCCTGAGTGGGCAGGGTGCAGAGCTTGACTCTGCCTTGGACTGCTCCATCTTCACCTCAGTGTTTGAAGGCTTTGGAAAGATCAACTCTCCCAAAGAGGTCTAAATGATTTCTTCCTCAGGTGTTTGTCCAAGAGTGAATCAGGGAAGGAGTGGGAGACCCCTTCTTTTAAAAGCAAAACCCCACAGGTGATTGGACTATTCCCTGTTCTTGAGACAAGTGGTGTTTGCCTTCTGACATCATGCCTAACGTGCTTTGTGCTAAATGAAGTATGGGAGACAAGAAGGAAAGAGGGATAGAGAAAAAAATAAGATGGTGCAATCCTCCTCCAGCCATGTTGAACTCTATGTGTCACTAACTCCTCCCCTTTCCCTTCTAAATAGTATGCAGGGAAGAATGTCATGCAGGTAGACAAGGTGTTTGATTTTGCAGCATGTGGAGATCTTTAGTCACATAGTTTGTAGCTTTTTGGCTATGTGCTTTTGGAAGGAAGTGTCACTGTCAATAATAAAGCCCAGGGAGTTGACCGAGTTTGACAGCTGCAGGGTGAATCCTTCCAGGCGCATGGCATCTAAACATTGTGGCACAAGATGTTGTTTGGCATTATACTATTTTCATGCTTAACAAAACAAAGTTGTGCTTCGTAGTACCGCAAAGTTCATAAAACAGAACACACCATACATGTTTACCTGTGTTATAGTCAGGTGCATTCACATGGGACCTTTGCCAGTCATATGCTCTTGGAATTACATGAACGTGGGTATGTTTTTGGCTACTCTTACATTTAGGAGTAGTTACAATTGTTAGTCAGCCCTTTAGTGAGCTTTCAGGCAAAAGGGCAAGCCACGGGCAACACACATCCATTTGGAGGTATATGTTCCTAAAAAGAATGATTTCAGTAAAGGTCAGCACCAAAAGAGATCTTTAGTGATGAAATTTTGCAAGACTGCCAGAAGATCCGTGTGACAAGGGATCATCATTATTTTACTTAGTGGATGATGGATTTCGGAGAGGTCTTAAAAATCCTCGTTCAATAAAAGCTGAGGGCAAAATAAATTGTGCACCAGTGCTAAACATTGAGCAAATGTCTCAACCCATATTAATTAATGATTTTTGCACGTGGGCAAACATGGAGCAGTCTCGTTTTTGTAATATGTTTGAACAGTGGAATAAAAATTGGAGCAACCTTTTTTTTTTACTTATTGCATAAACAACAATATATCCGTTTGTGAGCTCACTTGCTTTGTCTTTGCTCAAAATACTTTGTAATAGGGTTATAACCAAATTTTGGAGAAAGCTCTATTTGCATTATTCCCTATCACATTGGCCTAAAAAAGGGCAAACCCATTTCATTTAATGGCAAAACTCTATCGGGATTGTAATTTCGATAAAACTCTGTATGTATTGTAATATTGATTGGGGCAAGACATTTGTGTTACTTTATTCACTTTCCCACTTGCACATTGGATGTCTTCCTTTGGCACTGCACCCTCACCTACCAATGAGGCTACAAATCTTGAAGTCATCTTCGATTCCACTCACTCCTTCTCTTCGCACATATCAGACATCTCCAAAAAGTCCCAATACCAACTGCACCTCCTTAGAGGTATACTACCTTTTCTCACTTTCCACCAGAGGCTCACCACCTTGAGAGCCCTGGTTCTCTCCAGGCTAGACTATGGCAACAGCCTCTTTCTCAATGTTCCGACTTCTACTCTCCGTCCTCTACAACTCATGCAGAACAGAACTGCAAGACTTATCCTTGACCTCAAGCGCAGAGACCATATCTCTCGGGTGCTGAAATCCCTCCAATGCCTCCCTCGTGGCTCCAAGGATCAAGTTCATGACCCTCTGCATAATCCACAAGGCTTTCTGGGGCCGGGCCTGCACTATATACATCGCTTTCTTCCTAAATACTCTCCCTCTAGAGCCCTCAACTCGTCCTCCTCCAACTCTCTGCAGGTGAGCCGCTTTCACAAACAGAGATTTGGGGGTAGATCTTTATCCTTTCCGGTGCCTCCCTCTGGAACAGCCGCCCTGCCTCCCTCTGTCTTGAGCCGGAGCATCTTAAGTTCCGGAAACACCTTAAGACCTTCCTCTTCCCTCTCCTTCTACCCTGCTAACTTCTGTTCCTTTCTCCACTCTCCTTCCTCCCCTTACTCTGTTCAGTTTTCGCTGACTGGTTGCCTGGTCCACCTCCTGAGCCCCTCCGCCAGTCTTTGCACTTGCCTCCGTGCCACTGCACTATGTTCAGCATTACTGCACTTTCTGCTTACGCTCAATGAGCGAGACAACCTCTTTGCACTAAGTCCAGGGTCCTGTTGGCGTAAATGTGCTTGTTTCCCCTTTCCCCCTCTTCCTCGCACCTCCGTCTGTACGCATGTGTTACCAATATGTACTAGGAGTAGTAAGTTCGTCTGTCCTGTCCCCTGAGCTAGGTCAGAACTGTTACATTTCATGCACTTGCACTAGGAGAAAAGCTGTCAGGCCTAGTATGCTAGTTTTCTGTTTATATCATTCAGAAACGTCAAGGCCTAAGAATGATTGTTGTATTCCCTTGTTCCCTTCCTGCCTTGAAGTGCTTTGAAGCACTTCACCTGTGTATACGCGCTGTATAAATAAACAATTACATTACATTTGCATTACATTATGCAAGTAGCAAATCTGGTGCAGAGTGCATTCGTTCACTGCAAATGTTAGATAATTATTGGGTAGAGTGTGTACTTTTCAATAATTTGATAAATAGTGGTGCACTGCAGTATTCTTATGAAATCTCAAGGTTGTGTTACTTTTTATAATAATAAAAACTCTCCCCGGTATAGAAAAACACTTTTCAGCGACCTGCACTAGTTTGATGCATTACAGTTAAAAATCTTAAAATGATTAGCCTTCACTTTAAAATAATCATTCCTGACCCTGCAAATTCATCATACAGGGTGTTGCTCTTCTTTCACAGTGCACACCACAATTTACAAGGTTGACAAGGGCCAACCAACTTCTATTGTGCCCTCAAATAAATTACACTGTTTAAAGGAAGATGTTTAACTGAAAGCATCTACATACTACGCTGTCACATAAAGATAACCAGGTCTAACATGTGCATGTGCTGTTGGCTTGCCATTAAAAATGGACAAACTCCGCACAAACGGACCTGCGGTAGCAATCAGATTCTTAAGTGAATGTTCATAGACTCCACAAGAATGAGATGGTTTTGTTGTGCCAAAGAATCACTGTCATATTCATGTGTTATTTTTTTGTTGTTGATTTGATGTGTTGTAGTTCACAAGGAACTTTTCACATATAAACACAGTACACGTTAAAAACATCACAACAGAAACAACAAATTAAAACATAGTTAAAACGTATATTAATTAGAAAGACCCTTTAACCTCAGCTTTACATATCATCACAGCCCAACAACACAATTTAAGACATAGTTAAAACATACTAAAACACACATGGACCTCAGCTTTACATCACATCATAGGATCAACTTCACATCACATGGATATCTTCTAGTTTAACACGCAACCAGTGCATTAAAATAATAAATTATTAAGTGTTGGACTTCCGGACAATGAAAGTCTGACAGAATAATATTAATATTCCCCCTCATGAACACAATCACATTCTTAACCAGGCTTTAAAACCTTGTTTATAAAACGTATGGCAGCCAGCGACCATTTAAAAGATTTATCAATAAAAATGCACTGCCATACCCACCCTAGATGAACCTCCTTAAAATCATTAAAAAGTTGATAACAATGTGTCTGCAGTGGAATTCTTGGTCTCGTGCAATGATTCATTATCCAAGCAGGAGTGGCAGATCTTGGGATGAACAATGGTTTTGCTCATTGGGTTCCTATCGCCAATCAGGACCATTTCTGGTGATTCATCAAGGGTGTGCACCTTCGTTCAGCCAATCAGAGGCTAATAAAGGACATGCTCCTCCGATATAATGACCAGCACACCTCTTGTTTCTTTGTGGCGTTCACTAGACAGTAATGGAACAGGGCAGGATCTCACGTGGAGGGTGCTTGGTGGATTCCGGCACTTTTCAGAAGTGTTTGAGGATTTTGGAGAAATTCAATCCATTTGTTGTTGGTTGTTTGTGTAATTTCTTGGTGGTTGGTTTGTTTTTAAGCCATTTTCTGTGACGCTTTGTCTTAATGTGAGTGTTCAGAGTGACTGGGTGTTGCTTTAGATTCGCCATATGAAAAAAGAAAGAAACATGAATTTTCCTCTTGTACCTTCCTCGTTTTGTGTCCCTTTTATTTAAAAAATATTTTAAAAAACCACATTTCTTGAGCCTACATGTATTCAGCCAAAGAAAATGAATGAACAAAAAATATTGTTATCACTTGTGGCTCATTGTCGCACACTGTGTTGTATAGTATTGCAGTCGAAGGATTGTAGAAGTAAGATTGTAGTGACATAATTGAGTAGTATTTTAGAGTTAGTTGTAGTTTTTAGGAGTAGAACTGTTTGTTTCCTTGTACATCCAATTGCTGGTGTTGACTCGGGGTTGTGCTCTGGTTCTCTCAGGGCGACTAATTTGTCGGTTCTCACTCAGGTTCAGCACACAAACACAATTGGTAGCATTGCCCTTTGTGGAAGTCATGGTACACCTGTGATGCTGCGTGGGGAAGGGTGGAAAGCATGGGGGGAGAAGGAGGAGCTGTGTTTCTCCTTGGCAGAGAAGGATTCCCCCATCATAGAGGAGGAAGGACTCTGCATGTGGCCGGGCAAGGATGTTAGTTTGGACAAGGGGGAAATCCATCAGGAGAAGGCTCAGGTGGAGGAGCAGCCTGCAGACATGCCACAGCGAAGACTCGGGTAGAGAGGTAGCCTGCAGAGGTGCCACAGAAGGTGGAAATCCTACCTGAGGGGAAGGAGAAGGAAGGGCAGGGAGAGAAGATATGGTGGTAGAGAAGAGCCAACACAGAGTGTAAAATCCACACTGTCTGCATAGCCCACAGGTTCCTGAGTATGGGACTGTTTTTCCTTGCCATCATGGAAGACCATCAGGGGTGGACTTGAGGTCTCCTGCTTAGTGGATGGCTGTGGGAAGAGGCTCAAGCGGGGGCAGCAGGCAAGGGTCTAGAGACACACCCTAGGGATGATGACAGTGAGCAACCAAATAAGCCAGTGACACAGGTAGGTGTACCAGACACATGTTCCTTAAGAGGCCCTTAGCAACCATGTATTCACCACTAGCCCTTCCAGTGCTGGAGAGGAGGAGGGAGACAGTCCTAGCATGTCCAAGTGCTGGAATGACAAATCCCAGCCCAATCAGTGCCAGTGACGCAAGCCTCTGTGGCAGAGGCACAATACTATTGTCGGAAATGCCCTAACAAGTGGTTGGTGGTGCACCACCGCAACAAGCATCAGTGGACAGGACCCGCTCAACTTGTTGATATAGAATGGAGGCACCAACCGTTTTTATTGTGTTGACTTTATTAGCTATGAGGAGCAGGAGCATGCAGTGGTGGGAGCCAACCTGCGGAAACATATGGAGCTACACCAGCCTTCCCTTCTGTAGGGCATTGTGTCGGAGCACGAATGAGGCAGTCATAAGGGATGGACTCGCCTCAGTGGGAGACTCCCATTACCTGCAACAGTGGCAGGGGTCTGTGGGAGAGTTGGATAACTTTACAATGTTCTCTGTGGGTGAGCTTGTGAACTTTAGTGATGAGCTGCGCCCTGTGGAAGTGCCCAAGACCTTTAGCGTGTGTCTATACCATGTGAAACAACCTTAGATCTTTCAGGGATGTCTACTCCCTGTAGGATAACCAGATAACCTTAAATCATGGCTATACCTGTAAGAGAACCCTTGAATATTAGTGCACCACTATTCCCTGTCAGAAAAACAGGGAACCTTAATGCATAGCTACGGCCTGCAGGAGAACCTGGAAACCTTAGGGTTGGCTATGCCCTGTGAAAAAAGAGAACATCATTAGGCATGGCAGTACCCTGTGGGGGAGTTTGAGAACATTAATGGATGGATGTGCTTTAGGAGATGTCCCAATAACCTAAATGGGTGGCTTTGCCCTGTGGGAGAACATTAAAGTATTAGGCAAATTTGTTATCAGGATTTTGAAACAGCTGTTGCAATATAGTCAACACAATGGCCTGCAACTATTTCAGCTGTTTCTCAACCACACATACATGACAAACAGCCCACTTCACGTTTTAGCATCAGCCTCCATCACTAAGAATGGACACGTCCCTATGCTCCTTCTGTAAAAACCTAAAAAGTCTGATGTTCAAACAAGATTCCTGCTAATCTAGCAAAAAATATTACTGTCTGTGTAATCTGTGTAAATTTAATTTTGTAAATAGTGCAATCTTTACCAATAATGCATACTGTGTGTCAAGATTGCAAGTTATGTGGATTTGTATTTGTATTTTGTTTATCTATATAGCGCGCCAGGCCCGTGGGCATCTGGGCGCATATCATAAGAGGGAAAGTTACGCTTACATACATGGAAAAAAATAGAGGGCTCTACCAGCTTACAGTAAACATGCAAGTAGGACTCCAGTATGACAAAAATATGTACAATATAAAATAGAATAAAGCATGTAAAGGCAGGAGAGATATACAGACAGTTCCTTTAACAAGTAAAGCAAAGAATATAGGATGATCACACGAAGATATAGGCACATGAGGATAAATTATCTACGTACAAGAGATATCTGCAAGGAGGAATACAGGGTTATGTACGCGTGAACTATACAGCAGGTTACCGTCATGTTCGCATTGTACCCTGCTCTGTAACCTTTCTCACTGATTAAGTGTAAATGTATGCCTGTAACCAATCTCTTAAGTATTTTGTGCCCTATACAAATGTTCAAATAAATAAATAAAGACATATACTGGGGGAAAAAAGCATTGTCATCATCCAAGCTAGTGTGTTGGCTATGGGTAGATATTGTTCCCTAGTCTTCTGCACTAAAGTGCCTGTTTCCTTTTTTGTCACTTGTTCAGCGTGCAACACTGCAATCCTTCTCTTATGTCTTTCATAGTAACATAAACATCTGCATCATGCCAGTTCTAAGATACGGCACTGTAGTATATGCCGATGTTCGAATTTTTGCTCACGTTGTAAGAACAACTTTTCGTGACTCTATGTTACCCTATTTAGAAATTGACAGTCGGTATATATTCATATAGCCGAAGATATATTAGTTACCTGATTCATTATCAGTGTAGCGAGTACACATTTCTTTCAAGTAAACATCTTGTTTGTACTCTTTTTGTTATCTCTTGAGACTATTATTGATTATTGGTATTTTTACCATTTTTGATTGAAGGCCAGCCTGATCACTAACAGGCAGTTTCTCTATTTTATTTGGCATCATCTTAGATAAACGCCAAAGGCAACTTTGTTGTGTCGCATGGGTGATTACACGAGTTCCGCTGCCAAGAAGAATTTAACTCCATGGGAAAGACGGACTTGAATGAAACTCACTATAAGAAAGAGGTCAGTGAATGCTGCTTAGGTCTATGTTGTAGGGTGTCAATTGTTACCGCACACATTATAATTAGGGGTTGTTTTAACCCAGTTCTTTCATCTATGTCTCCACAGATAAATTGTTTACATGTTTACATCTGTCTTACTTCTGGTTTGTGGATGAAATGATTCCCTCCACCTCAATCAAGAAGAAAAAAGGGTAAATTGTTATTCCTTAATATATGGAACTCTAGTTCTTGTAGAGATGAGTTGTGGATGGTCAGGATTTAATTTGTTTTTAACAGTTTGTTTTTTCTTTTTTTTTCTCTAATAGAATACGCTGTATGCATTTGATTCTGGGACGTTGTTAAAAGAACTGAACAAAATAAGAAACAGTCTACAGACAACTATATATCATGTCTTTAAATGTATACTCTTGTCATATGCTCCTTTGTCCTGAGGAAGACGAACATCAGTTTTTGATTTAAAAACTAGATGTGCCAGACGTCGAATATGAAGCGATATTCGGTTTTAAAGAATTGATATTTATCTGTCCTTTCTAGAATACATTTAGCTTACTTTATTTAGGTATTGACCTTATTTAGACGTTTAGCACTTTTGTGATATGCAGAGGACAATATGTATGTTCAACATTGAGGATATGGGAACTATTTGCCTCTAACGTATCACTACAGTATTTCTCACTTGTAGCACTTTCTAGCACTTTGTTTGATAAACATTTTTATCAAACTTTTGATAAACCGGTTTGGTTTTAGTGGTAGCATGTGTTTGATTAAATGATAGAGGAAACATTTGGTAATGTTTTATGATATTATGTTAATACAAATATGAAATAAATTGATTTGTATGACTCCTGATCTTTCACACTCCATTTGCACGCTTTGAAACACCTCTATGTGAAAATACTTAATTTGGATATTCTGTGAGCCATTACTCATTGCTTTTGCTCTAATATTTTCCCCAATGTCCATAATGAAGGGGACACCATTCTTTTAGGTACATTTGGTGCTATTAGCACCAGCACAATTACCACCGGTGGTAATAGGGCCCCCAACCGCAATGGGCAATGGGAACTTACTGCTGTACCGCTACTCATGATCTGTTGCTAATAGCGCCTGAAAGAGTAGCAGTAACGGTATTTGTGTTGGCGGTATCCCAGTGCTATTACTGCCAGGATACCGCCAGACTCCTGATGAGGCATATTGTCTAGGAACTTACCAGAAGTGAACAACTTTTGCCATTAGGTGCTGGAATCCTGTGTTTTCCACAAATGAACAATGCAAGAGATCTATTGCCAACATTATAACCAGGTTAGCATTGAGCAAACACTGTCTGTCATGGAATTTGTGATATTTCTGGCCATGCTCAAATGCTTCAACAGCACCGTCATGATGCAACAGGTAAAGACTGCTATAGTTTGCTGGGGCAGAGGTGGTCGAACTCAGTGTACTACTTTCAGTCCTAAGCACTGATACAGCTAAAGTATTTTCAGGGGTAATTGTTTGGACTGCTAAAGGTATACCTCTTCTCGGATGGTAGGAGAAGGGATACACCATGTCTGTAGTATAGTGCCACTGCATATGGGAACACATAGATGCAGTACACAAGTTGTTCCATGCCTTCATTCAGTGCCTCATTTACATGCTGAGTGTGAAAGTGACTAGATTTGGTTGTGGTACTATCATACTTTTGACTTTTGTTCTAGCATCGAACAGCCTGAGTTCATATGGTCATGATAGTACTGCCAGTGGTGGTACTGGTGCTATTCCTATTCTAGAAATAATTATGCAATGTGGATTCTGGTCTGTGACCAGTATTGATGCTAAGTAACAGCAAGGCTTGTTCTTGTCTCTGGATACTGGTGGAGCACATTCTTTCTCTAGATCATTATCCATCGCAACAGCAGTACTGATCGAGACAATAAATGGGAGTGGTAAAGATAGTTACATGAGATTTTCGGTCCCCTCCCACTTTTCAAGTACTCCATCTTTTGATCTTCCCTGATCTTTTTTTTTATATAAGATCTACACACCTCTCCTTCTGCCCTTGAGATGATTAGAGGAAATGAAAGTGCAACCTGTTCTCTCAGTCTTAGTGGATAGTCATTGTTGTGATTTAATACTTGTGCATTTTCTTGTACTGTCATGAATACCTCTAGATTTCTTGTGATGGGGCGTTGAACATGAGTTGGGTGATGCATTCAATTGACCACATCCAATCCTGTCCTCCCTATTACACAGAGCTAATTTAGCTGCAGGAGTGAAAAGACCACGAGAGTCTCATCTGCACCTGCCTCTGGCTTGTTTGGGCAATGATATGTTGTTCCAAATGTGACCAAATGTGTGTTGCTTGCTGCCTCCCAGATCTCTGTTGCTCTCTCCCAGGAAACACAGTCAGGTGTGCCTCTCTCACAAGCTACCTTCGGGATGTTAGGGTCCGCCTGCTCCTTCTCCCAGGTGTCACCAAATGGCTTGTGTCTTGTCCACATAATTCAATAAGCCCACACTTACTGGCCTGTCACCTGCTCCATCCCCAACTTTCTGATGTTTCCACCCAGCAAAATCTGGTGAGCATGTCTCTCTCACAGGGTAAACTCAGGGATTTCCAGCTCCTCTTGATCCTCCTACCATGTGTCACCTGATTGCTTGTTTCTCTTCCACTCATTTAAAGAAACAGACAGAGGGCCTCATTATGAGAATGGAGGTAGCCATGGAGCTATTAGCTCCAAAGCAACAACTTCCTGTCTCTCTAAAAGCTGCCTTAGACTGAATGGGAGCTCCAGCCACATGTCCCCTTTCATGCCATGTGTACAAATGTCAGACACATGTTTCCAAACCTTCCTCCAAGGTTCGTCCTTGGCTAATCACCCTAAATGTGGGTTATTCGTGTGTTCCTGTAGGAAAGTTCATCTAGGCCTAATTACAACAAATAATCAATGGATTCAACCTGCTTTTTACAAGTTTTAAACTTAGGTAGAATCCATACACGGATTCAAATCTATCAATTGCATCAAAATAAGATGCCAGTAGAGACACTAGTGATTTTTCTGCACGGAGCAAGAGAAACATGTTACTTTCTATAGGCACGCTGTATCCTGTAAATGTATAAAAAATTGCATATTAGCACACGGAGCAGGGAAGCCATCCAATCAGGTTGCTTGAATCATGGGCTGAATATCATGATCCCAGCCCACGCTCCATGGAGCCTGGCAGCTGCTTCCCCGCACCACCATCTTCCTCCCACACCCTTCACCTCCTGTCATTGTTTCCTTCTCTCCTCGCACCCCAAGCACTACCCCACTCACCTGAGTTCTTTTAGCTGTAGTTGCGCCACCATTCCAGCCTCCCTGGTCTTGCAGGGAAATGGAAGGGGGGCTTTGTATGAAGCTCCACCTACCAGATCCATGATGGTCATCATAGGTAAGTATTTTGTTTGAATGAACAGGGTGCTGCGAGGCGTCTCGTTCAGGCACGTTATAAATGCCACATCATATCATATAATTCAAACAAAATATATTGCTGTCAGCACCTCAGGTTTCGGGATTCAAAACAAAGGGTGCTAATAGCATTAAATACCTGACCCAGCATGCCGGATCGGGTCGTAAGGGCCCCGGGACACATTCTTAAGGTCCTTGCTGCACTCAGGCCTATAACCTGAACCCCAGGCTAGTTACCACCCCATCTAGCCCACTGGACTGGGTATTATTGCTATAATAATCTTGCATAATGCTCATGCATGTTTATTACATTCTGTATCATTAGCAACCAAAATGAAAATGAACAGTTAAGAGTCAACACAACTCCTTCACATAAAAACCTGTCTAAACTATTTGGTGGGGGTCTTTCAAGAATACCTTTACTACTGCAATCAACACAAACAGCCTACAGAAATCCCAGATACCATCTACAAAAAAATGCACTCGCATGTTAATATAAACCTGGACATAAAAGTATCAAAAGAATAAAAGCCATCTAGAAAGCTGGGAATGCATGCTTTAATAGGGAGCGTGCAGGAACAGAAAACATGAATGCAAATGATAAGATGGAGGTCCCGAAATAGTTGCTACCAAGTAGAACTAAACAAATCCCATGAAACCAACACCACGTGGCTGTCACTGTGCCAATAATATGGCATCCGTTTACGACAGTGGTCTGAAACCTTTGGCTTCCCAGATGCTTTGGACTACAGCACCCATCAGCACTATCCAACATAGTCAATGGAGAGGCATCATAGAAGTTATGGTCCAACATATCTGGAGAGCCAGAGATTACAGACCCCTGTTTTACGATTTCCACTCCATCATACAACGAAAAATGTAAGGGGACTTGCAAGCTTAATAACAGAGCTGATACAAACATTGGCCCAACACTCACAAAACTGTTGCCCTCCATAACATATGTTAACATCACCTCTTTACTATAAGAGCCTAACAAAATAACCATGCTGACTGCTCTGTTATCACCAACGTAGCTATCGAAGAGGGAATAGTCACCCTTAAAATGTATGAACAGAACAAGGTTAATAACTCTCTTACTGGACCATCAAGGATAGATCAGGGCATTAAGGGGTATGGCTTCATACCTTCTGAAAATAATGCAACATCTTCTATGAACCTCAGATGTTAACCATCCAGCAGAACAGACTTTCCCCTATTTAACTCGCCCTATGCTACCAATGACTACAGAATGCTCATTTATTGCCCCCAACACCTCATTGGACTGGAGGGGTGGTGAAGTAGCCATACGTCTTCGAGTACTTCATTCACCACTCTTCCCCAACTACTCCACTGTTCCTCGTCCCATCACATGTTTCAATTTCTCAGAGACTCTTCAGTATGGAGATGAAATCACTCAATACTCTCATCAAACAGCTTCCTGCACCTTTTGAATTCAATGCAGGCAGTGTGCAAACTATTATGACCCAGCTAGAAGGAGGGCGCAACAATTTTTAAAATTAGGGGAATATACTTTGTCAGATATTACCCTTTTTTAGGCACACCTACTGTGCTGAAGTCTTAAAGGCACATGTCATTAGATTCCTTAATGCATTTGCCTTACACTTCTAAATCAGACTCATTTGCAGTGTCAGTTGGAGAGAGACTCAGTTTGCATTCTCTTCCTACACACCGCTGATTTATTTCTTCTGCATATATAAGATAATATGCGTTAGAGAAAGACAAATATTAGAAGCTTTATTTTCCAGGAAATCCAATTCATCTTTTCACCATGGCCTTTAAAACTACGTCTAACATGCAAAAGGAAAGATTAACAATAATTACCGAGTAGCACCCCACGCACGGGGTGTCATACTTCACACATCTTCTCATAACGTGAGAAAATTACTTAATATGGCAGGAAATATCTGACTTCTCCTAAACAATATATAGATTCCTCCCTTATGGCCGAAACTGATCAAATTAAATAGCCATTTTAAGCATTTCATCTGAGCAATTGTAAAAGGGACATATATGCATTGCAGTGTTGCACTAATAGGGTCTGACTCATTTTTTTTTGCACAAGTTATAGGTTTGCCAGAAATGCGTAAGGAATGTTCCAGTGGCCCAAATAACAGTTGTGTAGTATGCACAAAGGTCCCAATTGTGATAGAAAAGCACAGTCAAAATGGTAGCAAAAATGGGTTAAGTGGGAAGGGAGAGAGTGGAAACCATGCAATTAAGGAGTGGTCATGCCAAAAGAATAGATTGTGGCTGTCCTATGCCAAGTGCAACCTGAATGCTACAATAAAGCATTGGCGGACACGTGGCATAGTCACCCTCTGATAATATATAACCTACATGTGCTGCAGCTGCTATCATATGCCATGTTCAGCCTGAAATGCTGCATTAGAGTGTTATATCAAAGGCCATGCCCCAGGCCATATGGGAATTATGCATGAACTGATAATATGTGGGCTGTGTTAGGGGGCTGGGGTCTCCAGCCCCCACCATCTGAGGATGCCACGTCTGGGAGGGCGGGTTTGTAGGCCCTTTGTGAGTGTGCTGCTCAGAGCAGCAATAACCAGGCAGGCACGGTGCTTGCAGCTTCAACTGCCGAGTGGAAGCCCTCTCGGCACCTTTATTAGAACGGGTCACATGGTCACTCATGTGCCCGCAGACATGTGACTCAGCCCAATCCCTATGACTCCTTGCTGACGTTACAACATCCCATGCCAAGGGTAAAAAAAAACTAATCACACAACAACAACTTCAGATGGCATGTGTTACAATAACCACTAAAACTCACACTGACCCCGTTGGCCATTTTGCAACACTACTATACACATTCCTATTTAGACACACTACTGTACACACTATTTACAAGGGTACACTATCAAAGGTTGGGCAGTTGAGTTTGTTATCTCTTGAGTGAATATGGTAAATACTTGTCCCACTTGCAGCTTTGGCCAACACTGATGACATGCTGTTATACTGGGCCTACTTTAAACGTATCACTTTTGCAGTATCACTGCATTGTAAACACGCCTCATTGTCGTATTAATTTACACACATATGTACATTGGTGTGCAACACACCTCTGCAGCTCTACCACTGCAAAATGTATTAGAACAACAAAAGAGTAGGGAGTGTATGGACACCAGGGCCTCATCGGCAGGATAGTCATGGGGGCTGCCCATCCTTCTCAGCCCACCAAGGAGTGGGAATCGCCCCACTGGGCAGAAAAGCTGCACCAGGCATACCAGGGCCACATCGGCAGATTGACACAGGGAAGTCCCTCTTTGTCCTCTCACCCAAGATGGAGTGCACTCCAGTAGCCGGCAAATCTTTCCCCGTGGATACCAGTGGCCACATCGGCTGTCCTCTTTCCAGAAAGCCTCTGCCTCTTCTGGGCTGAGCATGCAGGCTACCACTACAAAGCCAGTACAAGGTCTTTGCAGCCCCCGCCACTCCCGATGCTGCAGGATGTTGATTCTGGTGGGGTCTAGGTGGTCCTTATTCCTTGCGGAAGACAGTAGTTTGGAGTCTTGGAGTCTTTTGGGCCCCCTCTGCCTCATGAGGATAGGTGCAGGGGGAGGAGGCTCTCCTTGAGTCTCCCAGCAGGTGAGAAACAGCTGACGGTAGTGGGCAGGGCCATGCCATGCCCGGATACTCCCCCAGGCAGGAGTTCTTTCACGCTACGGCGGTGGCAGTAGCCCCACCATGTTGAGGCACCCTGCTGCAGGAGTTGGCACGTGCAGCGATCAGGGTAACACAGTGACCAGGTTCCCCTCAGGCTGTGGTTCCTCCCCAAGCATTACGGTGGCGTTCAGGGGCCGCAACGTCTTCACCCTTCTTGGCAGACCCAACTTATGCTGATACGGCGGTGGCAAAGGCTGCGCCATGGCCAGTCTCCCAGGCAGGAGTTCTGTCTGGTTGCCTCTTGCCTGGCCGCACAAGCACTCTCTCAAGGGAGAGCCACGGCCGGGCCAAGGCTGTTGCATCCCAGTTGCCTCCCCAGGCGGGAAGTCGATGTAGTAGGCTTTCTTGTACAGCCACCCAAGTGGGGGGTTCTGCAGTGCCACTCTTCTCTCATTCACAGTGTTGGGGATGTAGCCCGCTGGATGACCTGCTCCTGGCCCTTTGGCGGCATGGATGGGCAGAGTCACGGTTGTGACTTTCATGAAACTACTGCAACATCAGCTCTTGCTGTGCTGCCCCCCCCCCCAGGCTGGAGTGTTCTTTGGCAGCGCACCTCTACCCCAGTCAGGAGTGCCCCAGCTTGAGGCAGTGCACCTCTTCCCCAGCCAGGAGTTTTGTTGCTTGTAGCAGTGCACCTCTCCTCCCAATGGGAGTGCCTTGATTGAGGCAGTGATCCTCTCCCTCAATGGGAGTGACTTCACCAGGTGTCCATATGGCAGGCCACTCCACTGTCGTCTCCCCCAGGCAGGAGCGCATCCAGGTACTGCGTCTCTCTCCCAGTCAGGAGCGTTCTGATTAGAATAACTGCAGTGGCGGTCCTTGCCTTCTTCCCCATTACTGAAACTACAAAAACTAGGCCACTATCTTGTGGCGTCGGACTGCCCACGGCAAAAAGTAACAGCTGGGGCAAAGATATACTGTAACACAAAGAAGGAGGGGGAATGTTACATGGAGAGGTAAGTCACTAGATCAGATCCTCAAATCAAATGTCCTAGTGCCACCCAATTGAATTGAATTCAAATCTTCTCATATGAAGAACAACACAGTGTCAACCAAAAATTGCGTCATATCTCATTTTCAACACAATACAATACAACAAAAACATATAGGGCCTCATTACACATTAGGCGGTAAGTCTTTACCGGTACCGGTAAGGGCACAGGTACCGGTAAACCCTTACCGCCTTACTACGAGTTCCCTTTATGGGACACGACCTTAACGGCTAGTTTTACCAGCCGTTAAAGTAGGGTGCCGCAAAGGGACCTCGGTGCTAATTACGGTACCGCAATTTGCGGTACCGTAATTAGCTCCTTCCCCATTCCCATTATGCCCTATGGGGGCAAAAATGGGAATGGGGAAGTGCCTTGGTGAATGGGGAATTACCGCCCCCGCTCACCTTGGAGTAGGGCAGTAATTCCGCAATCCACCAAGCCGGACACAGTAAAATACCGGCGGCAACCATGGCGCTAATAGCGCCATGGTTACCGCCTACCGTGTAATGAGGCCCATAGTGTGCAAAAGCATATAAATACAAATATATATGTAGAACAAAACAAAAAAGTCAAGAAAAATTGTTTATAGACAAAATCATTCGTGAGCGAGAGAAGAGAAGACACACATAATTATACATTTTGCTTGAAAGAAGAACTGGAAACGGGTCTGCCCGTTTCCAGTTCTTCTTGGCTCTGGAAAACTAAAGAGGACTGATTTATCATTTTGTCTTTATCTTTAACCCCATGTTTCTTCATTTGAATGTACAACAGTGCTTGGGTTCAAGAAACTTCCTGCCTAAGTAGCAAAGGAATAGTTTCTGTAGACATAAACTTTATGCAATGTGCAAATTTACTGGGCAACCAAACGTGGACTCCCTGCTCACTGTGCTCAGAGAGGCACAACAAGGCTGAAACACGTGTATGGGGTTGCTTTTTGTACTCTTGTTCAGAGAGGAATTGCAATAGTATTTAGGTGCTGGACTGCCCATGTGGGCGGGACAAAGACTGATATGCAAATGGTTATTTCCCATCTGTGAAAGGCACAGTGAGCAAAAAGCGTGTGCTGCAAACTCTCACCTCAGAACAGGTTATCATGCCATGTTTTTTCTGGAGAGGAGCGCAGCTACCTTTTTTGAAATATTTGCAAGGAACTTGGGGTTGGTCAACCTGAGTTACCTGGGGGCAACCAAACGTGGACTCCCTGCTCACTGTCCTTAGAGAGGCAAAGCTTCACCTCACTGATGAGGCCCAACAAGGCTGAAACACGTGTATTGGGTTGCTTTTGGTACTCTTGTTCAGAGAGGAATTGCCAAAGCATTTCGGTGCTGGACTGCCCATGTGGGCGGGACAAAGACTGATATGCAAATGATATTTCCCATCTGTGAAAAGCACAGTGAGTGAGCAAAAAGCGTGTGCTGCAAACTCTCACCTCAGAACAGGTTATCATGCCATGTTTTTTCTGGAGAGGAGCGCCAGCTACCTTTTCTGAAATATTTGCAAGGAACTTGGGGTTGGTCACCCTGAGTTACCTGGGGGCAACCAGACGTGGACTCCCTGCTCACTGTGTTCAGAGAGGCCCAACAAGGCTGAAACACGTGGATGGGGTTGCTTTTGGTACTCTTGTTCAGAGAGGAATTGCCATAGCATTTCGGTGCTGGACTGCCCATGTGGGTGGGACAAAGACTGATATGCAAATGGATATTTCCCATCTGTGAAAGGCACAGTGAGCAAAAAGCGTGTGCTGCAAACTCTCACCTCAGAACAGGTTATCATGCCATGTTCTTTCTGGAGAGGAGTGCCAGCTACCTTTTGTGAAATATTTGCAAGGAACTTGGGGTTGGTCACCCTGAGTTACCTGGGGGCAACCAGACGTGGACTCCCTGCTCACTGTCCTCAGAGAGGCAAAGCTTCACCTCACTGATGAGATCCAACAAGGCTGAAATGCGTGTATGGGGTTGTTTTTGGTAATCTTGTTCAGAGAGGAATTGCCATAGCCTTTCGGTGCTGGACTGCCCATGTGGGGGGGACAAAGACTGATATGCAAATGGTTATTTCCCATCTGTGAAAGGCACAGTGAGCAAAAAGCGTGTGCTGCAAACTCTCACCTCAGAACAGGTTATCATGACATGTTCTTTCTGGAGAGGAGCGCCAGCTACCTTTTTTGAAATATTTGCAAGGAATTTGGGGTTGGTCACCCTGAGTTACCTGGGGGAAACACGAGTATGGGGTTGCTTTTGGTACTCTTGCTCAGAGAGGAATTGCCATAGCATTTCAGTGCTGGAATGCCCATGTGGGCGGGACAAAGACTGATATGCAAATGGATATTTCCCATCTGTGAATGGCACAGTGAGCAAAAAGCGTGTGCTGCAAACTCTCACCTCAGAACAGGTTATCATGCCATGTTTTTTTTGGAGAGGAGCGCCAGCTACCTTTTTTGAAATATTTGCAAGGAACTTGGGGTTGGTCACCCTGAGTTATCTGGGGTCAACCAGACGTGGACTCCCTGTTCACTGTGCTCAGAGAGGCAAAGCTTCACCTAACTGATGAGACCCAACAAGGCTGAAACACGTGTAAGGGGTTGCTTTTGGTACCCTTGTTCATAGAGGAATTGCCATAGCATTTCGGTGCTCGACTGCCCATGTGGGCGGGACAAAGACTGATATGCAAATGATATTTCCCATCTGTGAAAAGCACAGTGAGTGAGCAAAAAGCGTGTGCTGCAAACTCTCACCTCAGAACAGGTTATCATGCCATGTTTTTTCTGGAGAGGAGCGCCAGCTACCTTTTCTGAAATATTTGCAAGGAACTTGGGGTTGGTCACCCTGAGTTACCTGGGGGCAACCAGACGTGGACTCCCTGCTCACTGTGTTCAGAGAGGCCCAACAAGGCTGAAACACGTGGATGGGGTTGCTTTTGGTACTCTTGTTCAGAGAGGAATTGCCATAGCATTTCGGTGCTGGACTGCCCATGTGGGTGGGACAAAGACTGATATGCAAATGGATATTTCCCATCTGTGAAAGGCACAGTGAGCAAAAAGCGTGTGCTGCAAACTCTCACCTCAGAACAGGTTATCATGCCATGTTCTTTCTGGAGAGGAGTGCCAGCTACCTTTTGTGAAATATTTGCAAGGAACTTGGGGTTGGTCACCCTGAGTTACCTGGGGGCAACCAGACGTGGACTCCCTGCTCACTGTCCTCAGAGAGGCAAAGCTTCACCTCACTGATGAGATCCAACAAGGCTGAAATGCGTGTATGGGGTTGTTTTTGGTAATCTTGTTCAGAGAGGAATTGCCATAGCCTTTCGGTGCTGGACTGCCCATGTGGGGGGGACAAAGACTGATATGCAAATGGTTATTTCCCATCTGTGAAAGGCACAGTGAGCAAAAAGCGTGTGCTGCAAACTCTCACCTCAGAACAGGTTATCATGACATGTTCTTTCTGGAGAGGAGCGCCAGCTACCTTTTTTGAAATATTTGCAAGGAATTTGGGGTTGGTCACCCTGAGTTACCTGGGGGAAACACGAGTATGGGGTTGCTTTTGGTACTCTTGCTCAGAGAGGAATTGCCATAGCATTTCAGTGCTGGAATGCCCATGTGGGCGGGACAAAGACTGATATGCAAATGGATATTTCCCATCTGTGAATGGCACAGTGAGCAAAAAGCGTGTGCTGCAAACTCTCACCTCAGAACAGGTTATCATGCCATGTTTTTTTTGGAGAGGAGCGCCAGCTACCTTTTTTGAAATATTTGCAAGGAACTTGGGGTTGGTCACCCTGAGTTATCTGGGGTCAACCAGACGTGGACTCCCTGTTCACTGTGCTCAGAGAGGCAAAGCTTCACCTAACTGATGAGACCCAACAAGGCTGAAACACGTGTAAGGGGTTGCTTTTGGTACCCTTGTTCATAGAGGAATTGCCATAGCATTTCGGTGCTCGACTGCCCATGTGGGCGGGACAAAGACTGATATGCAAATGGATATTTCCCATCTGTGAAAGGCACAGTGAGCAAAAAGCGTGTGCTGCAAACTCTCACCTCAGAACAGGTTATCATGCCATGTTCTTTCTGGAGAGGAGCGCCAGTTACCTTTTTTGAAATATTTGCAAGGAACTTGGGGTTGGTCACCCTGAGTTACCGGGGGGCAACCAGACGTGGACTCCCTGCTCACTGTGCTCAGAGAGGCAAAGCTTCACCTCACTCATGAGGCCCAACAAGGCTGAAACACGTGTATGGGGTTGCTTTTGGTACTCTTGTTCACAAATGATTTTGTCTATAAACATTTTTTCTTGACTTTTTTGTTTTGTTCTACATATATATTTGTATTTATATGCTTTTGCCCACTATATATTTTTGTTGTATTGTATTGTGTTGAAAATAAGATATGACACAATTTTTGGTTGACACTGTGTTGATCTTCATATGAGAAGATTTGAATTCAAATCAATTGGGTGGTACTAGGACATTTGATTTGAAGGATCTAATCTAGTGACTTTCCTCACCATGTAACAGTCCCCCTCCTTCTTTGTGTTACATTCTTCCCCATTACGGCCGTGTTTGCACCGCTCCCGTTCCCCCAGGCAAGAGTTTCAACTAGTGCGGAGGCATGGGGTGCTCTTTTCCCCCACACAGGAGGTCAACCTACTGTGGCAGCATGGTCTGCCCGCTCTCCCCCAGGTAGGAGTCTCAAAACCAAGTGTAGTGACATGTGCCGCTTCTCTGCCCCAGGCAGGAGTACAAACTACTGTGGCGGCATGGGCTGTGATTCCTCCCCTATGCAGGAGTTCAACCTACATGTGAAGGCGTGGGCCACTAATCTATCCCAGGCAGGAGTTCAAACCAATGTGGCACCGTGGGCCACTCTTCTCCACCAGGCAGGTGTTCTCAAATGCACTGTAGCAGCACAGGCAGCTGTCCTCCCACAAGGGGGTGTACTGTGGCCATATGCTGGGGGGGGCAGACTGCTCCTCTGCCTCTCCTCCTTGTATGAGCATCCTCTGCCCCTGCACATCTCTCCCAGACAGGCGCATGGTTTCAGGAGATGTCCCTGCTCCTTGTACTGTCCGCTCCCTCCCTGGGCGAAAGCGCACATGAATGTCACGGTGGCAGCGGTCCTTGCCACGCCACTTCTTCCCCCAGGGAGGTGATTGTTGTATGTCCCACATTGATGGCGGCGGTCAGACTGCGACTCATCCCAGAGATGGGAGACGGTTACTTTTTTTTCCGGCAAGCGTGCCGCTCTCTCTCCCAGCACTGCTGCAGTATCCCTCGCTGCCCCGCTCCTCTCCTCCACACGCTCCCCCCCATGCAGGATACTTACTGACTCATCACTTTATGGCTCTGTGCTCCGTTCGTTCTTTTGGATGTGTGGTGCTGCCCCCTTAAGGGACGCACATGCGGCGGCGTGACATTGCAAATAAAGGGGGCGTTCCCAGCTGCGACAGTGCGACCGGGGAGCCCGAGCTGAACAGAGTTGTGTGCCTGAGTCTGTGGGGTTGGGGGCTCACAGGGACTGCCGCATGGGTCAAGGAGATACCCCCAACAGTGGCGATGAGGTTGGTGCGTTCCCCGCAAGAATTGAAGAATCTTTCAACTTTTGACGCAGAGGGAATACATTTGGAAATGTGTTTCATGCCGTAGGCCGAGCAGATGCCACGCGGCAGGCAGCCATTTTGGATTCCTGGCAGGGGATACTCACGGAGCTCTGGTAAGGCCCATGTGGGACATCCATACCTAATTTTTGGAAACATTGATAGTGGGCAGCTGTACCTGCCCACACATGCCCGAATTTTTGGGCGAGTTACGTCGAGTGAAGGTGAGGAAAGGGGGGAAAGATGCTGAGGTCTGTTTGATTCCCAGACCTCCCGGGCTCCATTTTTGGGACTTTCATGCTGGATGACTGCTGCTGCACGTTCTCCTGCAGCTGAGGATCTCTATCTTCGTTGTCACCTTCATCATCATGCCCAGCTGCTGTGTGTAAAAGACACAATTCGGTCTGGCAAGTCCTTGCTACCCACCATCATCATCATCAGGTTTGGACTTGTGACTCCTGTGTGTGTCTGGATTGGTGCACTCCACGGCCCCTCCACGGTGGGACTGTGCTGGTTGGGCGAGTTGTGGCCCCCAGTTCACGTTGGGGGTGCTTGTGCACTCTAGCCCATGAGTGAGCCTGGCAACCAGGACGGTGGGCATCCCACGGACCAACAGCAGCCTCAGGCCCTGCCCCAGCCTTCGGCACAACCTGTTGTGCATATGGCTCCTCAAGCCATGGCACAGATGTGGGCCCCTGCAGCGCTACAGCCCATTCCAGATTTCAATGTCTCAGGCCCCCCCATCCAGCTTGGGGCCCAGGTGGAAACGGTGGGTGGACCGTTTGGACATGTACTTCAGGGCCACCATGGAGACAAATGAGGACAGCAAGCTGGTGACCTTAATGTTTGTGGCTGGGCCTGCAGTGCAAGAAATCTTCGAGTCCCTCCAGCCCGCTGATACCTCTTATGGGGCGGCAAAGACTGCCCTTCAAAACCATTTCTTGCCACTCACCAATGCCAATTACGAGAGATTCGTAATGCTGTCAGCCCGGCAGAAGGAAGACGAGATGCTGGACTCAGACGCCTCTCCTTGCCTGGGGTGACTCAGAGGACATGATCAGAACTATGCTAATTCAGGCCTGTTCATCGGGGAAATTGAGACGGCAGGTGCTGAGGGAAACATGCACTACGCTCGCCTGCATCCTTGAACTAGGGCACTGCCATGAGGTGTCAGAGGCCCGGCATCCAGGATGGAAGCTGGGACACACACGGGGAAGATGGAAGAGGTATGTGCCGGGGTGGCAGAGGTGTCAGGAGGCCAGGTGCCGGCTTCCGTGACAGGGGCAGAAGAGCTGGCGAGTCGTGCCAGAAATGTGGCTATGACCTCCCCCACCCTGCTGAGTGCCCAGCGGCAAGAAGAACTTGCGGGAGGTGTGGATTTGCGGATCACTATTCCAGTGTGTGTAAGGCAGCCCTGCCTGTGATGGTGCCCAGAGGCCCAGTTCGGTCGGGGTTCCTGCATCAAAATCACCCCCCGAACGTGGCTCAGGTAGATCAGGGTGAAGATGGTGCCCTAGCGGAAGAGGAGGAGGAAGAAGTGGAGGAGAACAACATATTCGTGTCCAGTGTGGGAGCTCTACAATCAAAGAGTAGATGTCAACCGAGGTGTATGGTAGCAGTGAACAAGTCGCCCGTCTCGGTGCTCGTAGACACGGGGGCATCGGTCAACGTTATGGCCCGGGGACACTATGATGCAATGGACACACCACCGAAGCTGGTCAGTCCAAAGGCCTGCATCTTCGCTTTCGGTGGGCTGGAAAAAATCCCCCTGGACGGTGCTTTCGTGGCAAAGGTGGAGCATGACGGATCGAAGATCACGGCCCGATTCTACGTCACACCGGTGAGCACAAATACCCTCCTGAGTTGTGCTGCGACGGAGGCCTTAGGCATTGTCAGCTTTGCCTACTCTGTATATCTCGAAGACATACATGACCTGCTGGACAAATACTCCGCCCTATTCCAAGGAATTGGTCAGATGGCTGGTGACCCAGTGAGTGTTACGCTCACCTGGTATCCACAGGGACGCCACCCAGCTGGGTTACTCGCTGGTATGCTTCTCAGCTTTACCCTGATGTGGTCTGCGGGGAAGGTTCTGCCTGAAAATACAGGAGGACTGTGTTCAAGACTGACCGACTGGGGTAAGTATCCTCCCTCCACCCCCGTATGATTTCAGTCCCTCTCCTCACCTTGTGGTAGAATTAGGCATGCTCTCTGTCCTGCCTTCTTTGCAGGGGCGCGTTGTCTTTCATGGGCGAGTGCGGTCCAGTTACTTCACTGACACTAGCCCGTTTGATATTGTTCAAGTAGATCTTATGACTGTTCTTTAGTTTTGTTCCTATCCTGCATGCCTTTCTTTGTTTAAAATGTCTCTTTTTTCTCCCCCTTAGGTATGCAGAGTTTCAGCGCGGCGAACTGGCTTGGTTGAGCCCCGCTGGTAAATGATGGCGCATTAAGAGCGCTATGATGCAGTAAGTAAGCGCTATGCGCAGTGCTGCGAAGTCTTGCCTTTGCTAACCTGTGTTTTCCTTCCTTGTGGGTCGCTGTGTTCTTCAGCGTGAGTGGAATGTCCAGAGTGGTGCCAGCCGAGAGGCGACCAGCCAGGTAAGCCTTTTGAGCAGTTTGTAATTTGTAAATGTCTCTACTGCTTTCTTTAATGTTGCCTCTATCTTCCTCTTTCAGGTCATTCTGTTTGGGAGGCGTGCAGATTCGAGGAAGCTGTTCTCAGTAGCTGTGAGTGTTTAAAGATGAAGACTGCAGGTAAGATGCTGCTGCTAATGATGTTCCTTTTGTCTCCTTGCAGGTTCTGCTTCTCCGAGGTTCGAGGGAATAGCTGGACACAGTGAGCATCACATTGCAAGCTGCAAAGTAACACGAAGCGTGTTGTCTTGCTCGGGTTTGGTTTAAATAGCCCCAACAAAATAGTCCAGGTAAAGTAGTCCCTAGGCTACCACACCCAAAACACTAGACCGCATAGCTTGGTTCTTAGGGACCAAGCTAGGTGGATGCCTCCATGTTGGCTGACAATACAATAGAGTAGTTCCCAAGCACATTGTTTTTCAAGGTGTATGAGGCGCCAGGACTGGCCCCATGAGGGCTTTTGAAGAAGATGCCAGGCTCTAGAGGCCCGAGTCCTGACTCAACCTGGCCAATGGGTTTGCCAGAGGGGGGTTTGGGCGAGGGCCGTGACAGCACTGCCCCCTAAGGCCCCTCCCATGGTGTTCCTTCTGTCTGGCCCAGGTTTGGTTGGGAAGTTCCAATGGAATTTCCTGATTAGACGTGGTGCGTGGATATTCTCACTGGGCTCCCAGGATCCATCTTGTGCTCCAAATCCTTTCCAATCGGCGAGATAATATAGCTTGGTCCTAGAGTATTTAGTCCAAGATATTTTTGACTTCGAATTCTGGTTCTCAGTCAACAAGTATGGGCTTAGGTGGTGTCCCAATCCGTGTGTAGATTAGGTGGTAAATCCAGTTTCACGGCTGCTGGGTTGATAATTGCCTTAATGGTATAGACTCCTAAGAATCTGGGATGAAAGGTCTGGGTTCCCTTGATGGGTACGAATTTAGCAGCTAACCAAACTTTGTCTCCTATTTGATAATCAGGGGACTTTTTCCAGTGTTGGTCGGCAAATCTCTTTTGTTTTTCTTTGGCATGAATAAGGTGTTCCTTTGCCCTTTTGAAAGCCTGAGTAATGGTTGTGTGTAGAGTCTTTACCACTGGCATTTCCAAGCTGGCTGGAAGGTCTGGTTCAGAGGTATGTGGATGTCTGCCATAAAGGGTATAGAAAGGCGTTTGTCCCGTGCTTGAATGCAAAGAATTGTTATATGCATTTTCGGCTATCCATAGTAGGTCTTTCCAATTCCTTTGTTCGTGGTGCAGCATGCACCGTAAATATTGCTCGAGTGTCTGATTGGTTTGGCCGTCCGTTTGGGGATGGTGACTGGTAGATAGCCAAACGTCGATCTGCGCCATTGCACAACATTCTTTCCAGAAGTTTGAAACAAACTGGCTGCCTCGATCAGAGACCAGAACCGAAGGGAAGCCATGTAGCTTAACCACGCCCTCCAGGAACACTTACACTGAATGATGTCCTTACGCAAGGTAGGCCACCAAAAGTTCCCTTTCACCTTAGCTAGGGTTTTGGCGATCCCAGGATGCCCTTCGATCAGTGAATCATGATAGTTTGAAATAATATGCTGTTGTAATTCCTTCTTGGGTACATATAGGCGATCCCTAAAAAAGGGTAGATTGTCCTTAATGGTATATTGTTCTCCTTGAGTTTGCCATGCAAGGTAGGCATCAGGATGCATTGTCCGTTGGATTTATTTTCGTAGTTCTGCTTGTGTTAAGGCTGTCGTGATAGCCAAGAGTTTGCCAAGAGTTTGTCTTCAGGTATAATAGGTACTGGGTCTGGAGTTGTATATACTATTTCATCTATGCCCATGCGAGATAAGGCATCCGTTTTTCCGTTTCTGACTCCTGGTCGAAATGTGATTACATAATCATATTAGGTGAAGAAAAGGGCCCACCGTAATTGGCGCCAGGACTGGGCCTTGGCTATTTTGAGATATTGCAGGTTTCGGTGGTCTGTGATGACTGTAATGGTGTGTCTGGCCCCCAGAAGGTAGTGCCTCCAGGCTTTAAAGGCGGTTTTGATAGCCAGGAGTTCCTTGTCCATAATTGGCATAATTAATCTCCGGAGGTGAGAAGGTTTTCGACCAGAAGGCAACAGGATGTAGCTGGCTGGTTTCCGGGTCTCTTTGTGAAAGGACAGCCCCCATTGCGAGACTGGACGCATCAGTTTCAACGACATAAGGGAGGTCTGGACGAGGATGTCGCAGGATTGGAGCGGAGGTAAACCTTTGTTTAAGTTCCTGAAAGGCTTCTTCTGCTTCTTCGGTCCAAGCAAACTTTTTATTGTTTTTTCGTAATAGTACTGTGATTGGGTGCACAACCTGAGAGAAGTCTGGGATGAACCGGCGGCAGAAGTTCGCAAAGCCCAGCATGCTTTATACCCCGTTCAGAGACGTCGGTGAAGGCCATTTCAGAATGACATATACCTTGTGCACGTCCATTCTGATGCCTTCTGGAGTAAGGATAAAATCAAGAAGTTCTACTTCGGTGACGTGAAAAAAGCATTTTTCAAGCTTTGCAAACAAGCGATGTTGACGGAGCTTGGTGAGGACTGAACGAGCGTCCCTGACATGATCTTGTTCTGAGGCTGAGTATACTAACATGTTGTCTATGTACACTAAGGCACACACATCAATTAACTCCCTTAAGACGTCTTTCATGAAATATTGGAATGCCAAAGGAGCGTTGCATAACCCGAAGGGCATGACTTGATATTCAAACAAGCCGTACTTAGTATGGAAGGCAGTTTTTCATTCATCTCCTTTTCTGACTCGGACCAGGTGGTACGCTCCTCATAGGTCCAATTTGGTATAAATCTGGGCATCTTTAACTTGGTCTAGCATCTCAGGGATAAGTGGCAAGGGGTAGCGGTTCTTCACAGTGATCTGGTTCAATGCACGGTAGTCAATACAGGTTCTCAAGCCTCCTTCCATTTTCGGTACGAAGAACAAACGACTGGCTGCGGGGACTTCGAAGGATGGGTAAATCCGTTTGCAAGGTACTGGTCTAAATAGGATTTCAAATGAAGGTTTTCTGGTTCTGTGAGAGCGTAGATCCTGCCGCAAGGGATTTGTGCACCAGGAACAAGGTCGATCTGACAATCATAGGGCCTGTGCGGCAGCAATGTATTGGCTTGGTCCTTTCGGAAAACATCCTGGAAATCATGGTATTCACTTGGCAAGGTATTAGTTGCTCCCAGGGTTGATACTGTCACTCCGGAAGTCATGGGGATACAGACGTCGGGTTTCTCCTCTTGGTAATAACAGGCAGGGGAGCAGTCACCGGGGAAGGTTAATTTTCGTGCCCGCCAGTCTATCAAAGGGTTGTGAGCAACCAACCATAGCATCCTTAGTATTAGCCTGAACTGAGGTGCCTTGATGAGATCGAATGAAATAGACTCCCGATGTCCGTCCTGGCACAGCAAGGTTACCCTGGCTGTGCACTGGGTTACTGGTCCGGAAGCGATTTCTGTCCCATCCACGGTAGTAACCTTGACCATAGTTGGCTTAGAACACAAAGGAAGCCCCATCTCTGCTGCCAGCTCTTGATCAATATAATTTCCAACTGATCCGCTATTGATGTATGCTTCAACGGCATGCATTCTTGACGACTGTTGGTGGTTAATTAAGATCACTGGTATTGCAAAGTGCGAGGTCAGCAACTCTTTCTTCTCACTCGACAAACTGACCTCTACGGCTGCCGAGCTTGGTAGTTTTCCGATTCCTTAACTTCATCCTTTTCTGTGGCCTGACTGTCCTCCTTGATGGTTTTATTGGGCAGTCTTTCAGAAAATGTCCTTTTTTTACACAATACAAACAAAGTTGCTGTTGTCTTCTTTTATCCCGCTCTTGTTTTGTTTGTCTGGCTTCCTGGCTTCAGTTTGTCGAGTGATGAGAAAGAGCCACTGACCTCACACTTTGCGATACCTGTGATCTTAATAAATCACCAACAATCGTCAAAGATGCATGCCGTAGAAGCGTACATCGACAGCGGAGCAGTTGGGAACTATATAGATCAAGAGTTGGCAGCAGAGATGGGGCTCCCTTTGTATTCTAAGTCTACCAGGGACAAGGTGACTACCGTGGATGGGACAGAAATCGCCTCCGGACCAGTAACCCAGTGCTCAGCAGTAGTAACCTTGCTGTGCCAGGATGGACATCGGGAGTGTATTTTGTTCGATCTTATAAAGGCACCTCAGTTCCGGTTGATACTAGCGATGCCATGGTTGGTTGCTCACAACCCTTTGATAGACTGGCGGGCATGGAAATTAACCTTCTCCAGCAACTGCTTCCTGACTTGCTACTCTCCTGACCCGAAACCCGACTCTTGTGTCTCCAAGACTTCCAATACTAGAGCCTCTACTTTGGGAGTAACTAATACTTTGCCAGATGAATATTGTGACTTTCAGGACATATTCCAAAAAGACCAGGCTAACACATTGCCACCGCATAGGCCTTATGATTGTCAAATTGACTTTATTCCTGGGGCACAAATCCCTTGCGGCAGGATCTACGCTCTTATTGAACCAGAAAACCTTCACCTGAAATCCTATTTGGACCAGTACCTTGCAATCAGATTTATCTGCCCATCTAAGTCCCCCGCAGCCAGTCCTTTGTTCTTCGTACCGAAAAAGGAAGGGGACTTGAGGACCTGTATTGATTACCGCGTAATAAACCAGATAACCGTGAAGAACCGCTACCCCTTGCCTCTTATCCAGGAAATGCTAGACTAAGTCAAAGATGCCTAGATCTATACCAAATTAGACCTTCGGGGAGCATACCACCTGGTCTGGGTCAGAAGCGGAGATGAGTGGAAAACCACTTTCCGTACCAAATATGGCTTGTTTGAATATCAAGTCATGCCTTTTGGCTTATGTAACGCTCCCGCAGCGTTTCAATATTTCATGAATGATGTCTTGAGAGAACTGATTGACGTTTGCGCCTTAGTGTACATTGATGACATCTTGGTCTACTCAGCCTCAAAACAAGATCATATCAGGCATGTTCGTTCAGTCCTCAACAAGCTCCGCCAACATCGTTTGTATGCAAAGCTGGAGCAATGTTTTTTTCACGTCACCGAAGTAGAAATCCTTGGTTTCATCCTTTCGCCGAAAAGCATCAGAATGGACGTACATAAGGTTGACGCTATTCTAAAATGGCCATCACCAACATCTCTGAAGGGGATACAGAGCATGGTTATCATGACTCTCTGATTGAAGGACAGCCTGGAATTGCTAAAACTTTAGCCAAGGTAAAAAATAACTTTTGGTGGCCTACCTGGCATAAGGACATTGTCCAGTATATTCAGTCCTGCAGCGTCTGTGCACAAAATAAATCACAGAAACAGAAACCATTGCATCGGGTCTCCTACAACCACTGGACATCCCTCCCGCTCCATGGCACACTCTTTCCCTCGACTTTATCATTGATCTGCCACCGAGTCAAGGCTTTAACACCATTCTTGTAATCGTGGATTTGTTCTCAAAGATGGCACATTTTATTCCTCTCAAGGGCCTCCCGGACGCATCCACCCTAGCAGAAGTATTTCTGGAAAAACATTGTCAAGCTGCATGGCTTTCCATCAGTTCTGGTCTCCGATCGAGGCAGCCAATTTGTATCCAATTTTTGGAGAAAATGTTGCGCAATGCCGCAATGGCACAGATTGACGTCCCGCTATCCAGCAGTCACCACCCCCAGACAGACGGCCAAACCGAGAGGACCAACCAGACCCTTGAGCAGTATTTACGGTGCATGCTGCACCATGAATTGAGAGATTGGAAGGACTTACTGTGGATAGCCGAGTACGCATATAACAACTCTGTACATTCTAGCACGGGCCAAACACCTTTTTACACCTTGTATGGCAGACATCCACGTACATCAGAACTTGACCTTCCTGCCAGCTTGGAAATGCCTGCAGTAAAGACTCTTCATACAACCATCACTCAGGCGTTCAGAAAGGCGAAGGAACATCTTATTCATGCTAAAGAAAAACAAAAGCACTTCGACGACCAGCATCGGAAAAAGGTCCCAGACTATCAAGTAGGAGACTAGGTTTGGTTAGCTGCCAAATACGTACCCATCAAAGGGAACAAGACCTTCCATCCTCGATATATGAGGCCCTATACCATCAAGGCAATTATCAACCCAGCAGCCGTCAAATTGGATTTACCACCTAATCTACAAATCCATCCGGTATTCCATGTGTCCCTCTTAAAACCAATGCAACCCATGCAACCCGGTACACGAATCAAGACACCACCTCAACCTATACTAATAGATGGAGAACCAGAATTCGAAGTCAAGGGCATCCTGGACTCTAAGTACTCTAGAGCCAAGTTGTACTATCTCGTCGACTGGAAGGGGTTTGGGCCTCAAGATAGATCCTGGGAACCCAGTGAGAACATCCATGCACCACGTCTGGTCAAGAAGTTTCATCAGAACTTTCCAACTAAACCTGGACCAGGCAGGAGACACACCTTTGGAGGGGCCTTGGGGGGGAGTGCTGTCACGACCCTCAGCCCTGATCCCCACTGGCAAGCCCATTGACCAGGTGGAATCAGGGCTCAGATCACTAATAAAGCCTGGCATCCACTTCTCAGGCCCTTTAGAACCAAGCTATGCGGTCTAGTGTTTTGGGTATGGTGGCCTAGGGACTATTTTACCTGAACTACTTTACAGTGGCTATTTAAACCACACCCGAACAAGACAACACGCTTCACGTTACTTTGCTTTTAGCAACGTGACGCTCACTGTGTCCAGCTTTCTCACAAGCCTGGTGAATTCCGGACCTGCGGAAAAACAAAGAACATCGTTAGCAGCAGAATCTTACCTGCATTCATCATCCTTCACTGCTCGCAGCTCCTGGGCAGCTCTGTTGGTGGAGTTCACCGCCCGGATCGAAGTACCTGAGAAAAGGAGAAAGACATCATTAAAGGAGGTAGTGGAGACATTACAAAAACAAAGCGCTTAAAGACTTACCTGGTTGCTTTTTGGCCGGCATAGCTCCGGAACTCCATCTGCGCTGGGAACTCACCGCGACCTACGAAAAGAGAAAAGCACAGGTCAGTGAGGACAAGACATTGCTGCGCTACGCAAAGCGCCTCCTTACCGCATCATAGCTCTATAACGCGCCATCATCTCCTGGTGAGAACCAGCATATCCAGTTCTCCAAGCGGACACTCCGCGCTCCTAGGGAGATAAAAAAGGGACATTTAGAACAGAGAAAAGGTATGCAAGATTTACAACGCCATCAATCGCAATAAGACCTACCTGAAAGACACTACAAGGGCAGCAGTCAGTGAAGTAACTGGACTGGCCGCGCCCACAAAAGACAACGCACCCACTGCCCAGAGAGCAGGATGGAGAGCCCACCGATTCCGACAACCAGGTGAGAAGAGAGCTTGGAGGGGCTGGAAACACAAGGGAGGTGGGGGAAAACTTACCTTGGTCGCCGAGTCCTAATATAGTCTTCATTTCCAGGCGGAATCCCATCGACACCGAGACCACACCAGGGAATCATTGGGAAGGGCACCAACGGCCAACTGGCTGGGTGGTGTCCCCGTGGATACCAGGTGAGCGTAACACCTGAGTTCTTACTCCACCTGGCCAATGGGTTTGCCAGAGGGGGTTTTGGGTGAGGGTCATGACAGTGAGGCTGCACATTGATGAATCTGTGCAGACCATAGCCCTGAAACATCGCAGGGTCCCGTTCATCTCCGGGAGCAGGTTGACAAGGAACTAGACAATCTAGTCAATCTAGATATCATTGAGAAGGATGAGGGTCCCACACCACGGGTGTCACCAATCGTGGTGGCAAATTAACCGAAGAAACCTAACTCGGTCCGAATATGCGTCGACATGAGGCTACCCAACAAGGCCATCAGGAGGGAGAGACACTTGACCCCGACCATCAACGACATCATCGCGGAAGTACAAGGGGCTCGCTTCTTTTCCAAGTTCGACCTTTGGGACGGCTACCACCAAGTCGTCCTGCACCTGGAGTCAAGGTATATAACTACCTTCATAACTCACAGTGGACTCTATAGGTACAAGAGACTCAGTTTTGGGGTGTCATCGGCAGCGGATGGAGTCCTTAACATCAGTGACGACATCCTAGTGTTCGCCTAGACTGAGGTGGACCATTTGCGCAAGTTGGCCAGGACTTTCGAGAGGCTGCAATCACTGGGCCTCACGCTTCACAGGGATAAGTGTGAGTTTTTGAGACCGACCATCGAATTCTTTGGATTTGTGTTCAAGGAAGGGGGTGTGTCACCAGACACGAGAAGGTGCAAGACATCAAGAAGGCCCAACTGCCTGAGTCGGTGTCAGATGTGCAGAGCTTTCTCAGCATGGTGACATACTGTGGTCGGTTCATCCAGAACCTAGCATCCAGGTCGGAGCCCCTGAGGGCCCTCACAAAAAAAGAAACAACATGGCACTGGGGCCCTCTCGAACAGGCGGCGTTTGAAGATATCAAGAGCTCTCTCACAGCACACAGACACCATGGCGTTCTTTGACCCCACCCTCCCGTCGGAGATCATTGTTGACGCCAGCCCATTCGGCCTAGGGGCCGTACTGACACAAATTGGTCGAGATGGTGGTGTTCGCCATGTAGCCTACGCCAGTAGAGCGCTGTCTGACACTGAGCAGCGCTACTCCCAGATCGAGCGGGAGGCTCTGGCAGTGCTGTGGGGGGGCAGGCATTTCAGACTCTCTGTCCTGGGCCATCCAGTGATGGTCGTGACGGACCACAAACCCCTACTGCCCATACTGGCGGGACCCTCGTCCAAACCACTGGGATGGATTGAACGGTGGATGCTTGCTCTCTTCGAGTATGTCGTCACCCTAGTATACAGGCCTGGAGTGAACAATGTGGCGGACTACCTGCCAAGGCATCCCTGTGACGGCAGTAAGGAAGAGCTAGGCACTTGTGCCGAGGAAGCGGATGACCACGTTCGGATGGTAGTTGAGGCGGCCACCCCTAATGCCCTGCCCCTCGAGGACTTGGGGGCGGTAGCAGCCCAGGACGAATGCTTTCAAATCCTGAAGACCGCAATGCAGCAGGGGTCATGGAAGATCGTGCTTGAATCATTGGCCAGACTCATGCAAGAAGCCAAGGTGGGGCTGGAACAACTGTGGAAAGTGAGGGAGGAACTGTCGTTCTCGGCGATGGGCCTCCTGTTAAGGGATGACCGGATAGTTGTGCCCCAAGCCAAGATCAAAGATGTGATAAATCTGGCCCACCATGGTTATCAAGGAGCTGCCAAGACCAAGGCTCGGCTACGCCTCAAAGTGTGGTTCCCCGCGCTGGAGCGGAGGGTCGATGACTTTGTTGCTGCATGTGTCTGGTGCCAGGCGGCGTCCCCGCTGCAACGAGAGCCAGCGATTGAAATGATGCCCAGGGGGACGCGGCCATGGGAGGTGGTGCATGCGGACTTTGGGTCCACCACACTATGCACACACTTCCTGGTGGTGGTGGATGAGTACTCCCGCTATCCGGAGGTAGAGTTTGTTGACTCAGTAGCTTTTGAGCATGTGGTGGTTGCCATCGAGAAAGTCTTTGCCTCCCATGGTTTCCCCCAGACCCTGTGCTTGGACAATGGGGTGCCATTTCAGAGCGAACGCTTCTCAGAACTAATGGAGGGGCATGGGGTTTCAACATCGAAAGATCACCCCGCTCTGGCTTCGGGCCAACAGTGAGGCAGAGAGGCTGATGAGAACTCTGAATAAGACTTTCCGGATAGCGCATGTCCAGGGGCAATGCCTGCAGAGGGCAATATACCAGTTCCTGCGAGTCTACCGCACCACCCCCCATGCTTCTACTGGAGTCACCCCGGCCAAGGTCCTGTTTAAGCGGTGCCCCCGAGGGCTGTTGCCCGATGTTGGGGAGAAGGAGCCGGAGTGATCAACGATCAGCAGGTGGATTTGAATCGCAGACTGCGGACGGAGCAAGAGAATGCAAGAAGAGGACTCCGCCCGCAATACCTAGAACCTGGAGATGAGGTGCTCAGAAGGAACAGACACCCCCACGGAAAGTTCTCTCTCCCATATGAACCTGAACCACTTGATGTGGTGGCTGTCAAGGGATCCATGGTGACGGCCTCAGACGGGAGGTCGGCTGTCACCCGGAACGTGAGCTTCTTTAAGAAACTAGGGGATCCAAGAACTGAACCTCCCCACGTACCAGACAGGATGGAAGTACCGGACGAGGGTGGAGGCAAACCCACCCTGCCCGCATCACCTGCCTGGGGAGTGCCGCCGGATGGACTGCCCGTTCCGGAGTTAAGCGGGAGGTACCCCCAGAGGGCTGGGAGAGGGAAACCCGCTTACCTCGATGACTACGTGCTGGGACATGTTTCCTAACGGGCCCGTGGGCTATGTGTAATAGTCATGGGGATCCAAGGCGGTTGTGAATAAAGGGGAGTTGTGGGGAGTTCTGGAATTTGCACTGATTTGTTGTTGTTGTTTGAGACTGTTGTTGCACATTTGTTTGTCCTCATGGAAAAGGAGGAGTGTGGTGCTGCCCCCTTAAGGGACAAGCACGCGGCGTGACGTTGCACACCGCCGCATGCATTATAAATAAAGTGCGACCGGGGAGCCTGAGCTGAACAGACGTGTGTTCCTGAGTCTGTGGGGTTGGGGGCTCACTGGGACTGCCGCATGTGTCAAGGAGAGACCCCGAAAAGGATGCAGCGGGAGCTGCACACCTTCAGGATGGCCCTCACTGCGGGGTGGATAACAGTGGCCCAGAAGGCCAGTGCTACGGGACCCCAGGTGGCTGAGCACAGTGTTACTGCAGCGGCTCTCGGGCTGCTCTGGGCATGGCCCAGCTCCCCCTGCAGGTCGCCGACAGCACAATGCAGCAGGAATGCATGGGACCAGAGACCCTTGTCACCAGAACCTCGTTGCCAGATGTTAAGGGGCTAGGACTCTCCAGCCCCCACCATGGGAGGATGCCCCACCTGGCAGGGCGGGCTCATAGGCCCATTGTGAGTGTACAGCTCAGAGCAGTAATAACCAGGAAGACACAGTGCTCTAATTCAACTGCTGAGTGGAAGCCCGCTCGGCACCTTTATTAGTGCGGGTCACATGCTCACACATGTGACCCCAGACATGTGACCCATCATGATTTCTATGGCTCATGAAGCTTCTTAAGGAGCCTTTGGGCACAGATCACCATGTCATGCTTAATGGTGACATCTGAGGGCTGTAATGGAAAATGTGTCTGTAAACTAAGATTCAACCATGAACATCAGGCTCTTTGAGGATCCTATGGTACAGATTCAACTAGATATGGACCCTGGCTATGCCCAGTGACCATAAAGCATGACTGTACCGGACAAATAGGCCACTTGGCAAGGCTGCAGGCCATAGCCAGCAGACCATTTTTTGGTGGGTTAGTGGAACCTGGTGTGTGGCAGAAGGCAATGCCTTTGGTAAAATGGTTACTGGACATGGCTGCAGGTGACATGGTGTACCTTGTGCAAGGCTGATAGTAATTCCCAGGGACAAGTGGCCAATGCTTATACCTGAGGAAAGGCCTGTTGGTCACAATGGGAGGCTTTGGTGTGTCTGGAGCATGGCTGAAGGCAATGGCCCAAAAACAGTGGCCACAGAGCTTGGCTGCAGGCCTTCCCAGTGGCCACAATGGGCTGATGGGAGAAACCTGTGACATGGTTTAAGACCATGCCCCATACAAAATGTTCTCAAGGCATGACTGCAGGCCATGCTCAGTTTACACATAGTTCACAAGGATTTGTCTAGGACATGGCCAAGAGCATACACCACAGAGGTCCTGTGGTTGCAAGGTTGCACTGTGATGAGACAAGGTTGATTCTCGTGGATCATGCTAATTTAAACATAAATCCAAAGCATTTTCCTAGTATCGCAGCTATTATACATCTGCATGCCCCTCACAACAAAAGAGCGTTACCTGTAATAAACTGCCTCCAATGCTTACTGAGAGGTATGTTATCAGCTGAATCACCTGGTAACAGCAGAGGGACTCAAACCCTCATGGGCATTAATATAAGGACTCCCATGGGAATCCACCCAAGCCCTCAGCCCTTCTAAGATCAAAGGTTACAAGAAGAAAACATCCAACCTATAAACCATTCACAGGCAAGCACAACCCTCAGTGATCAGATGCTCTAAATCTGCACAAAATATTACAAAAACATAAAAACTTGACTGAATTTTTTATGAAGGTTCTATGTAGCTTTGTCAAGGGAGTGAAAAGTAATAGGATGTTTCCCAGAAATAAAGTTTTCACTTTCATTTACCGTACATGAATTTATTGTCGTTCCTACAGCCAGAACTGCTGAACGGATTTGTGTCAAACCTCCAAACATAGTAAACATTCTCAAAAGTGTGCTTTACAAAATTTAGCTCAATTTCATTTAGCATTTATTTGAAAAAATATTCAAAAGTAAGCAAAAATGAATTAATGAAATGTTTGCTTGGCTCGAGGGTCTGCAGGCTCACAAAGGGGCCAATTCGCCTTAGGAATGGCTAAGGTAGGTTTGGGTCTATGAAGATCACTCTTGGAGAGTGTGGGACTAAATCTGTGGATCTTGAAAGGGACATTGAGGTTGGCTAGTTGAAAAACAGCAAATCTGATTGGTCGGCACGTGCATATTGCAGTGCAGTGCAATAGACCCTCAAAGGACATAACACGATTTTTGTTTTCCCAAGGGGTCACGGCACTGAGCTCCCAGACTAGGATTTGTGTCCGCAAACCTGAAATCTTTTGGGAGAGACCTATTACAGCATTCTGGGATTGTCCTTAACTCTGTAACCCCACAGAGTGTGAGGTGAAGGTGGGTCATAGTGGGGTACAATATGTCCGAGAATTGATTAGTGGCTAGTGTTTGTGGGAGCACTTGGGTAAAGTGGCTACTGACCTTTGCCATAGACCAGGCCCAATGGTTATTTCAGGTGGCTTTGTCCATGCTCCAGGACGTATCAAGGCAATGCTCCTTTTCCTGGAGCATGACCGTTCCAAAGGCCATGCTGAAGGCAAAGTAACAAGGTGCACATAGACTCATGGTTCATTCTATATGTTTGTGTCTTCTGATGATATTCAAAGTGGATCTTTTTTAAATGCTGTGCAATTTCATTAAGTATTTTTTAAAATATCCAAAAGGAGCCAAAAATGAAACAGTGATATGTTTGCCTGGCTGGAGGGTCTGCAGGCTCATATAGGGGCCAATTCGCTTTCTGATTTGCTAAGGTAGGCAGGGGTCTATGACGATACCTCTTGGAGAGCATGGGACCAAATCTATGAATCTAGAAAGGGATATTGAGATTGGCTAGTTGAAAAACAGGTCAGTATGTGCACATTTTTCATTGGCTACCATTGTGGTCCACTTACTTTGTGTTTGTGGGCTTTGCATACCTTGTGCTGTTAAATCTCCTTTGAGGGAAATATCACAGCCACCTGGTTCTCCAAACATCTTGACATAAGGTGGGGTAAAATATACCCTCAAAAGGGCTTAAAGAGATTCAAATTTCTCAACAAGGTCATCGCACTGGGTTCCCATACTACGATTTGCATCCTCAAACCTGAGATCTTTTGGGAAAGCCATATAAAGCTATATAAAGCTATTGTATCTTGATATTAATGTACAATGTGTGAAGACATGGGATTCCAATATGATTTTCCAAGTTTTTGCAATTTAGCACCCCTAAATTAAGCTTTGTGAGTGAATTAGACCCTGATGAAGTTATGGTGATTAGCCACTATGCCTAGCAGAATGCATGGGCAAGCAATGTATTGATCTAGAAATACACCTCATAAACAATTTGAGGGCAATATTAGCGTATGAAATTGTGTTTGTTCTGTATAGAACTCATGCACTGTTGAGTATTATGATGCTGGAAATGCATTGGAGGGACAGGGCCTCCATGTCCTTGTCCTGTATTCCTTTATTATGTTTGTTCTGTGTTGTTTTCTGCACAGGAGTCCATGCGGGACTCCTGGCACTGCAGCTCTTCCTCTTTTTGGTTGTGGTGAACAGACCCTCGGGATGCCCTTATGGCACTCATGGGTGGGGGTACAACCCTGCACCCCTAGTGTATGTTTTTGGGCTCCTATGTGTGGCCCACAGAGCAGGGTATAGGCTGGTGGCAGCTCCATGCTGAATTTGACAGGTGTTATGAATATCCTTAATTTTGGGATACCCAGGCCCTGCGATTGGAATCAGTTGATTCCTGGTAGGAGACAAAATGGCCCCTGTGGCCTCTTGCTTTCTATTAGCTGTTACCTTGTTTTCCCAAAGTCTGGGAAGCCCTGACTCTGTCCCTTCCCCTGACTGGCTGTCGGGTGGAAGTTCCATATATGGTGTTGTGGGGATGTCCAGGCCAGACTGGCTGGAGCCTTCCCAATGACTGTATGCTGTGAGTACACCCTGGGGGTTGGAGCTGGGTGAATGGAGTGTGTGACCAATATACATTTCATGTTGTGGGTGTCTGGTTTCTGGTGTGTGATGCAATTAATGACACAGCCCTGTCCGAAACTGGTATGAATGCAGTGTGGTGTGCTGAAAGGCTGGGTGCTTGCCCCAATCCACATTCCTTGTTGTGAGTGTCTGGAAGGAAGAGAATGGCTTGACTGCACTGTGAGCCTGATTGGATGCGGGCCTGCTGAATGCCCTTCTGGATGATTGGCTGCCTGAGTCTGGCTCAGCAGTGTGAATAAGAGACAGAACAGTATATCTGGGGACCTCTCACTTACCAGAATTATTCAGAAGCTGAAGTCGAAATTTGATGCTTAACCTTGAAGCCCAGCTGGAAGAAGAAGGTTCTGTTGTTGCTTTCCTTCGATGCAATATGAAAGCTGTTGTGTCTCCAAGAACTGATCCTAGAGAGGACCTGGCTAGGAGACCTCTTCCCGAGCTACGAGGGAACATCATGCAAAAGCTGAGCTTCTTCAAGGCACCCTGGAAGTCAGTCCTGGAAAGGCTGATGACTGGAAACAGGGACCGCCAAGAACCTGAAGTGAAGCATCCGGACATGGAAGTCCATCATCGTCGACCAGGGTTCGAGGACCACCATAAGCACTGTAAGCCCGTTGAGTCATGTTGCCCAGAAGCGGGGACAGCTTGACGCTGTGTTGACAACGACTGGAGCCACAATGATCCACCTTTGTCTAAGACACTTTGAAATCAAGGACTCCCATGCCATCACTGTCGACCGCTTAGGCCAGAGAGTCGATGTCGTCAACGAACCGAGGAAAATCCGCAGGTGGATTTCCGACCACCCGAAGTCCACAAAGTCGCAGACGAATATTCGAAAGCCAGCCGTGGTCGAGTCCCGATCGTTGATGCCAGCACTGATGCACGACGCTCGCTGATGGGCCTACATTCTTCATCAAGTACTCTTTGCGGCAACAAACTCTCATCATCGAGGTGTACTGCATGCCTCATCTTCACAGGACGTCCACGACCGATTATCGACGAGCACCCCGATGGTCGAAGCTGCTCCCTCGACGACAGTGTTCACATTTATTTGTAGGAATCTCAATGAACCGTGGCTTCTGCCTTAAAGGGAGTCCAATCAAGAGGTGTCCGTTGATGAACCATCGAAGGAACTCTGCTAAACGCAGGTACATTGGAGTAGTAGAACATTTTTAGCAGGTAACAAGACTATTTTAAATGTATATTGACTGGGCTTGTTAATACACTTTATTTACAGGTTGTGCAGGTGGGGTTTCTCACACAGAACTGTTTCACAGTAGTGGGATAAACTATTCTGCCATTGTTTAACCTAACTTGTCTTCTTTCCTATGTCTGATGTTGATTCATATTACTATTTGATGTGTATGCCATTGGAACTGTCAGCAGTTGGTGCATTTTAAAGGAGTCAATAGATAACTGTGTTACCATATAGACATTGTACATATTTACATATTAGAATTGCCAGAGTACAAAGTGTGTTATTGATTGTGTATATATATATTGAACCTTATTTATATAAAGAACTGTGTTACCACCTAACATAGTTTGTGGACATTCCTTTGTGAGGGCTTGGGGAATATCCTGTAGTTAAGAACCAGCCCGCATCACCTCCTGAGAGCAAAGCTTTGATTGCTCGTCCATTGCTACCAACACAACAGAATCTTGGCTGTGTTGCTCTGTGCTTCTACTCTGCCTCATAGAGGTCAGGAGTACAGATAACCCCCCTCCAGTCTTTAAACTGGTGGCAGTGATGGGATGCTAATGGTTTTAAGAATTTGTGTGTAACCTTGCCACTTACAAAATATCCACACTTTGGTAATTTGAGGTTTAGTTGTGTACTAGATAACTACATAACAAGCAATGGAACCTATTGGAAATGGAATTGACTAGGATGAGCTTAGAGGCTCTCGAGAGTGCTTATGAAGCCAGGAAGTTAGACTTTGAAGATAAGTCTAGAGCTGAGCTGATAGCTGCCCTGGTGGACTACCAGGCTGGCTGTGATGCTCTTGATAAAGGGGGGATGCAACCATTGAGGACCCTGAACCCCTCCCCCTGATCCCCCCCAGAGGTTGCTACTGAATCTGTTTCTGGGAGTGCCACCAGTCCTGCTGCCTCTATTCCGAGACCCAGCAATGTTGTTTCAGGGAATTCCTTGGAACTTCAATTATTGAGGATGATATTGTCCTTTGAATATAAAAAAATTGGAAAATGAAGCTGAACTTAAGAAGCTAGAGTAGAGACTTCAGCCAAACCAGTTGAGAGTATCAGGTCCCCTGTCACCAAGTTTATGAAAGATTTGGTTTGTGTGTGTACATGGAAGTTTCTGATATCCTCCAATGGATTTAAGCGTTTGAAATGGCATGTGGAATCCATGATGTTGATAAAAGAGTTTGGGCTAAGTGCTTGTTAAGTAGAGTGCCTCAGACTGGTTATGACTGTATTCTGAAAGTTAGTGTGGAAGAAAGAGGTCAGTACGAATGCATGAAATCTGCTTTGATTGCCAAGCTTGGCAAGATACCTACCCAATACCTTAAAAGGTTCAGGGAATATAAGAAAAGAGCGAATGTTTCTTAGGTTGACTGAGTGAGTGCTACACATATGAACATGATGGGATGGATTGATGGATACAAGAAGAAAACGTTTGATGAATTGTCCCACCTTTTTTTTTGAGCATTTTTTTAAGCCTTTTCACCAGAGCTGCGTCAGCATGTTGCTGACCAGAACATTTTGGATCCCTTTAAGCTGCCAAGGCTGGCTGAAAAGTGGGTCTCCCACCGGGTGTCCCCTGAGCAACCCAGTTGAAAGGACCAGGATAACGAAAAGAGGGCCTCGTAGCATTCTGAGGAGTCCCAAAAGCAGTCACAGTCAAGTAAATCTGAACCTTCATCTCCTAAGACCTAAAAATCTAGTTGGGATAAGTCTTATGTGAGTGGGAGTAAGAGTAGTGGTCCTGCTGCAGCAGAACAGGCTCCGAGTGGCTCCAGTACCATACCTCGCATTCCTGGCACTTGTTGGGACTGTCGGGCTCTGGACCACAAGAAGGTGACCCCAAGTATAAAGTTAAGGCACTTGGAGTACAGGCTTTTAGCCTGACCTACCCTTACTTCATGCCTGAGGTGGAGGACACTGAACTCCCCTCCTCTTAGAGGAATCACATTTGGTGCTCCAGCAGAGATTTCCCTAGTGTCCCTTGGGGCCTAGGACCAGTACGCAGAAGTACTGGCTACAATCCCAAAAAACATCCCGTAGATCTTTGAGAAGTGTCCTCCTGATCGGCCAGTCTTCTACTGGTTTGAGAGACACTGGGGAAAGTATGACAGTGGTGGACAGGACCCTGCTCAGAGGACTATGTAGGTGCTCCTCTGAGAATTACCAGGTTAGCTGGTGGCCTCCCAAATGATCTCCTGTTGCCCTAGTCACCATCATGATTGTGAACAAGATGGCAAAGCTTCAAGTACCGGTTCAGGACAACGTACCTGTCATGATCTCTGCTTCCAAAAGGTCAGGGTTTTCCCAACTCCCTTGGAAGCAGATCCATAACCCAGGTTCCGAGTGCCAACCAGTCCCAATTGGGACCTTTTGGACCCAGTCCTGGCGCCAGTGGCACCAGGCTCATAAATATGCCCAGTCCCAGCGCTGGAAGCGCCGGGCTCATAATGCTTGGGTGGACTTACCTGCAGCAGACCATGCTGCTTACTTGCCTGCCAGTTGAGTCTCTGATCCTCTTCTGTTTGGAACTACTTTTCCTGTTGGGTGGGGCAGGAGCCACTCCCTAGATTCAGAACACTGGAACTCTTCTGGAAAGCAGGAACTCTTTTCTTACCTAGGCGTGGCTGTGGAAGGAGACACCTAAGCACTACAGGAGGCTATTTAAACCACACCCGATGGATGAATCTTGCTTTGCGTTATTCTGCATTCTCAGCAGCAGAACGCTCATCGTGTCTTCTGCATCTGATCCTGGGCCTAAGGAAAAAGGCTTACCATTCTGAATCCAGTCTTCAGCAACACCTATAAAGACAAGAAAGAACAGGTAAGCATTACGGTCTTCATTGACAGCTCTTCACTTACCTGGTCCATCGGCTGTCACCAACGCCTCGCGCTGCATTCCGGCATCTGAAAGACAAAGGCTTACCTACTCTTCGTGCGCTCCGGAGGTCTTCACACTGCATTCCGGCATCTGAAAGACAAAAGCTTACCAACTCTTCGCACGCTCCGGAGGCCTTCGGCGCTGCATCCCGCATCTGAAAGACAAAACAAGGTGCGTTTAAAGACATTGGGGAACTTTAATACTCACGTGCCATTACTCCTTTCCACATCTAACCCAGTGGGTATTCCGGCACCCTGCAGCCGCCCCGAACTTGTACCTGCAAAATAAAAAGATAGTTAGAGCGCATCATGAAGCAGGCAACAAGCGCTTACTTACGTGCTTCCAGGCGCTTCTATTCATCACACGGGCTCCATCTTCAACTCACTTCAGCCCGCCATCCGCCATCGCCGGAACCCTGCAAAACAAGAGACATCATTACTAAAGACTTTAAAGACATTAGAATTACTCGAAACTTACTGTTCGTGCAGTAAACGACGGACAGCAGTCCTCTGAAGTCAAGAGGCCTGCTCCCCTTATCCAGTGAAGAAACTGGTTACAGCACCCTGCCTCGAGGCAGATGGAGAGCACGGCGTTCACTTACCTAAGGTGAGAGCGTTAACCTTTGGGGTTCTACAGGAGAAGAGAAAGGGAAGAAGAGAGAGACATTCAATAACCCAGTTCATTAATCCCACATTTTCTATCTGCAGACATCTTACCCTTCGAGCCAGACATACAGTGCACAGAGGTCCAGCCCAAAGAGCCAGCCGTGTGTTACACATCACCTTTGAAGATACGGTATACGCCCAGTCAAGACCGGCGCCTCTACGGGAATCAGGTGAGCGTTACAGAACGCAAAGCCTACCACAAAACTCCCGTCCAGGCGCTATGGAAACCTCGGATACCGACCAGCTAGCCCAGTTACTTGGGGAACTAAGGGCAGAAGTGCATGCAGCCTGTCAGGAAACGAACGCTCTAAGAAGGGAACTGATTATTTCCAAGGAGCGAACAGATGATCTCGCTAGACAATTGCTACAGTCACAAGCCGGACAGACCCCGTTACCCGCATCTGGGGGAAATCTTCCTTCTACATCCTCTATGAATCAGTGCAGATCAACCTACCTGGGAATGTACCTCTGGCTCCGCCCGAACGATTTTCTGGTGACCCAAAGAGGTTTGCAGTATTTATCAATCAGTGCCGGTTGCATTTCTTATGCCGGCCAGCAGCCTTTCCAACTGATCAAGCTAAAGTAGCTTTCGTGCTTTCGTACCTTAGTGGCAATGCGGCAGACTGGTCGATCCCTCTAGTAAATCAAGATGATCCGGTCCTCCATGATTTTCAAGCTTTTCAGCTCAGTATGGAAAAACTGTTCGCAAGACATTCACAGGGGCAGGCCTTGGAAAATGAGCTTCTTTCGTTGCGACAAGGTAATCAAGACCTTTTGGCTTATATTGCGTCTTTCAACAGACTGATAGTGGAAACTCACTGGCCTGAGGACAAAAGGATTACTGTAAGGGGATTCAATTCAACACTACAGCTAAGTCAACGCCTAGTCTGGAATACTGAATGAAAACCCTTATTGATATATCTTTAGGTCCAGTTCATGCGTTCTGGATGACTACCCTTATATAACACCCCTCTCTTGGAATCCCCCTGACCCCACTGAGCCAAGAAGTAGTTCTGTTTTGCAAGTTAAAAGGGTTTATTTGATGATTTAAACAATAGATATATATATGACACTTTATAATAAATTAATAATTGAATAGCACACTTAATCTGATATGATAAAGATTGACAACAGAGAATCTGGCACTAGCACACTTCTTTATAATTACTAAGGAGTTGAGATGAAATGGATAAGGTAGCACACTGGTAATTAGGAACAAAAGTATAATGTGGTAGAGGATGCTTTATGTAAGCTCAGGTGGATGCAATATTCAATGAATGCAGTACAGAAAATACGCAATATGATTTCAACCAAACAATGTAATCACTTTTCTCTGGCTATTCACTCCCCCCTCTTTATGCAATGCAAGGAAATGGGAGGAAAGCACACAGTTCTCAGAAATGCAATCAATGTAATCAGTTCAATCCAGCAAGCTTAGACAACAGAAAACAGATAGGAGTTTTGAAATCACAGGCCCAAATGCTTTGATATGTGCTAGCAATGGATGAGAAATATGCTGGAAATGCTTTTTAATTCCCTTTCAGAGGTTCAGGGTGAGTGGTATCTAGTTAATATTAGTCCAGGCTCACACTAGCAATGATGCAGGGATAGTTAGCAGGTTAAACGAATTTCTGGCAAATGGAAAGCAAACAGCAGCAGTTTTTACATGTGAAGAAATTGCAAATCGCGGTAAAATTCGCGGATGCGTGTTCCGCGATTGCGGTAAAACTATAAGGGGTAGGAATGCGGTTCTTGGTGCGATTCAAAGCTACGATTCTAAGCTATCAGAGGAAAGTTACTGCAAGTCTCTAGCCCAAACGGTCGCGGAGATATGAGCGATTTAATAAAGGTCGTTTTTGGGTTTGCAAATTTCAAAAGCTCAAAATGACAAGTGCAGCTTGCAACTAGAAATGACAGGTGACAGCTAGGAGGCAGTTCTACTTAGGTTAAATAGATTGAATTAGATGAATTTAAACTAAGAGATTGGTTCTCACAGTTCTGCTGGGTACTCACACTATATTCTTGAATTAAATGGGCCTCATCACGGATCTGGTCAGGGTTTTAGACTGGACTCTGGTCTGGTCTGGCCTCTGCACTTCACAGTGATCTGGGTCAGCTCTCTCTGCTGGTCTGGGTCTCTCTGGGTACAGCACTGCTTTCTCTCTGGTTACAGCACTGCTTTCTCCCTGGTCTGGTCTCTTAGTTCTGGATAGATTGAAGTCTCTAGTTTGGCTTTCTGGAGGTAGATGGAGGTAAGTATGGATTTTTCCGGCAGAGCGTCCCGCTGCAGATGGATTTGGAAGGTCCCTATCTGTCCTGTCTGTCTGCTTTTATGTGTTTAGAATGTGGGTGTGTTCTAGCATCACTGACCCTACCTCTCTCTCAGCTTCTAATTGGTCAAACTTCCATTTATCATTTGATTGGGGAATGAACTGTGAGTCAGAGTGATGTCATTTTACAGCCTGCAGAAAGTCCACTCCTCCTGTCAACTTACACACAAATCTAGATTTGAAACAAATACATATTTGCAGAGGTACATATTGTTTTAAAATCATATGCACCCATCATGCATTACAGGAGGTATACCCTGTTCAAACTCTGCTCTTCGTGGGAGCTTGCATTCAGAACTGGCACATATTTCACTTTTTAACTGATTTTGCAATTTCTGACATTGACCCAACTTTACATACATGTGTGCAGGGAGTACGGACATTAACTGATGAAGTTTCAGATTTTTAACATGCATACATTTAGAGTTATATCCACTTTTCCGCTGACACCCCCCTGAACACGCCACCGGGTCGAAAAACCTCTTAAAATGTGGGCAGAAAAATCACAAGAATTATGGTGTCATTTATAAAATTTTCACATGTCCGCTCTATGAGTTATTCATCTTTTTAAAGTTATGTTCTGGCTCCAAAGGGGTGTGGTTTCCCAGGTCACATGGTATAGAAACCAGTCTTTCCAGTTTCTGCCAAGCCAGCTTGCTCTCACAGGCAGTGCCCCTCCCAGCTCTTGCCAAGAGGAAGCTACATTTTACGACTGCGGTAATAAAAACCTTTGCCTGAGTGAAGAGGGCTTTGTTCACTCTCCTGCAGAGCACAGATAATTCAATTATCAGATAGATGGCATATCCTTCGTGTGGGCAGCAAAAGGAAGGTTGGCCTGGGAACACAGTGGTGACTCAAATTTCCCTCCTGATGGGGGTAGTTGCCAGGCAGAATCAAGTTCCTTAAGCCAGACTTTCAGCTACTGTCATGTTATTTGTTGCTTTTTAAATTAACTTGCAATTTTACACATGCAGCTAGAATGCTGATTCTAAGTTTAAAACTATGACATTTAAACAGTTACAAAGGCATGTGACACCAAACATAGCTCACTCATTTAATCTAAACATTTTCGATTTTAGTGTCTTTCAGTCCAATGCAACTTAAACTGCTGACTCCCTAGCTCAGCCAGTTTTGTTATAAGCATTGTTCTGGGCTCTTCATTTCCCAGATTTTGTAGGCACACAACACTCCATTCTACCAAATGTCTGCTGGTGTCCAGTGAATATTTTGCACATATTGCAATGTTGGAAAATAGGCATTTTGACTTGCCTTCAGGGAAACAGAGTGGTTTTAAAACGCCGGCTTTTGGATAGTGGTGAGTACTGGTACTGCACCCATTTTTGGGATTTAAGAAATGAATTCCCCACAATTCTAGGTTGCATTTGGCAATCAGCATTGCCATTCCCAATGGTTTCAGACTACTGTGCGGGTAGTCCAATGGTGGTTTTAGGCAGTGTCCTTCTGTGCCCATAACATCGGCAAAAATGAGTGGCAGCCTATTCCTCATGCATTTCCCTGTGCATTTTCTGGGAAGCTCTGGCCATCATGATGTTTTCCATGTCAGTACTGCACAGTTTTGAGGTAGGGCTAGGATGCATGGGTAAATACATCCCACAAGCCCCCCTCTTGCGATGGCCATTCTATTTCACGAATGGGACTCGCAAGATCTGGGATGTTTCCTCATCTTCTTCCAATAGATGGCACAGTTCAGCATCTTTTCCTCCATCCGGTACTGATCGATCAGTTCTCCTCCCCAGTCCTGATGGGAGTATTGGGCGGTCCACTGGGCCCATTGGATCTTCGTTCCCGGTCTCTGGATCATCCTCCTTGGCCCGTCTCAAGGTTTTCTTTCTCCTAGGACGACAAAGGAAGAGCGGCAATACCTATTCATAGACGTTTTTCCACCACCGTTGAGATAGTGGGGCAGCATATGCATTTCATCATCACGAAACATTACATTCTTATTTTGAAAAAAGAAGAAGAAAAAACAGTATAACTAAGAGACAGTTTCATGCAAATCACAGTATGTTAGAGACTAGATGTGGTATGTTTTATGATTGGAACTGAATTATTCTGATACGGTACCCGCTAGGATTCCAGAGGATTCCTCCAGTTGTTGCAGAGTGTGCCTGGGATGGCAACATTTCAACTGGTTTATGTGGACCCACTTGTCTTCCCCCTCTGCCGAACCGCCTTTGGGGAAGTGGATTTTGTAGGCCACAAGGGAGATCTTATCGATGATCTCAAAGGGTCCCTTCCATGTAGGCAAAAATTTGCGCTGCTTGGCCTGGTTCCTTTGGAAGTTGTATAGATAGACCCGGTCTCCCACCTGATATTCCTTCCTGGAAGTTTTCAGGTCATAATGGGTCTTCATGCTATCAGCCGATCTTTCTAGATTCCGCTGAGCATAAGCAAAAGCATGTTGGAGGTGTTTCCTTAAATTCTCTACATACTCATGAGTAGTGGAGGCATTTATCAGTGTCTGCTCTTGGGTCCTGTAGAGCAAATGCTGAGGAAGCACCATCTTGCGCCCAGTCATCAACTCAAATGGTGACATTTTGGTTGCAGATGAAGGGGTAGATCTGATAGCCATTAGGACCAGAGGTAATCGGATATCCCAACTTGGCCCAGAATCTGCCACAAACTTCTTTAATATGCTCACAATTGTCCGGTTATATCTCTCTACTGCCCCAGAAGAAGCTGGTCTATAAGCAATATGCAGCTTTCTCTTGACCCCCAGTATCTCCCACATCTTTGTCATTACTTCACTGGTGAAGTGGCTACCTCTGTCTGACTCAATCCTTTGAGGTAGACCAAAACGGGAAAAGATGTGGTTAATCATCAAGGCAGCTGCAGTTTCTGCCTTGCAATTTGGGGCTGGGAGACATTCCACCCACTTGGTAAACAAGCATGTGACGGTCAACATGTACTTATTCCCCCTAGCCGAGCGAATCACAGGGCCTACAAAGTCGATTTGTAAATCTGACCATGGCAGTGTCATTCCCCTCTTTTGTAAAGGCGCCCGGTGTGTGAGGGATGTCGGCTGAAATTGTGCACACACAAGACAACCCTTCAAATATTGGTTGAGGTCCTGGCCCATGTGTGGCCAGTATGCAACCTCTCTTAAGATTTCCAATGTTGTGTGAAACCCCCTATGACCGGCGGTGGCCGCATCATGGGCGTGACTTAACATCAGGCTTCGGAATGAGGTAGGAACCACCCACTGATCGTGGCCAGCTTTGGATTTCCTTACCAGCAAACCGTCTTGGATCCGGAACATTTTTGGACATTTCATCAACACTCTTAGGTCCTCTTTCCCAATGTAATCGGTATCCGTCAGGGGAAAGTTCTCAGGGTCCTCAAGGTGCTGGTAAAATTTACCAATAATTGGATCCCCCTTCTGAGCGGTAATCAAATCAGCATCAGGGGTCTCCTTACTCCATTGTGCAATTGAAAGGTCGTTGTGAGCATTGGTCTGGGACCTAGTGATAGCAGTGACCTGGATTTCCCCCAACAGGGACTCAATCTGAATTAGATCTCCTTGGATGGCCCCGGTTTTGGCCAGCTGATCAGCTAAGTCATTTCCAGTTTTGTCTGGTCCCTCTACTTTGGAATGACCCTTGATCTTTTTCCAGTAGATGGTCATCCCATTCGAGGTGACCAGATCATCAATGTTTTGGATCAACTTCCATGTTTCAAGGGTTTGTTGTTAGCACATAACATGCCTCTGGTTTTCCAATTAACCAGGTGCTCCACGAACCCGTTCCGTACATAATCCGAATCCGTGATTATGACCAGTTCGTGGAGTTGATGCTGGACAGCAGTGAGGATGGCCTGATGCACAGCCATCAATTCTGCCACCTGACTACTTCGGGGACCAATTTTGTATCCAGCGGAGGGTTCTGGGGACTCATTCACCCATGCATTCCCTACGCCGGCCACCAGTTCTTTCTCCCCGTCGTTGTCAACATGGTAAGAGCATCCATCCACATACACAGTGGGCATTCCCTCACACTTGTCTTCTTCAAAGACTTTGTGGGGGGAATTAAGGTATGCCTCCATGTTGTCCTTTATTTTTAGACTTTCGTCCTCGAGACAGTTTTCTCTGGCACAATCATGCAAGTCAGCCAGACCTTGCGCGAGTGGACTCTTCTTGTTTTGGCCATATCTGACCTCCACAGGAAAGCCTTGCATTGACAGAATCCAGGAAGTAATTCGGGAATTACTCACATTTCCGGCCCGGATTCTGTCACTTTGGAGATATTGCAGAGGCTGGTGTGGAGTCTCCACTATGATGTGTTCCCCCTGGATAAACGGGCGGTAATTCTTCAATGCCCACATCGTTGTCAGGAGTGCCTTCTCACAATCGTTGAATTTTTCCTCCACAGAGGATAAAGTTTTGCTCGCATAGGAGATTACTTTATTGACCTTGTCATGCTTTTGGTATAATACTGCCGTCAAGCACGTATCAGAGAACCCCGTCTCCAGGAAGAACTCCTTGTTTCTGACAGGGTAAGCTAGGCAAGGCGCTTGTGAGAGGCATCTTTTGAGTTGTTTTACCGCCTCGGCTTGTTCTGGACCCCATTCCCACTTGACCCCCCCCTTCAGGAGATGAATCAGGGGTCTGGTGATCTCTGCGTAGCCCTCAATGAACTTTCTGCTGTAATTAGTCAGTCCAAGGAGGCTCCTTAGTTCCCGCAGGGTTGTGGGGTCTTTCAGTTTCTGAAGTGCTTCCACTTTCTTTTCCTGGGGACAAAGACCCTGAGGAGTAATCTCATGCCCCAAGAAATTAACACGGGTTCTACACCACTGTGCTTTCTGAAAGGAAAGTTTTGCTCCGGCGGCCCTCAACTGTGTCAGAACATAACGGATCTCCGCTATGTGTTCCTCAACAGTTGAGCTCTTGATGAGGACATCATCTACATAAGCCAGGTTACCCCTTGCACCCAAGTCGGGCATGGCCTTATGTAGGAAAATATTGAACTCATTGCCGGAGTTGAGGTATCCGAAGGGAGTCCGGGTCCATGTGTACTGCTGGCCCCCAAAGGTAAAAGCCAGTTTGTATTGGTCCTCCCTGCTGACAGGCACGGTCCAGTATCCATTGGTCAGGTCTATTGCAGTGAATACCTGTGACCCCTGAATCTGGGCCAGCCCTTGGTCAATGTAGGGCAGAGGCCATCGGGAAGTATGGACCCGTTTGTTGAGCTCCCTAAGGTCAGCACAGAGTCTCCACTGGCCGTTTGGCTTCAATATTCCCAGCACCGGATTATTGAAGGTGCTGTGGACTGGACGGATTATTCCCCGGGACTCAAGGTTCTTAATTATTTCAGTAAGGGACTCCATTGATGCGAGAGGCAAGCGATATTGCTTCACAAACACAGGAGTCATGCCAGGGTCCGTGGGGATTGTTGTTGTGTGGATGTCAGTGCGACCACAGTCATATGAGTCTACCGCAAAGAGATCTTGGAAATCCAAGAAAACTTGTTTCAACTTTTGCTTTTGTTCCAGAGTCACACAGGCATCAGCTTGGTTGACTCTCTCTTCCACCATCTGCCTGAAGCCTGGAAAGACTTCTGGTTTGGCTATTTCAGCGGCCTCCTCCAGCTGGGTGGAGAAGTCCCTGGTTAGAGTGCTGATTTGGACCGGAGGCTTCAGGTGGGAAAGGCAGCCCTCATGGACCTGGAAAATCACCTCATCCCTCCTGAAGTCACAAGTCACATCTTCCTTACCATAGGGGCAGGAAGTGTACACCAGGAAGTTCCCCCCATGCCGGGTAAAAATCCTGTCTGGTGTTGTATTGTCATCACTGTCACTGTCAACGCAGTCCTTGGGGATTGGCCCTAACAGTTCATTTACAAGATCAATGGAGAAATGTCGGTCATCAACCGCCATTCCAATAATGGTGCCTGCGGCTAGAGTAATACTCTTTAAGTCGCTGTTATCCACCTCTATTGGAATGGTGTCATGTTCTATGTTGACTAATGGTGTTGGGTTTACCCCCAACCCTTGCTGTTGGAGAGAAGCATTTAGATGTATGTAAGCATCAGGGTTTTTCAACTCTTGTCCCCTTTTAACTTTCACTTCCAGGGAGAATTGTCGAGTCCTTTCTGGGATGGTGACTTCCTCTTTTACCTGAATTTCAACTGCATAAGGTAGCAATTGAGCTGACCTAAATGCTTTTTCTGGATCATCAAAGCCCATGGGATTATCCGCTAATCGGGACCAAGCTTTGAAGTTTATTAGGTCCAAACTAATGGCAAAGCGATTGAGAATGTCACTGCCTAAGTAAAAGGCGGCAGGGACGTCTCGCACGACCCAACAATTGTGGACTATGCTCTTGTTGCCAATGGAGATTTTGAGCATACACCTGCTTGGCAGGAGATGTTTGGAATTAGGTGCTTCCAGGTCCATTTCCCATTTGTCTATCAGTTTGAAGGTGGGAATGGCTGGATCTTTTGGGAGTTGGCGAAACATGGCTTCGCTGATGAAGCTCTTACCGTTGTTCACACACACTCGAGCGAGAACAGAGTCCTTCCCATCATTTAACTGAACAGGGATGAACAACTGCTCTTCAATTTGCTGAATATCAGCCAGGCTCTGAGCTGATTTCACATCTTTCTGGACTATAGGAGTGTGAGTTTCTGATTGTGGATTAGTATAGAATCTCAGAGTGTTTCCTTCCAGCGTGGAATACCACCTTAAATTGGAAGGAAGGTTGATTTTCAGAAATAGAGAGGACCCCCCATCACCAGTCTGTTGTCCTACCGCTATTACTGTCACGTCTGGAATCTGGTTGTTCTGGAAGTGAAATTCTACTTGGTCAGATTTTTGTTCAACCATGTGGCAGGTGCCGTTTAAACTAACATGGTTAACACTCTGTTTTAATTTTATTGGTCGGCTAGTCTGGGTCCAGAGGACCTTGTTTACACAATCTATTAGGGGTGACAACCTTCTCAGGAGGTCATTCCCTAGTAAACAAGGGGTGCCCTCTGGGGTCACAACTATGACCGGGTGTTTCAACTTATGTCGCCCAATTTTAATGTCCAAGTCTGCAGTCCCCTCAACGGGAATTTCCTTCCCGTCAAAGTTCTGTAGTTGTCCCGGAAGAGAGGTGAGAGGAATTTGGTAATCCTCTCCCCTTCCTGCATTCAGTTCATCAAAGGCCCTTCTGGACAGAAGGGTAGCTTGAGATCCAGTGTCCACCAGTGCCGAGATTGTACCCTGCCCCTGTACTTGTACCGGGGCATAATATCTTCCCTCCTTCTCCTCAAGGGGGCACAGATAATGTACATTTTTGGACAACTGGTGGGCTAACTTTCTGGTTTTGGACATCGATAGCGAAGAGATTTGGGCAGAATTCTGTGGAGAGTCTTGGGAATCTGAAAGAAAAAGTTGGCAACTGGAGATCAGAGCCATTGTGGGTTCCCCTGGTTCCGGTTCTGGGCTGCCCCCCCCCTTTTTGGAGGCAGTCCCCAGGATGGGTTTGAACCAGGGGATTTTCTTGCGGTTGGTTCTGGGATGAGATGGTGGGCGGCGGTAGCTCAGTCTCCACATCTCCCCAGTCTGGATTTGCATCCCTAGGGACCCATTTTTCTTTGGGAGGTGTTCCCCCCTCTCTGAAGGAGAAGATCCTTTTCCCAGGATCCTCTGAGGATCCCTCTCCCTCAAATTGGAAGATCTGTACCTCCTCCTCAAACTGAGTCTGTTTGGGTCTTTTGTTTCTCCTACCCCCCCTCTGCTCCTTAGGAGGCAGACTTTCAGGGGCAAGAGATTTCGTTTCCGGTTCCTGGGTTTCCAGGGGCTGTTTACAAGTGAGGAAGGAAGCTTCCTCCAAGGCTTTACACCCCCCTTCCCTTTGTGCCTCCTCCCTGGGAACCGGTGAGTTATCGGGGTGCTGCCCCCGTCATTGTTCTGGAGCACCAGGTCCAGAGTTGGGTGCGTTCTGCGCCGGCACGCCCATCTGAGGGTTCTGCTGAGCCCTCAGTATGTGACCCAGGTCCCGCGCCATGTTTTGAACCTGGCGCTCTAACTGGGAAACCTGCTCAGGCTGATACGGGGCCCTGTTTTCTCCCCTGGGCTGATCCCGGGAAGGGTAGCTGTCCCTCCTCTGGTAATCCCCCGGGTTGGGAAGATTTGGGTACCCCTCCACCCTTGGCCTCCCCTCTCCCGGATTCAGTGGTCTGGGCTCAGGGAATTGGGGAAAGAAGGATGGATGGTTTTGGGGCTGGAAGTCGGGTGGATATCTGGGGAAAAAGTTCTGCCCAGGGTTTGGTAAATTTCTGCCCTCCTGTGGGAAGTTTGGAGGGAAGTTCCCTGGGTTAGGTGCTTGTCTGGATCCCCCCCCTTGGGCTGGAGGAGTCCACACATAACCCAGGATGGGTCGATTTCCCTTGTAACGGGGACTTACATAATCAGGAGAGCGAGGGACCCCATTTGTGGGGCTGCCTCCTTGGCTCCCTGTCTGTGACTGACCCAAGGACCTCCTGGGCCTAGCATTATTAGGTGCAGGCAGGTTTTTAGGCCCCCCCATCTCCAAATCCAAAACGGGGGTGACCTTTACCTCTGCCACCTTGGCAGCAGCAGGGGTGCTGTTGGCTTTGGGGTTTTTCTGGGCATTACTTTTGCTATCTATCGGTTTCTGCACCTCATAGATCCGGGTAGCCTGTTCAATGACCCAGTCTAAAGATCTTTTCTCGTGAAAATCCCTCACGAGCTGGGTCATGATATATTTGGGCAAGGCATGGAAAAACGTATTTATAAATTCCCTGCTGTCCGTGCGCACCCTTCTTGTGGTCTGTGCAAAAGCACGCTTTAACTCCTGCACAAATTCTTGTGGGGCCTGATCCTCCCCACATTGCAAATTGTAGGCTGCCTTGCGAGCCTCTTGAGGATTTCTGTGAACAGAAAAATGTTTCAGGATGGCCGCCTTATAGGTGGACCATCTTAAATGATTTTGGTCCTCCAGCCCCGCAAAGAAACTGGAGTATTCCGGGGAGAAGGTCCACTTTACATATTGAATGCAGCTTTGGCTGTCCTTCAAATGGAAAGTCTCCATCATTTGTTCAAACAACTCTAAGTGCTCCCAAACAGAATACTTAGCGTTCTTATGGTAAGGCGTGATGACGCTCCTGATCGCCTTAATCTGCTTTAAGGGGTCCTTAAGCAAGGCCCTTTTTGCCTTATTGGCCTTTTTGGTTCGGGTAACCCTTGTCCATTCTTCCTCGGACTCAGAGGCACTGCTCCCAGAGGTTCCCGTCTGTTCTTCCAGGTTTTCCCGGATTCTGCGAGCATGGGAATGGCTGGCAGAATGTGGGGACCTGGTCTCCTGCGTCCTGCGCAGTTCAGAGGGGTCTTCAGATTCCTCCTTGCTGCCAGGATTTGATGGGTACCCCCTCCACTGACCTAACTGGGCAGAGGTTTTCAGGATGCCCTTAATGGGCCTACTCTCCTGGGGTTCCCCATTGAACTGTACTGTACTTGGGTGCCCATACCCGGATGCCCACCCCTCCATTCCTGAGTGGTTCTGGCCTATGAGCCCCATACTCTTAGCTGGATAGTAATCTGCCATCCCTGTGGCCCTGTGCTCATGTGCGCCAGGGAACATGGGGGTGGCAGAGTCCCGGGACTGAGAGGTATGAGGGCCTCTGGTACTAGGGCTCCTGAGGTTATGCTCCGGAGTTTCCCTTTCCCAGCGAACCTCATCTCTATCCGCCCCTGCTCCCTGTTGCAATGCAAGAGCCTGCATTTGTGCCTTCAGTTCTCCAGTTAAGGCCTTACTGGACTCTATCAGTCTCTCCTACATCGCTACCTGTTGTTGGAGCCTATCATTGTGTTCACAGAGGGCCTCGTTTTCCCTCTGTGCTTCCTGGTTGGTCCTGGAGAACTGGGCCAGTCTTTGCTGCAGGAGGGTTACCTCCTGAGCTGTGTCCCTATTGGCCTGCTCCTTTCTTGCTAGAGCATCCTCCACCCTCCTGGTGTGCTCTAACAAGTTCTGGTGTTCTTTTTGGAGATCACCCAGTCCCTGGTGGGCCAGGTGATTTTCTTCCATTTTTCTTTTTAAATGGCAGACTTCCTGGCCTAAGGCGTCTCTTTCCTGACTAAGAGCCTGCATTTGTGCCGCCAGGTCGTCCCTCTGCCTTTGAAAGGCACCAGCTTTCTGGCGTTCTTCATCAAACTCTGCCTGGGTATCCAGGTCTTTCAAGATCAGCTTGTTGCTCTCTACCTTCACTCTATCTAGATGACTTTGCAGGGTGGCTACCTGCTCCGTGCATGCCCTGTTAAAGTCTAATTGTTGCTCCAGCTTTTTCTGGCTCTGCAGTAAGGAGTCCAAACTGTCTTGGTGCTCCTTCTGCAGGGCCAGAAATCTAGTATCCTGTTCTACCTTTTCCTGTTGCAGCACATCCATATCCTTCTTTATTTTAATGATGTGCTGCCTACTGTCATTTTCTGACTCCTGGCTCCTCTGCAGCCTCTGCTCAGAAGAGACCAGGTCAGATTGGACCTTCTCTAACACCATCTGTTGCCTATTTGCCAGATTTTGGCTTTCAGCGCATCTATCCTGCATGTCTCCCATATATAGGTACAGGTATGCCGCTATCCTAACAATCTTGTCGTGTTCATCTTTGGCTTTAGGAGCCATATATAGTTCACTCAGGGCCACATGTAAGGGACCCTGATCTCTATATATATCTGACCCTGTTTCAGTGACCTGTTGTGTGATTGCCTGCAACCACGCATCCTGGCCCTGTTCGGTCCATTCACCTCTCACAAATAGCTTATGCAAGAGGTGCTCTCTGGCCATTTTCATGTCTACTAAGGTCGTCATTCTAGAGATTGGTCTCTGTCCTGACTTACAGAAGTTTGTATTTTATTTTTGCAGAACAGAACTTTTCTTGGAGTGTCCCTTTTGAGGAATGCTTCACAGCGTAATGCAGCGTGGTGATCCGACCGGATGTATGTATCCCGTCAGTTAGCACACTGTATTAAGCTGCACAAGTGGTAAATCTAACCCAACGTCTCGGCTCGAGCCCCCAATTTGTAAGGGGATTCAATTCAACACTACAGCTAAGTCAACGCCTAGTCTGGAATACTGAATGAAAACCCTTATTGATATATCTTTAGGTCCAGTTCATGCGTTCTGGATGACTACCCTTATATAACACCCCTCTCTTGGAATCCCCCTGACCCCACTGAGCCAAGAAGTAGTTCTGTTTTGCAAGTTAAAAGGGTTTATTTGATGATTTAAACAATAGATATATATATGACACTTTATAATAAATTAATAATTGAATAGCACACTTAATCTGATATGATAAAGATTGACAACAGAGAATCTGGCACTAGCACACTTCTTTATAATTACTAAGGAGTTGAGATGAAATGGATAAGGTAGCACACTGGTAATTAGGAACAAAAGTATAATGTGGTAGAGGATGCTTTATGTAAGCTCAGGTGGATGCAATATTCAATGAATGCAGTACAGAAAATACGCAATATGATTTCAACCAAACAATGTAATCACTTTTCTCTGGCTATTCACTCCCCCCCTCTTTATGCAATGCAAGGAAATGGGAGGAAAGCACACAGTTCTCAGAAATGCAATCAATGTAATCAGTTCAATCCAGCAAGCTTAGACAACAGAAAACAGATAGGAGTTTTGAAATCACAGGCCCAAATGCTTTGATATGTGCTAGCAATGGATGAGAAATATGCTGGAAATGCTTTTTAATTCCCTTTCAGAGGTTCAGGGTGAGTGGTATCTAGTTAATATTAGTCCAGGCTCACACTAGCAATGATGCAGGGATAGTTAGCAGGTTAAACGAATTTCTGGCAAATGGAAAGCAAACAGCAGCAGTTTTTACATGTGAAGAAATTGCAAATCGCGGTAAAATTCGCGGATGCGTGTTCCGCGATTGCGGTAAAACTATAAGGGGTAGGAATGCGGTTCTTGGTGCGATTCAAAGCTACGATTCTAAGCTATCAGAGGAAAGTTACTGCAAGTCTCTAGCCCAAACGGTCGCGGAGATATGAGCGATTTAATAAAGGTCGTTTTTGGGTTTGCAAATTTCAAAAGCTCAAAATGACAAGTGCAGCTTGCAACTAGAAATGACAGGTGACAGCTAGGAGGCAGTTCTACTTAGGTTAAATAGATTGAATTAGATGAATTTAAACTAAGAGATTGGTTCTCACAGTTCTGCTGGGTACTCACACTATATTCTTGAATTAAATGGGCCTCATCACGGATCTGGTCAGGGTTTTAGACTGGACTCTGGTCTGGTCTGGCCTCTGCACTTCACAGTGATCTGGGTCAGCTCTCTCTGCTGGTCTGGGTCTCTCTGGGTACAGCACTGCTTTCTCTCTGGTTAAAGCACTGCTTTCTCCCTGGTCTGGTCTCTTAGTTCTGGATAGATTGAAGTCTCTAGTTTGGCTTTCTGGAGGTAGATGGAGGTAAGTATGGATTTTTCCGGCAGAGCGTCCCGCTGAAGATGGATTTGGAAGGTCCCTATCTGTCCTGTCTGTCTGCTTTTATGTGTTTAGAATGTGGGTGTGTTCTAGCATCACTGACCCTACCTCTCTCTCAGCTTCTAATTGGTCAAACTTCCATTTATCATTTGATTGGGGAATGAACTGTGAGTCAGAGTGATGTCATTTTACAGCCTGCAGAAAGTCCACTCCTCCTGTCAACTTACACACAAATCTAGATTTGAAACAAATACATATTTGCAGAGGTACATATTGTTTTAAAATCATATGCACCCATCATGCATTACAGGAGGTATACCCTGTTCAAACTCTGCTCTTCGTGGGAGCTTGCATTCAGAACTGGCACATATTTCACTTTTTAACTGATTTTGCAATTTCTGACATTGACCCAACTTTACATACATGTGTGCAGGGAGTACGGACATTAACTGATGAAGTTTCAGATTTTTAACATGCATACATTTAGAGTTATATCCACTTTTCCGCTGACACCCCCCTGAACACGCCACCGGGTCGAAAAACCTCTTAAAATGTGGGCAGAAAAATCACAAGAATTATGGTGTCATTTATAAAATTTTCACATGTCCGCTCTATGAGTTATTCATCTTTTTAAAGTTATGTTCTGGCTCCAAAGGGGTGTGGTTTCCCAGGTCACATGGTATAGAAACCAGTCTTTCCAGTTTCTGCCAAGCCAGCTTGCTCTCACAGGCAGTGCCCCTCCCAGCTCTTGCCAAGAGGAAGCTACATTTTACGACTGCGGTAATAAAAACCTTTGCCTGAGTGAAGAGGGCTTTGTTCACTCTCCTGCAGAGCACAGATAATTCAATTATCAGATAGATGGCATATCCTTCGTGTGGGCAGCAAAAGGAAGGTTGGCCTGGGAACACAGTGGTGACTCAAATTTCCCTCCTGATGGGGGTAGTTGCCAGGCAGAATCAAGTTCCTTAAGCCAGACTTTCAGCTACTGTCATGTTATTTGTTGCTTTTTAAATTAACTTGCAATTTTACACATGCAGCTAGAATGCTGATTCTAAGTTTAAAACTATGACATTTAAACAGTTACAAAGGCATGTGACACCAAACATAGCTCACTCATTTAATCTAAACATTTTCGATTTTAGTGTCTTTCAGTCCAATGCAACTTAAACTGCTGACTCCCTAGCTCAGCCAGTTTTGTTATAAGCATTGTTCTGGGCTCTTCATTTGCCAGATTTTGTAGGCACACAACACTCCATTCTACCAAATGTCTGCTGGTGTCCAGTGAATATTTTGCACATATTGCAATGTTTGAAAATAGGCATTTTGACTTGCCTTCAGGGAAACAGAGTGGTTTTAAAACGCCGGCTTTTGGATAGTGGTGAGTACTGGTACTGCACCCATTTTTGGGATTTAAGAAATGAATTCCCCACAATTCTAGGTTGCATTTGGCAATCAGCATTGCCATTCCCAATGGTTTCAGACTACTGTGCGGGTAGTCCAATGGTGGTTTTAGGCAGTGTCCTTCTGTGCCCATAACATCGGCAAAAATTCGTGGCAGCCTATTCTTCATGCATTTCCCTGTGCATTTTCTGGGAAGCTCTGGCCATCATGATGTTTTCCATGTCAGTACTGCACAGTTTTGAGGTAGGGCTAGGATGCATGGGTAAATACATCCCACATTACGCTGTTTTATAGAGGTCTACGCGGAGAGCTCAAAGATGTGTTAGCCCAAGTAGTGAATCCCCCACAAGATTGTTCGTACTATATAGACTTAGTCATTCAAATAGATCACAGACTGCAGAACAGGAAGGCCGATCGTTCCAAGTTTGATGCTCGAGTATTTTCCAAACCGCCAACTCCTTCCAAAGGAGTAGACTCCGGGGAACCCATGCAAATAGGGGGTCTGAAAGGTCCTCTAACACAAAAGGAGCGGGAAAGGAGAAAACAGTTGCAATTATGCCTCTATTGCGGAAACTCAGGGCACTTTCTTCGAGACTGTCCGGTGAAACCTGCCAAGAAGGCAGTAGGAGCTGCAGTTACCAAAGTTACAAACTCTGAGCAGGGAAACGACCTCGCCCGACAAGAATAGAGGTCCTCTTGCCGAGCGTGAAAACCAGTTCCGTGACCTCGCATTTCATGATACCTATGGTCCTCATCAGCCCTGATAATCCGGATCGATTACATGCAATTGAAGCTTACGTCGACAGCGGTGGCATCGGCAATTATGTGGATCATGAAATGGTTTTGAGGATGAATCTAACTCTTTGTCCCAAGGCTGTAAAGGACGTCATTACTACGGTGGATGGTACGGAGATAGCCTCCGGGCCAGTAACGCATACCACTCAAGAAGTGACGCTAGTAAGTCAAGATGGACACCATGAGAAGATCGTGTTCGATGTGATCAAGGCCCCTCAGTTTCAGATTATTCTAGGAATACCTTGGTTAGAGAAACACAATCCTCTGATCGATTGGCGAGCAAGAACGGTCCAGTTTCCAGAATGTGTCTCTACTTGTCACCCTCCACCTGGTGTTGCACTGGCAGCAATTTCTTCAGAGACTCCCCAGTTACCTCCCGAATACCTAGAATACCAAGATGTTTTCCGGAAGGATCAGGCTAACTCTCTACCTCCTCATAGGTCTTATGACTGCCAGATCGACCTGATACCTGGATCTACTCCTCCTTGTAGTAGAATTTATGCCCGCACCGAGCCTGAGAACCTTCACCTTCGACAATACCTGGATCAATACCTGGCAAATGGGTTTATTCGTCCTTCCAAGTCCCCTGCTTCTTCAGCTTTGTTCTTCGTTCCAAAAAAGGTAGGAGACCTTAGAACTTGTATAGATTATCGCTCCCTGAACCAGATCACCGTTAAGAATAGATATCCGTTACCTTTGATCCCTGAACTCCTGGACCAAGTCAGAAAAGCATGCATATATACAAAGCTGGATCTTAGAGGAGCTTACCACTTGGTACGAGTAAAAGAGGGCGATGAATGGAAGACGGCCTTCCTCACCAAGTATGGGCTATTTGAATATCAGGTCATGCCCTTCGGACTTTGTAATGCCCCGGCCGCCTTTCAATATTTTATGAACAATGTCCTCAGAGAGCTCATAGATGTGTGTGTTGTTGTTTACATTGACGACATCCTCGTTTATTCTTCATCGGAATCTGAACATCAGAAACACGTGAAAATGGTCCTCGAAAGATTGCGTCAACACAAACTTTTCGCTAAGTTGGAAAAATGTGTTTTCAACGTGACTGAAGTTGAATTCTTGGGATTCATATTATCACCTGGCGGAGTGCGTATGGATTCAAAGAAGGTCGATGCAGTTCTCAAATGGCCATCACCATCCTCCGTAAAAGGTGTGCAAAGCATGTTAGGCTTCGCTAACTTTTACCGCAGGTTTATCCCCGAATTCTCTCGAATAGTCCAGCCCATCACTGCCTTGTTAAAGAAAAACAAACGTTTTGAATGGTCTACCGAGGCGGAACAAGCTTTCCAGGATTTGAAGACTAAATTTATCTCTGCACCAATCTTAAAACACCCTCGCCCCGAACTCCCCTACATCGTGGAAACTGATGCTTCAAGCCTTGCCATGGGGGCAGTTCTATCACAAAAGGACCCGGTAACCAATCAGTTGCATCCCGTGGCATTTTGGTCCCGCAAATTCTCGCCTCCTGAAATCAATTACACGATTACTGACAAGGAACTTCTGGCTATCAAGTCTGCCTTTAAGGCTTGGCGGCATTATCTGCTGGGGGCCCGACACACCGTTACTGTGATTACGGATCACCGAAACCTGCAATATTTGAAAACCGCAAAAGCCCAATCCTCTAGACAACTCCGTTGGGCATTATTCTTTGCCGAGTTTGACTTCATAATTACCTATCGACCTGGTACAAAAAACGGTAAAGCTGATGCCCTTTCTCGGATGGGAGTGGAAGAACACTTGATCAACCCTAAACCTGTACCAATCATTCCCGAACAAAGAATTCTGGGTGTAATCGCCACAGAATCCATAGAGGAAGTTAAGGATAAAGCCAGGCAACTTGTAACTCCAGCAGACATACAGAATTGGCATCTGCAGGGAAAGGACTTTGCAGTAAAGGACAACTTATTGTATTTCCAAGAACGATTATACCTACCCAGCACAGATTTACAGAAAAAAGTAATCTCTTGTTATCACGATTCTTTAATGGAAGGACATCCCGGTATGGCCAAGACCTCAGAAAAGATCAAGCGCTACTTCTGGTGGCCGTCTTGGAAAAAAGATATCAGAGACTTTATAATGTCCTGTGGAGTATGCGCCCAAAACAAGAGTCAAAAGGAAAGACCAGCAGGCCTCTTACGCCCTATTGACATCCCACCTCGCCCTTGGCATACGCTTTCTATGGACTTCATCACCAATCTACCTCCATGCTCCGGATACAATACGATTCTAGTAATCGTGGGCTTATTCTCCAAGATGGCGCATTTCATTCCGCTCAAAGGCTTGCCAACAGCAGCAACTCTGGCCCGAGAATTTCTCGAAAACATCGTCCGACTGCACGGTTTTCCTTCGGTTCTAATTTCGGATCGAGGTAGTCAATTTATTTCTCATTTTTGGCGAAGTTGCTGTCGGTCGGCTCAAATTGATGTGAGACTATCGACCAGTCACCACCCTCAGACCGACGGACAAACCGAGAGGACCAATCAAACTCTGGAACAGTATTTACGCTGCATGCTGCAACAAACTGAAAAAACTTGGAAAGACATCCTTTGGATAGCCGAATATGCCTACAATAACTCTGTCCATTCGGGAACTGGGAAAACCCCGTTTTTTCTTTTGTACGGCAGTCACCCTCGAACCTCGGAGTTGGATCCCCTCCAAGATCTTGAAACACCAGCAGTAGACTACCTGCATTCTACAATCACCCAAGCCTTTAAGGAAGCTGTTTCTCACCTTCAAAGGGCTAAAGAACAATACAAGAAAGGAGCAGATCAACATCGGAAGGAAGCCCCTCAATATCAAGTAGGGGATCAAGTCTGGTTATCCACCAAATATCTACCTCTAAAAGGGCCACGCACATTCAACCCAAGATACCTTGGTCCCTATTCCATCACTACCATAGTAAACCCAGTAGCGGTCAAGTTGGACTTGCCCCCGCACATGAAGATACATCCGGTCTTCCACGTCTCTCTATTAAAACCTGTGCAACCTCAAACCCGACTAACCAAATCTCCAAAACCTATCCTAGTTGATGGAGAACTCGAGTTTGAAGTCAAAAGCATTCTGGACTCCAAGATCTCCAAATCTAAACTATTCTACCTAATTGACTGGAAAGGCTACGGCCCCCAAGAGAGATCCTGGGAACCTGCTGAATATGTCCACGCCCCTCGCCTAATCAAAAGATTTCACCGAACATTTCCTGACAAGCCAAAACCCCCGGAGAAGCCCGGTTTGGGATGGGCCTTGAGGGGGGGTACTGTCATGATCTCTGCTTCCAAAAGGTCAGGGTTTTCCCAACTCCCGTGGAAGCAGATCCATAACCCATGTTCCGAGTGCCAACCAGTCCTAATTGGGACCTTTTGGACCCAGTCCTGGCGCCAGTGGCACCAGGCTCATAAATATGCCCAGTCCCAGCGCTGGAAGCGCCGGGCTCATAATGCTTGGGTGGACTTACCTGCAGCAGACCATGCTGCTTACTTGCCTGCCAGTTGAGTCTCTGATCCTCTTCTGTTTGGAACTACTTTTCCTGTTGGGTGGGGCAGGAGCCACTCCCTAGATTCAGAACACTGGAACTCTTCTGGAAAGCAGGAACTCTTTTCTTACCTAGGCGTGGCTGTGGAAGGAGACACCTAAGCACTACAGGAGGCTATTTAAACCACACCCGATGGATGAATCTTGCTTTGCGTTATTCTGCATTCTCAGCAGCAGAACGCTCATCGTGTCTTCTGCATCTGATCCTGGGCCTAAGGAAAAAGGCTTACCATTCTGAATCCAGTCTTCAGCAACACCTATAAAGACAAGAAAGAACAGGTTAGCATTACGGTCTTCAGTGACAGCTCTTCACTTACCTGGTCCATCGGCTGTCACCAACGCCTCGCGCTGCATTCCGGCATCTGAAAGACAAAGGCTTACCTACTCTTCGTGCGCTCCGGAGGTCTTCACACTGCATTCCGGCATCTGAAAGACAAAAGCTTACCAACTCTACGCACGCTCCGGAGGCCTTCGGCGCTGCATCCCGCATCTGAAAGACAAAACAAGGTGCGTTTAAAGACATTGGGGAACTTTAATACTCACGTGCCATTACTCCTTTCCACATCCAACCCAGTGGGTATTCCGGCACCCTGCAGCCGCCCCGAACTTGTACCTGCAAAATAAAAAGACAGTTAGAGCGCATCGTGAAGCAGGCAACAAGCGCTTACTTACGTGCTTCCAGGCGCTTTTATTCATCACACGGGCTCCATCTTCAACTCACTTTAGCCCGCCATCCGCCATCGCCGGAACCCTGCAAAACAAGAGACATCATTACTAAAGACTTTAAAGACATTAGAATTACTCGAAACTTACCGTTCGTGCAGTAAACGACGGACAGCAGTCCTCTGAAGTCAAGAGGCCTGCTCCCCTTATCCAGTGAAGAAACTGGTTACAGCACCCTGCCTCGAGGCAGATGGAGAGCACGGCGTTCACTTACCTAAGGTGAGAGCGTTAACCTTTGGGGTTCTACAGGAGAAGAGAAAGGGAAGAAGAGAGAGACATTCAATAACCCAGTTCATTAATCCCACATTTTCTATCTGCAGACATCTTACCCTTCGAGCCAGACATACAGTGCACAGAGGTCCAGCCCAAAGAGCCAGCCGTGTGTTACACATCACCTTTGAAGATACGGTATACGCCCAGTCAAGACCGGCGCCTCTACGGGAATCAGGTGAGCGCTACAGTACCTGCTAACATTTTGATGGGGAATGATCTAGTGAAGTTGGGGTTGATCTCTGATGATCTACCCTTGACTGCTGCTGCAGTCACTAGGGCACAGGTTGCACCGGGTCTGACTGCCAGTCAGGTACCCAAGCCAAAGGGGAGACCCAAGGCAAGACGGAAGGGTAAGATGGCCACCTCTGCGAAGGGGGCTCCTTCTCTTCCTGCTGCTTCAGCAGCACCCACTGAGATTCAGGCTCCGGACGGGCTGCGTCCATTGGTAACCCGTGACTCAACTCCTGAGGTAGAAGAGCCAGAAGACCCTACTGCTGGAGACATGCTTAACCCATGGGATCACCCAGACCTTCGATGGCTGCTGCCTGAAGGGGGCCCTCTAAGGGAGGCTTCTTCTGTAAGGGTCAGAGAAAGTGCCACTCTCTCGAGGGTCTAAGGAAAAAGGCCCAGGCCGAGACACAAGGTGAAGTGTCTACGTCATTCAAGATTTATTGGGAGGGTGAGATCCTTTGTACTGAGATCACTAAGCCTGAACCTGGTGCCCTCAAGAGGTTGGTGGAACCCCAGGCTTACAGGCCCTTCCTGTTGCAGTTGGCGTATGAGGACCCCTTAGCTGGTCATCTTGGGACCAAGAAGACTAAGAAAAGGCTCTCTGCCCATTTCTACTGGCCCCGGATGGGAGTAGAAGTTGACCCTCCCACATCAGATGGACATCGGTTCATCCTGGTCCTGGTTGATCATGCCACTAGGTACCCTGAGACTATACCCCTTCGGATCATTACTGCCAAGGTGGCTTCTAGGGCACTCCTGGACATTTTTACCAGAGTTGGATTCCCTAAAGAGGTGGTCTCCAGCATAGGATCCAACTTCATGTTGAGTTACATGCAAGCAATGTGGAAGGAATGCGGAGTAACATATAAGCTCTCCACCTCCTACCATCCCAGACCAATGATCTGGTTGAGAGATTTAATAAAATTCTCAAGGGCATGCTGAGTGCTTTGGAAGAGCCCCTAAAGAGGAAATGGGATCTCCTCCTGAAATGCCTGCTGTTCGCCTTGAGAGAAGTGCCTCAAGAGTGTGTCGGTTTCAGCCATTATGAGCTGCTCCTTGGACATCCCATGAGGGGGCTCCTTGCCTCAGTTGTAGAAGGTTTGGAAGCCACCCCTTCAGGTCCTGCCAAGCAAGTGGGACTATGTGTTGGGCCTTAGGCTGAGGATGGCACAGATGATGGTCCAGGCGACAGTGAATCTTAAGGTGAGCCATGAATTGAAAAAGTACTGGCACAACCTTAAAGCCTTGCAAGTGGATTGAGCTCCAGGACAGGAGATCTTTGTGATGGAGCCTACCAACCCTCGAGCTGTGGCAGATAAGCGGACTGGACCCTTCAGGATAATCTCCAAGATGGGCAAAGTCAACTATCTGTTTGACATTGGAGTCCCCGGGGTAGCCCCTCAGGTATTCCACATCAACTGGCTCAAGCCTTTCTACAAGCGAGAGGAAGTCTCATGTCTTCTGCTAGCTGCAGAGCAAGAGGAGGATGAGAGTGAGCCACTTCCAGATTTGCTGCATAGCAACCCTCAGGATGGCTCAGTAGAGGGAGTGCATCTCTATCCAGATCTGACACCAGAGCAGCAGAGGGCCTGCAGGGCTTTGCTCCGGCAGTATGCCCCTCTGTTCTGACTGACATCAGGCCTCACCCTGTGTTGCAGGCATGAAATTGACACTGTTGCCAGTGTGCCTGTCAAAAGCGGGTGCTATCGGATGTCAAATACTGTAAAGAACCACATCCGGGGTGAGGTTGGCAAGATGTTGGATCTGGGTGTAATTGAACCCTCAACCAGTCCCTGGTCCACTCCAGTGGTCCTTGTCTCCAAGGCAAGTTCGCAGGCAGGTATTACCAGAGTACAAAGTGTGTTATTGAGTGTGTATATATATTGAACCTTATTTATATTAAAAAAAACTGTGTTATCACCTACAATAGTATGCAGATATTCCTTTGTGGGGTTTTGGGGACTACACTGTACTAAAGAACCAGTCCGCATCACCTCCTGAAAGCTAAGCCTTGATTGCTCGTCGTTTGCTACCAACAATAGAGAATCTTTTCTTGGGGTGCTCTGTGCTTCTACTCTGCCATATAGAGGCAGGAGTACAGATAACCCCTCCAATCTTTACAAGTACATTGACAATCAATAAAATAAAGTTTATGCCAAGTGTTCTTTTTGGGATCTATGTTATTATCTTGAAAAAATATACTGAAGCCGAAAATACAGATTTTCTTTTCCTTTTTGCTCATTTCCACGCAATTCTATTTGGGGGGGTGACACCCCGCACTCTGTCATGCATTATTTATTACCCTAACCCACGCCCCACATATAATTGCTTAGAAATGCACAGCAAAAGAATCCAGATTTTAGCTGTGAAATTATGGGGTGCTACAGTTTTCTTGTTATTGCATCCTAAATTGAAAACATTACTTCCCTAACTGAAAACCTGCAGAATTCTAATGCAAGTCATTATAAGCATATTGTAAACTGCACACACATTCTAACACCCCATGGCACTATATCTACAAGAGAAGTATAAGACCTAAAACAATTATTTGATTCTAGCATGTATCAGTGTCATTGGGGAAAGCAACGTTTTTGCATCATTTGCAAATGAAACTTCATCTGTAATTTGGAAATGTTTTGATGCGAGGGATGAGTTGAAATATTTACCATAAGCGGAAGAAGTGACATTTGCAGACCTATTGTAATTTAGAATGTAATTATATATATTTCATTAATTATAAAACTTGTATGTTTGTGTGAGAAATAGCGAGATACATGCAGGCAGGTAATTTTTGTTTATCAAGAACAGCTGTTATCAATTGTGAAACACTGTGGTGACGTCCCATGCTTAAAGCTGGAGTTCACCTTTCACCTGTTTTTACCATTAATTTATTTGTTTAAATAAATTTGAGTTTTGATAAAACTCCCTGTTTCTTGTCCAGAATGGAGGGTGGGAGTGTATAAGGAGAGGGTATTAGATTGGGGTTGCTCACCTGACACAGTATTCATATTTTAATTAAAATATATCTTTCACATCACGCTAGGAAAAATGCAGGTGACAGACAGAAGGCCATGGTGCACCATTTGCCTAGATTTCATTTCTGATTTGTCATGTGTTCAAGGTTGCGTTTTTAGTGTTCATCTGAGGACCGGAAAGGATCAAGTTGGGTCCAGAGAAAGTGGTAGCAATTTTGGCTTTGTTACCTCCTCAGTCTGTGAAAGAGGTGCAGAGCTTACTGGGGTTTGCCAACATTTACAGGTCGTTTCCCCCCCTAAGTTCTCTCCTGCTGTTCAACCAATGACCACCCTTCTACAGACAAGACATTTCGATGATCTACTAACAATGAAGAATTCTTCCAAGATTTAAAACAGTGATTCACCAGAGCTCTGATTTTTGATCATCTGAACCCCAAACCACAATATGCGTGGGAGACTGATGACTTCACTGTCACCATCAGTGCTGTCCTACCAGAGCAAAAAAGATACCAATCTTCTTCACCCTGCTCCCTATTGGTTGACAACATTCTCTACAGCAGAAATAAAATACATAACAGCAGACAAGGAATGTGTGGGAATTAAGTCAGCATTCAAAGAATTGTGTGACTAGCAGTTGGGTGCCTATCACACAATACTAATCCTCACCAACAACTGAAACCTACAGTTTCTTCCATCGTGAGAGCTCTAACGGCCTGCCAACTACTCTGGGTGTTATTTTTCTCTGAATACGGTTTCATTCACACTTACCACCCAGGAGCACAAAATGGATAAGTGGCTCCTTTGTCACACATAGGCATGAGTACAGCCTGCGAGGCAGACCTGGATTCAACTCTCATCCTAATGTACTCCAGATTTATTACAATACCTACTGATGACATCAGAGAAAATCCCATCTTGGATGATTTACATTAGCACTTTATTCCACAAAGTCTAGAAGTATGAGCATTACAAACAAGCAAGCCTACATACAACACACAATGAGCTACCATTTGTTAAGCAGAAACTTTACCAGTCCACAAAGGATTTCCTGCACTTGGTAATCCAATAATACCATGACTCTCAAACTTTCAGTCATCTAGGCATATATAAAACCACTAAGCAGCTACTCTGTCAATGTTGGTTGCCTACAATAAATCAAGATATTCAATAATATATCATGATGTGTGACATATTTAATAGGAATAAAGCATGCCACTGCAAACCTCACAGATACCTAGAAACACCCCAATATTCACATGACCATGGCACACCATTTCCCTAGATTTCATTTCTGATTTGCCATGTTGTCAGGGCTGTTCTGTGATCCTATTATTAGTGGGTCATCTTTCTAAAAGGACCCATTTTAAACCACTAACGCAGATATTCCCAGCTTCAAAAGTAGCTAATTATTCCTGAAACAAGTAGTCAGGTTACATGGGATACCTTCTATCATCATTAGTGACAAATGGAGTCAATTTACCTCTGGTTTATGTAGAGCCTTTTGCACCACATCATACAGGTAAATCAGGCCTTTAAGTACTATGGGTCTCATAACGAGTCCGGGCCAAAATCGGCGGTAACTCTGCTGTAGAGGAAATAGCATTACCGCCATGGGGAACAACGGAATTACCACTGTATTCCAACCTGGTTGGCACAAGCACCGAACAACAGCGGTAATTGTAATTGTCCTCAGCGGAGTTACCACCAAAAACCCAGTACATGGTGGAATTTCTGCCAAAAATCAGCAGAATTTCTATTACTGCCATGTCGGTCAGTGGAATTTCTGCCATCGGAAACCCATCATCGCTATATAAGGAAGCACAGAGGTGGCCATTTTGGAAATCACAATCCGTTGAACATCTGGACAGAGAAGTGCCATCCAAACACCCAGACAATTCAAAAAATGTCAGGCGGAAAGGGCAAAGGCATTTTGCGCGATATGAGGCTGCAAAGCCAAAGTTCTCGGAGCAGGAGCTGATTGTACTAGCCGAGCAGGTGGTGGCCCACTCTGCCGAGCTATATGGGGCCCAACACTGCAAGACCAGCCAACAGCAGAGCACAACATTTGGGTTGAGGTGAGGGACAAGGTGGTGGCCATAGACTACGTCCAATGCAAGGTCAATGACATGAAGAAGTGGTGGAATGACCTCAAGGCTAAGGTCAGGAGCCTGATATCCCTCCACCGCCAGGAGACAGCTGCCACTGCAGGTGGCACAGTTGAGCAACTGCAACTGACACCCTGGGAGGAAATGGTCAGTTGCATCCTGCACATGGTTGGGATTGAGGGTGTGGGCATGTCCAAGTTCGGAGCCAACAGCAAGGGGGAATCTGATGAGTACCTGAGTGAAATATCATCCCTTACACAGGCTACCCTGCAGGCCTTCACAAACATACAGACTGCAATGCATGCAAAGCAACGGGAACCCCAGCCAGCATACACAATCCATGTGAGGCATCAGGCCACAACAACATGATTCAGTGAAGCAATGATCCCCCTTACATGACACCCAGGCAGGAAGTGGAGTGTATGACATAGCCAAGAATAGCCATAGCAACGTGAGTCAGAAGGTACAATCCACATCCACATTGCACATCACAACCATCCCTTGCCCGCACAGTCGCCCATGCACTGGCAACACAGCAATCATGTAATCATTTGACAGGCCCATTTCCATTAATGCACATCAGTGGATGGTTGGGTCAGACCCACAAGCTTATCAACTGCAAAGCTCCATGTGGACATACATTGACAAATCCATACCTGACATTATGTCCACCTGACTCACACACAACTAAATGCACTGCAATCACCTGACTGCACCACCAGAAACCAAGCATCAACAGCACTCCCTGCCAATCCTGTGCAATCTCTTCCCTGTCACACCAGAGCAGGGTCAATGGCCCTGAAAGGGAAAACAAACAATAATAATATTCAAGAGCTTCTGCAGTTCTCACTCCAATATGCCATACCAACCAGGAAAAGCAGAAAAATATGCTCATGTACAACATTTTAAACCCCATATCTAGGGCAAGGAAACACAACCACTGCATACCTTATAAGCACCTATTCGGTATTCTGTGCATACTACATAAAAAGCTTGCAGTCACGTATTTATCCATTGCTGGGCTCAGACACCCTTTCAGAATCCCTAGATGTATATATGTATGTGTCCCTGAGAATGCCCGTGTTTTCACAAAGGTCTCTTATTTACGTAGATTTCTAAGATTCAAACAAACTCTGATTTCTGATCTAAATGGTTGTATCTTCTACGGGGTTATGACACAGCTCATTTTGTTTGTTAACAAATGGCTCAAAATCTGGATATTTTGGAATGAATGATGGTGGGGCAGCCAATATTTCTCCAGATGCCATTAAATGGGACCAAAACCAGCACAGCAATTCTTAACTACAGGTTAGGCCTCATTCAGAAAGTATGGTGCACATAGTCATCACCTGTACATTCCCAGGGGGCTGCCAATCCATAGATTTGTGTTATCTCTAAAAATGGAAGCATATGTGTTTGTACCAATTATACTTATGAAGACCATGCTAGGTTCTTCTCAGGCTCAAGCAATTTTTCATAGATCAAAACTTTGAAAATCCTGATAAAATATAGAAATTCCTCCCCATTAATTAGGAGATCATGGGAAGCTGGTACCTTTAGATATCTCATTGTGAAAGTAGAGTCAGGGCTATTTTAATTGATGAATATTCAGATCCATAAATTACTGTGAAGTGTGGGTCTTCTGTTCTTTAATACAAAATGATTTTGTCATTCATCTGTTCACTCACTTACAGGTATTCCAGACTACAAATATGTTAGATAAACAATACTTGATCTAGAAATATGGCCATTTCTAAATTTATATAGTCAAAGAATTCTTGGGAATTCCCATTGTACCTCTAAGTTCTTGATCATCATAATACACCTGACTGTTGACCAGTATGTCTATCAACACAGGAGTGTGATTGTTCATACAGTTTCCATTTGATTTAATCTTGGCATCCTGCAATACCGTGGCAGATATAAATTACTAATCCATTTGATGGTATTGCTGAACCTCATGGAATCAAAATGAAAATTCACTTTTACCCTTAGCCCTTACTGAAAGGTTTTGAACGAGATAATCAATAAAAATAATAATATTTATTGTGATTTAGTTTACATTGAAACTTTACACATCAAATGAAAACGCAAGTAGAATCAAAGTTATCATATATAAAACAACACATAACATACAGATACAAATCCATATCTCTGGGACTATAGAAGAAAAGGAGAAGTACATAAAATTCCCTAAATGAACAATAATTTCGTAGTCATCCGAGTTAAGTTTCAATAGTCTCAAATTAACGGTTGATCGACCGCCATATAATGCCTCATGGTAAGAACTACTCCTCCTCAGGGCAGACTTCCAATACTCAGTTGGAGGAACATAGATGGTTTAATATTATGTCCAGCCTTGTTTAGATGCCGTCCCATGGACGATAGCAAATTCACTCCAGCAGTAACCGTTCCGTAGCTCAGCTCTGTAACTTCCTATATAGTTACGTTAAGACTAGTTTCCACCTTCAACTAGATATTATACAATGCCATCAGTTGCCCCATGCTGTTGGAATTAATACAATGATGCCAAAATAATTCCTCTTTGATGTATCCGTAACTGTGCACAAATTTGCCCAAGCAGAGATTTATAACACTTGACATTTTGTGGCATTCAATCACCAGGTGTCTGGCCGTCTCTGGCTGGTTCTGTTCATTACAGAGTCGACATGAGCCGTAGATCTGGAGGAATCTTGTCTCTTCTCCCAGTGATCATTAATGAAAGTAGTTGTTCAAGCCTTAATAATATAATGAAGCGTCTAAGCCTCGCATCTGGGCATAGGTTAAGGTAACTCTGAGTTTTTTTTTAAAGTTATACAGTCTATACTGGACAAACTGGTAGCTTTTCAGCTCCCGGAGATGATTGTAGTTCTCTAACCAGTCCCAAAGATCTATACGTTTGCCCAGAGCCCTCTGTACCGCTTCGGTGACACTACCCGCCCTGATTTGCCACCCGATAGCAGCCAAGAATTTAGACATCTGCTCCTTGAAGGGGAACAGGGAGTTTGCCTTAGATATCTCTTGATGGACCGCAATTAGTAGCCCATTGTTGGGCTCACTACTCATTTTCAGGTAAAGTATGGCTCGCTTTTTTAATACTAAAGCTTTCAACGAGGTCAACCCCAATTCTAGACTTATTATTGCCATGGGTATTCCTGATGGTAAGCCCAGGATAGAGTGCCAGAATTTTCCTTCTATCACCTGTCGCCATTTCAGGTCGATATCAAGGAGAGCTTCCAAACCATAAGTAATCATTGGGGACAAGACTTGTATATATAGTTGATGTGTATCCCAGATGGTAAAACCTCCCTGATTGACTGTGAATCTGTGGAACTGGATGTTCAATTGCGGCACTCTAATGATGCGTGACTGTTTACATATTCTATAGTCACCAACAGTCTCAAATTCAATCCCTAGATAGCGATAGTGAGGAATATAGGCAATGTTATCTAGGCCTACTCCAAGCTGCACACGGGTAGTGTTTCTTTTGGTGAATCTCATGACCTTTGTTTTTTCAAAGTTAATTTTAAGGACGTTTCACTCAGCATATTCCCAAAGGGCAGTAGCCGACCTACGTAACCCACTAATAGTGTGGTCGAGTATTACTAGTTCGTCCGCATAGGCTAGTACAGGACAGATGGAGTCTCCGATTTTCGGTGGACAATTTGTCACAGCCCTAATGGCCACGGGGATGTCGTGTACATATAGATTGTATATTAAAGGAGCCGTAACGCAACCTTGTTTGATACCCCTGTTTTGGAGGACGCTTCTAGTAGAATGGCCTTCCTGATCCAATTTTACTTTTACTGAGGTATTTTGATGGAGCAATCTAAGATAATAAGTCAGGCCTTCGGGGCAACCCATTGATTTTAATTTCTGCCAGAGACACTCTCGGGGAATAGAATCGAATGCTGCCGAGAAGTCTAAATAAAGGGCATATAAGGGGGGCTGTCCCCCAGATCTTGCTCGTGACCTTAGGAGGTCCATGACCATGATATTGTGCGCTGTGGAATATCCCTGCCTAAAGCCACTCTGGAATTTGCAAAGTATATCAGATTGCTCTACCCAGAGCTGTAGTTCTTTTAATAAGAGTGAGGCAAATATCTTCCCCGTGGCGTCCATAATTTTAAGAGGATAACTAGTAATGATGCCCAGTATTCAGGGTGAGATTTCATCACAATATTTGCCAGTCCGTTAGGGCCAGGGGCACGTGAGGATTTTAGTTCTGTGATTTTGTTCATCACCATTTCGTATGATGCATTAATGGGAGGAATTGACGGCATATTGTCCAAAGGGCAGGGTTCCTCTATAACTACCTTGGCATTTCGATATTTAAGGAATGCTATCCATGTTTCAGCCTCAATAGGGTTAACCAATGGGCCTTTCACAGTGCCCTGTGCCTCACCCAGTAGATACCAGATGTTACAGGTTTTGCCTGTACAGATTGTATTTACTAGCCTTTGCCAGGACTGAATTTTATGGGATTTCCTTTTGGCCTTAATAATGGCTCTATATTTATTTTTGATGCACCTTACCTTAATGTGATATTGATCTGGGGCGCAGGCTTGTCTCTTAGCATGCCAGTGTTCAGCTCTAAACTCTCTCTTCGCGTCTATAATCATTTTATCATAGGGAGGCCTTTTTTTCCCCCCACTGGTCATTGCCCCTATACGGCAAGCTGCATGCTTCCCAACAAAGGAGTAAATCCAATCTTCAATGAAATTGATCGTCATATCCCTAAACTAAAAAATTTGGTAGAAGGTGTAAGTTGTCACTGCGCAATGCTGCCATGGCGTGGGCCACATTTCTATCAGACCAGCTGATCCGTGTGCCTGCATTATTTAGCTTTAAGTTACCCATGTTGGTGACAGGACTGTCTTTTGACCTGATATTAAGTTTACATGCGATTACGGCATGGTCACTCCACTCATTGGGGATCACTTGCATGTCTTCCACCATCTCATACAACCTTGGACAGACAAAGATGTAATCTAGAGTACTGCAGGAGATTCCATTAGACCAAGTATGGCATCCTGGATAATCGCTAGTGGTTTTACCATTAACCATTTCTATGTCCCAAGACTCGAACAGGTGTTCCCACCCTAAACCTTCGGGATCCCTTTTATTATGTTGCATGCAACTTTTGGCTTTTAGCTTAGGGTTATGAGACTTCCCTCTAATCCCAGTCATGTGACAATTGAAATCGCCAACCACTTTTACCCCGGTGTTCCCAAGTTTTAGCAACCAGGTAGCCAATGGGTCATGGAGAGCCTCCTGCAGTTGTTCTCTTAATGATGCACCGGGTGGATTATATAGGCTTACTAGTATGAAATGTTCTTTTCCCTCTTAATTGTCATAGTGGACTTCTACCGCCATCATGTTACTACCTAATTGAGTTTCCACTTGTTGCAAGCCAAGAGTGTTAGCTACCCCCGTTATAAGGCCACCATATGGTCTACCCTTTTCGCCTTTTTTTGCTGCCATTTGATAAGTAACATAGCCATCCAAAATCAATGGTTCCATCACCCAAGTTTCTTGGAGACAGAAACAACTATGTTTATCCAAGATCTTGTTGGAGCCCTCAGTTGACAGCAAGTGTGCGAAACCCCTACAGTTCCATGACAGAATTGTAATATCTCATTGTTTTAATAACACTACGGGTAGCAAATCAGCCAGCCATTTTAGTACTTGTTGGATGTCCGAGACATCCACCATTTTCCCTTGAGGGAGATTTGGGCAGACACTAACATCGATAGGCAAGTCTACCTCTCTGGGCAAACAGTTTAAGTCTACGTCATTCAGATCGGCATCAACCTCCACGTCGGCTGCTTTCAATTCAACTTTATAGTTCCTTAGCAATTGTGCAGTTGATAGAAACTTGCAATGAAGCGCTGAAACCCGGGCATTTGGGCCTTTTAGAGGCTCCACAAATTGGAAGTCATCTGACTTAAGGAACCTCAATTGCGGTACATAGCTCAGTCTGGTTAAAAGTTCTGAGCGTGAGAGCCATTTTGGTTCTTCACTTAAGTATAAGTTCTTTATCAGACATGTACGATTTCCATCCGTAGCAGCTTTGGTTTCAGTCAATGGAGTTGTATTAGTTGTTAGGACTTGTAACTCTGGTGTTGGTGCAGGCTTCTCCTCAATGATTACCACCTCTTCTTCGTTCAGATTGTCCCCCTCAGGTAATCCGTCCTCCTCATCAAGGTCAATCGTCTTTTCTCGATCAGGTATAAGCCAGCTAGTCAGGCAGGCCTCTCCGCTGTTCTTCCTCTTCCTTGCTCTGGCTGCTCTTTTTTGGCTTTCTTGGAGGGGTGGCCAGTAAATTCCTTATCGAGCCGGGGGGAAGCCATAGCTTTGGCTCTTTTATTCTCTGCAGCCCTCATAGCCATTCTGCGTTGCTTGCGCGAGAAGAATGGTTCATCGTTGTCCTTATCCACCTCCACCTCCTGGTTTTGTCGTTCTTCACTTTGCTATTCCTCAATTTCTTCGACAAACTGTATGGCTTCAGATATGTTAGATTCTGCTGAAGGATCTGCTTCAGCTATTCTACCTGCTTTCTCCCTCTTTGTCATATCTAAGGTTAAAGCATTGGTATTATCCAGTATTCGCCCAGACATTTTCAATAGGATTTTAAGTGCGAATTGCAGGGATGCAACTGAGGACTGAATCTCAGCGATCTCGGCTGCCTCGGGGTAGGGATTTGTCAAACATTTGTTTCGGGAGCAGGTTTTGTGGGAAGAACTCGGTGATCATACCCTGGTCTGCAGGTATGGCGTTCTTAGTTTTCTTCCTGGGTTTTGCCCCTACTGTAACATTGCTCGGAGGGCTCTTTGCTTTCTCCATTCCCTTAGTTCTTCTAAGGTTATACTTGAGCTGTGTAGCTCTCTTCATGGGAGGCATTCAGGCTTTCTCTGACTCTTGCCCCCTCCGCCTTGGTTATGTCGAATTTCGGGATCAATGGGAGTAGGTCCTCACAGTCACCTATTTGTGGCACGGTTCAGGATCAAAGGGAACAGATCCCCGCAGTCTCCCAAATGTGTCAGGGGTCAGTATCAAAGGAAACAAATCCCAACAGTCTCCAGACCTCAGCTACTCACTGTATTTCAGCTCTTTGTTAGGGAAGGGGGTGCAAGTAACCATAGCTCGAAGGGTACAAAATATTTGCTGACAGAATAGCTACAACATACTCCCGTAGGTTCTTTCTTCTCCCAATCGGAATGAGCGGTGCGACAGGACTCTAGCGACTCAGCCAAGTCATCCCTAGGACTCTACCAGCGACTCAGCCAAGTCGGCCCTACAGATTACACAGCCAAATCACTGCCTACAGGGTACTTACAGAGTGCCAGGTTCATATGTTAAATCCCAACTCTAGGCAAGGAGGGCATGCAGCTGTATTATATATGGCTTTGTGTGTAGCCAAAATTTGTGGGTGTTGTTGAAACGCTATTTGACCCCAGAGCACCCATCAAAAATAGTGTTTACCAATTCCCAATGGGAGCCCACTACAAGGCAATGTAGGTAATGTCCCCCGATCACCACCAGGGCACTGCAGACTGCAATCCTAATAATGCTAGTACTAGGCAGCCGACCCTGCCGTCCTGCTCACCGTTCACTGTTCGGCACAGCTGAGCTCTCTGTTGTCTGCACACGGCTCGTGGCTCTGCTCCCCGTCCTGCTCTCGCTCTCAATCCCCCACACTCCACCTTTCTCTGTGGCCGTAATCCAGCAGAGGCGGCGGGCGGGAGTGCTCACTTTACACCTCGCCTCGCCACGCCTTGTCATGCCGGTTCCTGCTGCCTGGAAGCCTGGAGCCAAGTTCAGCAAGACGGGAGTCAGGAGAAAGAAAGTCTGGAGGAATGAAGGAAAAGAACCCTTGTTTCAGCGAGCTGCGGTGACACGCCGATGCTCCGGCTCCCAACAGCTCCCAACGCCTGCCGCCGACGAAAAACAAAAGCTGTAGGCGTGTCAAACCGTTGTAAGCGTGTCAAGCCGCATCTCAACCCGCAAGGTACGCAAAGAGGCCGCTTCCGACACAAGGGCTTCAGCCACATTAACCTATATATCCATATAGCATGTGAGCACACCTAATAATCAATAACAGTCTTGCTGGCTTGCTTGTTTGATATATTTTTGGTTTAATTACACAGTCTAAAGGCTCCCGGTTGTGAGACTATTTTGCCCTAGCCCTAGGGAAAATCATTAGTGGGAGGAGTCAGTGTCCTTCCACACAGTGGATGGATGTGGGAAGAGAGTCAAGTGGGTGCGAAAGGCAAAGGTTACACTCCAGGGAGGTTGGCCATGAAAAACCACATATCAAGAGCATGTGCCCTAATAGGACACTACGGACCATGCAGCCACCACATCCCCTCCCATGGTGGTAATGAGGAGAGACAGGGGCTTAACATGATTCAGCATGGCAGCTCTGTTTAGGAACACAGTTCCAAAACAGCCACACACATTCAGGCTGCTCAATCAGTACCAGTGGTACAGGCAACTGTGGCGAGCGACTGGCCCCTGCTGACAGCACCACTCCGAAAGTGTTTGTGATTGGTGTGCCACTGGCAGCATGCATTTTTGGGAGTCAACCCCTGGCTGCCTTTAATTTGAGGACTCTGTTAGCCAGGGGCTGTTGGATCATGTAGTGGTAGTGGCCAACCTGAGGACACATGTGGCACTCCACCACCCTTCCCTACTTTATGGTGTTATGCAAGGGGGAAGGAATGAGGCAGTTATGAAGGAGGAACTGGCCTCAAAGGGAGAGTACTCTGCTTGGGACTGTGACTGAGAGACTCTGACCAGTTGCTGTCTTACACATGCTGTTGCTTTCATGAATTTAAGTGGCAGTGGTCTTTAGGAGGGCTGCATAACTTTATGAAATGCTGTATCATGGAGGCTGTAAAATGTAATGGGCATCTGCACCCTAGAAAAAGCCCAAGAACTTTAATCAGTGACTGTGCCCTGTGAAACAAAACTGGCAATATCAGTGAGTAGCTATGCCTGTAAAAGAAACATAAGAACTCCAAAGAGGAACTGCACCCTGTGGAGAACCGGATGACCTTAAGAGATGGCTACACACTGTGAGAGAACCCAAGAGCCCTAGTGTATTGTTGTGCGCTGTGGTTTCATGCTGTGTGAGAACCTGAGAACCTTAAGGGGATGCTACATGTTGTAAGAGAGCTAGATCATCTTAGTTTGTGTATTTTACCTGTGTGAGAACAAACACATGTTTCACAAATATGTCATCATGATTTGAAAATATTAAATTCATGAAAGCAACAGCATGTGTAAGACAGCAACTGGTCAGAGTCTCTCAGTCACAGTCCCAAGCAGATGCGCCATGAAACAACCTTGCTCCACTTTTTTTTTTTTAAAACATTTATTTTATTAAGAGAGCAGGTTAGCATTCAGACCGTCCACAAAAGAAAGAATTTGACAAGGTATTGAGGCATGTACAGTATTGGCACATATATACAGAGTAGCAAGAAAAACACATCAAACATCCCACATCATGGCGAAGGGAGAGGCGTAGCATCCTCGTCCGGTATCTGGGAACACAAATAAATACGTCTTTGGGCCGACACTGTGTCGGGACCGATAAAGCAAAAAGTTCTTCATCGTCGTTTACCAAACATAAGTCTTTTAAGAAATTGGCTCTGGATGGTGCAGTTGTAGACTTCCTTGATTTAAGGATACAGCGCTTGGCGACAACACATGAAATATTAAATAAACGCCTCGTAGTTTCTTTCACCTTACCAATGTCACCAAGCAAGTACTTTAAGGGGGACAGGGTCGCCAGAATCGACGTTATGTCTTCGAGGAGTTCTGTCACCTCCCGCCAGAATTCCATAATCAAAGGGCATGACCAGTACATGTGGTAGGGGCTAGCGTTTGGTGCATTGCACTCGGGGCAGGCTCCCGTGCAACTCTCAAAAAATTTGGCCAGTCTGGCGGGGCATAGTGGAGCTGATTCAGAACTTTAAACTGGATCAGCCGTAGCCCCGCGTTCATAGAGACGGATCTGGTGAGTTGACAGAAGCGTGACCACCGTATTTCATCAATCTGAGTGCCCGTATCCCGCTCCCAGGTCTCTCTTATCGTATTATGTGACGGGGAGTGGGTTTGTACTAGTGAGTATACCAACGAGACCCCTTTATTGTGACTATTAGGGGATACTATTGCCCTAATACATTCATGTACCTGGGGTTCCAACGGGAAAGATGGCTATCTAGCCGCAAAAGCAGTTTTCATACAATGATATTGAAAGCGTTTAAGTGGGCCTCCTCCCACCATCCCGATGAAGTCAGTGAGTTCACAGAATGTGCCATTTGGGAACATGTCCCTTAGTGTGAATAACTTGTTAAGATCCCAGGATTGTTGAATGGCTTTATCAAATGTTGGGGATATACTCGAGAAGTTCCACAGGGGGACCTCCGGGTCATAGGGGGTCTCAAGGCCTAATCTGTTATATATCTTGGCCCAGGCACGTATGGTTGTATATACCGGGTCAAACGGGCATGTGTCTCCATAGACAGGGTTAGGAAGAAGTGATCTGATGTCATTGGGGCGATCAGCATGTTTCTCCATGGGGATGTGGGGAGATGTGTCATCAGGGTCAAACCAGTGTTTAACAAATTGAGCCTGTGCAGCCAGATAATATAGTTCAAAATCTGGCGCAGCAATGCCACCCCGTGAGATTGGTTCCACCATCTTATCCCACCCCAATCTGGCCGTCTTCCCATTCCAAACGAAATTAGAGGCGTGCGACTTGAGTTTCATGAAAAAGGACTTGCCTGGCCATATCGGAATGTTGTTAAAATAATATAAGAGTATGGGTAAGACTACCATTTTGAGAATATCCACTCTACCATACAAGGACAAGGGAAGACTAGCCCACGTTTGGAACTTGGTCGTCAAACTCAGTAACAGTTCACCATGGTTCTGTGTATATAACAATTGTTTGTCCCTGGCCACCATAATACCCAAGTAACGTACTTGAGTCGGGGTGGGCCTAAGCCCAGCAATTGCAGCGATGTTACCCGTACAATCCGTAAGGGGAAATATTTTGGACTTGGGAACATTGATTCTGTACCCTGAATATTCCGAGAACTCATGTATGTCCGACAGTATGTGCTGTACGTTCTCTACTGGGTCGCGGACATATAGCAGGGTATCGTCAGCATATAGTGAAATGATCTGGGGGTGGGCGGTCATCCTAAGCCCTCTATGTGAGTGGTTCTGGCGTATATGGTCTGCCATCCGCTCAATAGTAAGTGCGAAAAGTATAGGTGAAAAGGGACAGCCCTGCCTGGTACCTCTGTAGAGCCTAAACGAGGGGGACAAAGTGGCGTTGGTCAGAACCTTAGCAGTCGGGTGAGTATATAGTAGCTGTACGCATTTGATGAAGTATCGGCCAAAGCCAAATCGTTCAAGCACCAGGAAGAGATAAGACCAGGACACGGAATCGAAGGCCTTCTCGGCATCAAGGGCCACCACGGCAGCCTTTGTTGTGGGATCAATGTGTGCCATAACATTAAACAAGCGCCTCAGGTTGAGAGCTGTAGATCTAGTTGGTATAAAGCCCGCCTGGTCTGGGTGAACAAGGATCGACATGTACGGCAGGAGCCTGGCGGCTAACACCTTGGCGAAAATGTTCGCATCAGTATTAATCAAGGAGAGCGGTCTATACGAACCCATGTCATGTGCAGGTCTACGGGGTTTCAGGAGGACAGTAATAATAGCTTCGAACATAGATTCTGGAAGGTTCCCTTGATCCATCGCCTCCTCCCACACCTTTAACAGTAGGGGCGCTAGTTCAGTCCTAAATTCCTTATATAATTCCGCGCTAAATCCATCCGAGCCGGGGGCGCGGCTCCCTGACAGAGATTTAATGGCCTCTACGATTTCTTCAATAGTAATGGGCTGATCCAGTATGTTACGGGTCTCAGTGGTCAGTGTAGGGAGGTCTAGGCTATCCAAATACCGGAACGTGTCTTTGTTACTTTTGATGTCATGATTGGAATAAAGGGAGGAATAAAACTCAGCGAAGGTGGAATTAATGTCTTGCTCCTTATTAACCAAAGCCCCAGTGGGTGTCAAAATACCAGGGACTGGGCTCCGATGTCTATCTGTTTTAAGCATGGTGGCTAAGACTTTCCCGGCCTTAATACTCTCCCCATATCTACGGGCCTTGGCAGGCGCAGCCATGTATAAGACTTCCCTGCTGGCTAACGCGTTGAATTCCTTCAACGCGACATGCATTTGCGATAATGTTGCCTTGTCCTGTGTGGCGCTATATTCAGTTTGTAACAGGCCTATTTTAGTTTTGACTGCGCCCAGCTCCCGTCTTACAGCTTTAAGCATACCCGTGGACTTGCCCAGGATAGTACCCCGGATCCAGACCTTGAATGCCTACCAGAGAGTAGCATAAGTGGTTACCGATCCCTCATTTATTTCAATAAATTCTGTGATCTCAGTATGGAGGGCTTCGCAAATATTAGTGTCCCTGAGTATGGCGGGGGCATTCTCCACCGTCTAACTGGAGGAGGGGCATCACCCAGCTGAATGCCAAGTGTTACTGGTGAGTGGTCAGAGAGGGTGCGGGGGTGTATTTCACAACTGGTGACCATGCCGGCCAGGGGTGAGCTAATGAACCAGTAATCAATACGTGAATGGGAATCATGGACAGAAGAGTAAAAGGTGAATTTCCTCTCAGTAGGGTGCAGTGTGCGCCAAGCGTCTACCACATCCATCTGTTCCATCAACTGCCGCACAACCAATGCGGCTCTGGAGGGGGCCATGGGGGCAGTAGAGGACCGATCAAGGGACTGGTCCAAAATAGTATTGAGATCGCCGCCCCAGATTATCAGTGCCTCCCCTGACATGGCCCTCATTACGACCCTGGCGGAAAGTGACTGACCGGACCGCCACAGCGTAAATAGCGTTTCCGCCATTGCAAGAAGGAGCAAAGTGCGGCCCATTCCGACCCATCGGGCACGAGCACCACGGCATGGCGGAAGTGCAAAGTCCGCGATGGCGGAAATGAACCCAAAACGGCCCACACCGCCGCCGTACGGCGCCCTAGGTGCTATACCGCCACCCATCACAGCGGACACCGCAGTGTGCGCCTACCGTAAAGTACGGTGACCGGAAATATACGGAAACGGAAGTTAAAACACGGGCCCGGAACGGGAAACAACCCGCCGTACACCTATAAAACCACTAAAACCACACAACCACTAAAATCACTACCCTGAGACACAACCCAACCCGTCATCCACCCTAGCGAAACCAAGAAAAATGGGAAAAGTAGCGAAGAAAGCATGCGACCGCAAGCGGCAGGTCCACTTCTCCCGTGAGGAACTCACCGTGCTAACAGAGACCCTCCAGGAGAATGCTGCCGTCGTCTTCTCCACGCAAATGACCAGGACGGCACTCGCAAACAAGAAGGCCATATGGGCTCTGGTGGCACAGCGGGTAAGTGCGGTGGGGACCGCACCCCGCACCCCACAGCAATGCCGTAAGCGATGGGACGACCTGCGGATACGCGTCCGCAGCATACTCTCTGCCAACCGCAACATTGCCACAGCCACCGGGGGAGGGTCGGAATCACCCATCAAGCTGACCCCCTGGGAAGAAATCTGTGCCTCCACCATCGGAATGGAGAGCATAGAGGGAGTCGGAGGGATGGAGAAAGGAGTGCAGACATCCGAAGAATCAGGTAGGTGGGCCTAATGAAACAATGCCAAAACCACAAAGTCCATCCATGTGAAGCACCATGTGTCCCCATAGTGCAACAGAAACACATGTCCAGGAGAACGTCCACACACATCGTCCTGATAGCGCACGTTAAAACCCACAATAAATACATAAATAATTAAAAACCCCTAAAACACGCACTACACGTGCAGCAGGCACACCCTAACTGCAGGCTGCCAAACAACTGCACCCTCACTCCACACACAAATGGAAGCACCTCCAAGGCCCCGACCCAAATCACCCTCAGGTACCACCCCAATGCATGTGATACAATGCCATTCCAATTCCCACAGACCCACCAATAACCCTCGCCCTCCTTTACTCCACCACAGGGTCCGATCCAAACGACGAGCTGCAGGACACCCCTACCAGCACACCTGCAAAGAGGGCCAAGACCAACGGCCAAAGACCCTCCACCTCAGCTGCACGCATCAAGACACGGCAGCAGCACAAATCAGGTGGCAGCACACAGAAGGGAACATCAACAGGCACCCCAGCAGCCAGCATGCCCACAACACCACCACCACAGGTCCCCCCAACGGATGCCACAGAAGGCACTGCCTCCGGTGGCAGCAGCACCATAGGTGACACCCCATTGATGGCAGCATGCTCCGACACAGAAGACGGGGATGTCGAAGTCAGATCCATCCATGACCTGTCCCAATCCCCCTGTCTGTCCCATCCCGTACTACATGAGGATACCACGCAGGGGCACCCACAAGACGACGACTGGCCATCCCCCACAAGCCCTGTGGCAGGGCAACATGAGGACAACAGCCCCTCTGTGACACCCCCGCAAATGGCCATGGCCCAGCAGAGGCAACAGTCCCTCGACCAGTTAATAGTGCAACAGCAGCAACTGGCCACGCTCCTCAAGGACCATGCCGATGAATGTGGGGGCACTAAGGCAGACATAGAAACATCAACTGAGACACTTAGGGCAGAAATGGAGAGAGGTACAGAGACACTAAGGGCACAAATGGAGAGTAGCACCGAGAGCCTGAGAGTCCAAATGGAGAGAAGCACCGAGAGCCTGAGGGGGGAACTGCATGCGACGTCCAAAGACGTATGTGGTGAACTTGCCGCAGTGCGCCGTGTGCTCACTGAGCTCTCGCAAACCCTTAGGGACATGCATGGACGTGAGCAGGCAGAGACATCATCCGTTGCAAGTTCCGTCCAGGGCAGCCCCCAACGTAGATCTGGGAGGAACCTGCGCTCCACAGGCAGGGGTGCCCCTGATACCCGCAGAGGGGGCTTGCAATAGCGACTGCCCACTGACGATGAGCATCTTTGGACACTGGTGTTCGGGGGGGAGGTGGGAGGGTGGAGGGGGTGTGTTGGGCTCACTTGGGTGGCGGGTCGATAGGGTGTACAACATGATATCACATATGCCATAAAAAGTGCACGATCAACCAATGAGATGTGTGGACATTGATCTTTGTGTACGAGGCCATCATAGGCGTACAGTCCATATTGTGCATGTCCCAGACACACACAGTGCCACGAGTCCCGTGTCCATGTATCAGCCACCAGGCGTGAGTGCTAGAAGCATACATCAATGAGATGCTGACGAATGTCACGGGCCTCCGGTGCCTCGCAGACTCCCTGAGGCGCTGCCACATCCCCACCCTCATCATGACCATCTTCAGGTGCTTGCAGTTCTGCGTCAGGGGGCATGGGCACATTTCTACGTACGCACATGTTGTGGAGCATGACACATGCCATCACCATCTTTGCAACCTTCTCATGGCGGTACAGGAGTGCCCCGCCAGACCTGCTGAGGCAGCGGAAACGAGTCTTCAGTAGGCCGAATGCCTGTTCTATGACTACACGGGTACGTGAGTGGGCATGGTTGTAGTCCTCCTCATGCTGGTTCTGTGGGTTCCGGACTGGTGTGAGGAGCCATCTCTTCAGTGGATATCCAGCATCACCTGTATGTGGACGATAAACGTATGATGTGGAATGCCATTGCTACGTACGCACACCCCCCCCCGCCCCCTTCCTGCCAGGTCATTGCCGAATCACATACCCCACATCATCATGCATGAAATGAGACTCACCGAGTAGCCAGGATCTGTTCCCTGCGTGTCGCTCCATGTAGCGTGGTATTGTAGAGTTCCTCAAGACCATAGAATCATGGGTTGATCCAGGGAATCGGGCACAACAATGTGTAATGATCCTGTTGGAGTCACACACCATTTGTACATTCAGAGAATGAAATTGTTTTCGGTTGCGGTACTGGGCCTCCATGGCATGTGGGACGACCAATTCCACATGGGTGCAGTCGATGGCACCAATGCAACCCGGTATGCCGGCAAGTGCATGGAATCCCACTTTTGTGTTGGTAATTTCCAGCTCCGAGCGTGGTAGGGAGATGTAGTCGTCTGCGTGCTTCAGGAGGGCATCGAGCACTTGCAATAGTGTCCGTGAGAACAGTGGCTGAGAAATGCCATGCAACTGTCCGACTGTGTGCTGGTAGGTGCCTGTGGCCAGGAAGTGGAGTACAGACACCACCTTCAGTAGGGGTGGGATGGCGGTTGGGCTATCTATCATGCTGACAAGGTCAGCCTGTGTCATGTCCACAATGGCGGTTATGGTGTCCCGGTCCAGACGGTAGAGGGTGTGGATCTGCTCATCAGTGAGGTTGAACGGATGTGCTCGGAGGCGTGGGATTGCGGGCTGCCTGCGTGGTGGTAGTGGCTGTGCTGGCGGCCCTTGCTGGCCCTGCCTTGGCCTCCTCCTCCTCCTGCGTCTCCTCCGTGCGGCCGGTTGTAGTTGGTGTTCGTCTTCTTCTTGGAGTTGGAGTACTTGCAGTGCTATCAGGTCCCCCAGGGCCAACATCGCGAGTCCTGCCGGTAGCATTTCGGAGTGGGTGTGGTTGTGGGAGGAGACTGGGTGTGCAATTTATGTGTTTTCAGGCTGAATGGCCTCCACCTGTGGTGATTCATTCCACCTGTGCAAACTGCTCTCCCCTTTGGCCGAGCACGTCCCGCGCACAACGCTGCAATTCGTGGAATGGCATCTTGCTATTGCAATCTTGTATTTGTACCCGATGGCCGTGTAACATTGGTTGATATGTTCATTCTGCTGTGGTCCCATTGTTTCACATACTATCTGTGCAGTCGCGAACAGAGTTGTGAAGGGTCAGTGGAACGTAGTACTCGAGTAACGGTGGGCCCTCATTCATCACTGTACCGAGTTGCAACGACGGGCGGGGCGTCCCATTCGTGGGTGAAGGCAGTTGCCATTTTCACACACAGCCGCACTCGATGGATTAATTAGTGTTTTCAAACGGCCACAGATGCCTCTTCGACGTGATGTTGCAAATGAGGAATTCGAAGGGCGGCGCTTTCGGTTTTCAGCTAGCGGCGAGGAGATGCCCACAGGTCTGACTGCAAATATAACGTTCTATTGTTCAATGTCCTTGGGACAGGGGCCATGGCGAGAATGCTATGATTGATATGAATAGTATGGGATGCGCAATTGCGTAGTGGACGATAAGGCAGGACGTTCCCAAATACATGTTACTTCACTAGACTGGAATTACGTGCTGGGGCACTGTGGATTTTGCAGGCTGCATAACGCACAGACTCAATGGATATTTCTAATGTTATGTGAGTAAATATTCAGGCGTTTTCATTACGGGATGAGGGAATGATGAATGGATGCATGGGCAGGTGATTTGATACAGAGTTTGCCATGTACAGGGCTTCTTGGGATCTGTCCGCCCCCCCTGCGCTATGTGATGCAGGGCTGCCATAGTGGGACCATCGTCTATCTGGCCTTGTTGAGCCCTCCCTGTCTCGACGCGCCTTCAGACACTTGTGTCCATGCACGTTACCAATCCCATCTGAAGGATTCTGTTTTCACAGACGCATGCACAGGTACACTCGTTTGTGATGGTGTTTTCACCTCGATATAGATAGTTATGATTCGCAAGTGGTTTTGGGGTGGTGATGATCCTTTGGAGTGGGCTTGCATGCATATGGCTGTGGATCTAGTGTGATCATTGAAGTGAGTTGTTCGAATGTAGTTCTGATGGCCATTCTATTCTGTTTCTTTTCTTTTGGTTGACAGGTATCTCCTCCCCTTTTGCCACTGCCATCTGTATGCCACTCCTGCAGATGGGTTTTACTCCCGACACCTGCTGCTTCGTGTTAATCAGTGGAGCAGCATTACGATCTTATGGGACGATCGCCAATGGGCCACATGCCCTTACGCAGTACTGGTGGCTCGGAGCAACATTTCGGCCTTTCAGCTGGACTAGTGCCTCCCCATTGGGACGGCCCTGCGGTTCTGTGCGCTTCCATGTTGCCTTTTCGTACGTGAATGTGGCCCTGTGTACCATGAAGGAACAGGGCGTCACACAAGTAGTGGCTGGTCATTTCTTGCGGATGCAGCCCACAATGGTGAAATGTGTTTTGGAGTTCATGGCCTGATGGCTGTATGGGCTTGGTGATATTGATGTGCATTAAAATTCTATTCTGATATGGGCCGTGTAGCGTTCTTCTTTGCAAGTGATGTGGCATATTCCTATTTGGGGAGCGATGTATTGTGAGGGGATCTGCATTGGGTTCCAGCTTCGGAGTTTTGTTGCGTGGTCCTGTACTGGGCGCGTTTGCCTACGAAGCCTGTGAGGTCAGGGATGGGGGCTGCCAATATGACAGTTTGAATGTTGTCATGCTCAGGGGCGGGGGATTGGGTTTTGTGTGACAGATGCCGGTCAGCCAGGTGGACTGGTGGAATGTTGTGATTTTCTGAATATTGCTGGTCACAGGTGCCTGTGTTTGCGTGCGTTTCTTGGTGGGGGACTGTGGTCATGTCCATTGGGATGGCTTCTGTATTCGTGCCATCTGTGCCCTGCAGCTCCCATTGGCCCCTCTTGAGGTTCATTTGTTCGTTGGCATGCATGGGTGACTTGTGCATTTCACTGGTTGCATTGTGGCTTCGTTGCACCTACGGGGAGTTGTACTTTGTGGGCAGGGAGCGGTGTACGGGCAGTCAGTGGGACCGTTTACGGTTGATTCGCGATGCCGTACTTCTCACCATGGCGGAATGGTGCATTCCGCCATGCTTGATGGCGTTAGGTACATGTCCGCTGGGGTCGGAATTGGCGTACCGTTGCGCCATGGTGGTGTTTACGGTTTGGCATGGCGCGCGCGCGCGTGCTTGGTGCAGTTAGCGTTGGCGTTCACTACGGTGTCGCTAATGGCATCGTACTTTGCGGTGACGGGTCATAGTCGCACCGAGCGCTATTCGATGGCGGTATTGCATTTCCGCCATCGTTTTCCGAATTCCGCCAGGGTCGTAATGAGGGCCATAGTCAGCATATCAAGTATCGTACAATAGAACTGTGGATCGTCCACATTTGGCCCATATGTATTAACAAGTATTAATTGGTATCCCGCCAACTCCCCCCAGACTAGTGCATATCTGCCAAGCGGATCTATTTTACTGGAGTGGTATTTAAAGCACAGCTTGGGGTGTATGAGGGTTAACACTCCCCTAGACTGTTTTGAGTATTCCGTGTAGTATCTCTGGAGGCCCCATCTTGGCAGGAATGCAGAATTGACATTACCCAGTGCGTGCGTCTCTTGAATGAAAAGAATATGAGGATCGTGGCGTGTAACATATGCTGCCACCTTCCTCGCCTTCACCGGGTTGTTAAACCCGTGAATATTCCAGGAGAGTAGCTTGACTTCTAAGCCCCTATCAGCCTGTGCCATACCCGCATCTTGTAAAAATCATCTGTCCGTAGCCTCGCCCCTGTCGCAAGTGATGCGGCCATTCTGCCATGCAACCGCTCTCTGATTTTAACAATCGAACTCCTTTAAACAGAAACTCCCCAAACCATCCCGATCTGACACCAGGAACCCACAACATCTGCCCCAACTTTGTCCCACCCACCGCCCACATCAACTGCGGAATATTGACCCACTCAATAACCGTGGTCGAGCTTGTTTTGGCATTGACCAAACTTCCGGCCGAACCCAACCTTGTATTCGAATGAAACCCCTTCAGGTGGTCCAAATTTCCACACCAAGAACACCCATTTCCAACCCCTCTTAACTCCCCCCCACCCTCATCATCACCCCCAACTTGACGATGTACCCAAAAACAATCGTGGAACATTCCCGGGGTAGTCATGTTGCCTCACATGGCCGCCTGATTGGCTCCAATCTCCAATAGTCACATGGAATGGAGCCGCCCTGCTTGTAGGACCCATAAGGCTGCAGTGGATACTACATAAGGATACAGACCAATCCGGTCGCCGGAGATCCCTAGTCCTCGGGTCTTGGTCTATTGTTCTGTGCCGGCCTGCCCCCCCTCTGGGGGAGAGGTATGGAAGTCTCTATATACTGTGTGGCCTCAGTCGGGGATTTGAAAAAATGCACCCTACCCGCATGTTGGATCCCCATCTTTGCCGGGAACATCAGAGCATATGGAATCTGGCGGTCTCTAAGGAGTCTCTTGACTGGTTCATATGATCGCCTGCTCGCCTGGACCCCGGCAGAAAAGTCTGGATATATATTTATTCGGCATTCCTCGTGTTGAAGCGTACCAGCATCCCTGGCCAGCTGCAGGATTGTGTCCCTATCTCTATAGTTAAGCAGCCGTGCAATTATTGTGCGAGGGGGAGCACCTGGTTTGGGGGCCGGGGCAAGAGTACGGTGGGCTCTCTCCACCAAGAAATGTTCGGAAAATTACTCAGGACCGAATAGTGTTTTAAGCAGTTGTTCAAGTTGTTTCTCCATTTGGCCTTTCCCAAATGACTCCGCCACGCCGACCACACGGATGTTATTACGTCTTGATCTAGATTCAAGATCCTCGCATTTATGTTGCATTTTAGTCATGGCTTCCTTAAGCTGAGCGATGTCACGACCATGTTGTGAGATAGCGTCTTCGTTACTACTAATTCTATTTTCTGCTTCAGTGACACGTATGCTCTCTTTTTCAACTCTTGCCTTCAGGGACCCAATGGTAGACACTATATCGTCCAGTTTCATGTTCACTGCTCGGAATCCATTTTCCACAAGCATGGTCAGCTTGTCCTCCCGTCCTTCAATGTCTGCAGGTGGGGTTTCATTAGCGTCAGCGTGCACCTCAGTTATGGCGTCCGGCGCCTGGCTGCCGGTAAATGCATCCATAGGACCCTTCCTCTTGTTACTGGGCGTCTTGCCTCCCTTCCCAGCCCTGTGCGGCTCACCCATGGTGCCAGCCCCGGCCCGTTGTTTATGGATATTCAGCGAAGCCACCTGGATCAGGACGACAGAGTTTGCCGCTGGGGCAACAGGGGTCCTCCGCCTCATCCCCTTGCTCCCAAGACGTTTGTAGATTTTTCGGCAGGGACCCCAGCACCAGGGCATCAAGGCCCAATGTTAGGCACCAGCGATGGATATTTTCTCCCACGTAGTTAGGTGTCAAAACTCAGGGCGCGCCACAGTTTATGCCAAAGAGGGCCTATATAGATGACTGGGTGTCCACCAGCGCGTGGGGTCGGCCAGGCCACCAGCACTGGGCTTCATGCACTAGGGCGACCGTGCCTGAAGTCGCCAAAGGTAGTGTAATCTCCTGCGTATGTGCACCCACGACAAACAGATAGTTCTGGATGGGGACCGGGAGGCAAGGACTCCGCAGCAGACTACACGGATGTAGGGCGTGCAATGTAATATCAGGAGCAATGTTGCCCGCTAGTAGGGCGTTTCCGTCAGTCCACCCTCACTGGCACAGGGGCCCCTCACCTCCCACTGCTTCATGAAGCCGTGGGCTTTGGCCTCCGTAAATGTATGTAATGTCTTAGCGGGCGTGGGCCCGCACGTAACACAGAGACCGGCTTCTCGTCCACCGGGAGTGTCGGATCACTCGGGGCCAATTCCTCCGCGCCCCACGTGCCTGCTCCCTGCCACGGGCAGCCGCGTAACAGGATGTCACCACCGTGTCTAGTGGCGTCTCCGCCGCAAATTCCGGGGTGTGGGGCTACAGAAGAGTAGCGGGTATCTTACCTGAGGGGGGCACAATGTCTCCTCGTCTTCACGGCCGAACAGCTCTCAGTCCGCAGCTGCTCAGCGTGGGCGTGAGTCAGGCGCGGGCCGCTGACAATGGCCCCGCCCCCACTCGGCCTCCTCCTCGCCAGAGTCCACAGCTCCGCGTTGCCTCTGCCTGGAACTCCGAGCCGGATCGCGCTCCCAACACCAGTCGGGCCAAATTCAGAGAGGCGTAACTTCGGCACCAGAGACCGATTTCCACCAGGATTTGGAGACGTTGGGGACCAGACCTCGGCTCGTCTACACAGCCATTTGTGGGTGCTTAGGTGGCTCCAAAACAGATGTTTTCTGGACGGATCTTGTACTGGAGCAGGAGCTCAGGATTCAGGCGGCCATCTTCGTTGTGCGCAACAGCGCCCCCCCCTTGCTCCACTTTTTAATGTTTGACATGTATCAGGTAAGAAATCATCATCAACTGAACTGGTGTATTGGCTTTAGGTAGATGTTGCTCCCTAGTCATCCTCAATAAAGTGCCCATTCATTTTGTATAATTGTGTATTCGAAATGCAGCACTGTGAGGATTCTCCTACAGTTTGAGACAATAGTCTTGCCACACTAAACACTCTTTTGGATTGCACATTTGTGGGGGGAGAGGTGATTAGTGATTCTATAGCAACTCACAAGTGCCACTTGCCAGACAGACCACCTGCGAAACCAGTTCTGTAACACATCATCATCCCACCCCACAGCTGAAGTGTGCAACAGATCGACATTAATCTGTGCAGCTGATGATCCACTGTCTGACCCTACTGATTACTGTCTTTATTCAAAAAGCCAGAGTTAGTGAGGAAGGTGTTCCACCGATGCTCCTTCCTATATGCTATGCTAGCACTGCTCATGAAGCTTTCAACATGTGTCAGTAATGCAATGCCCATTGATGCTGCCATCTTCCATGAGCTTTTCATACCCGTTGTACTTGGCACTATTTGGGCAGCTTGGTGTCTTTCTGCTATTTCTGTTCCTTCTACAAATCATGTAGCCAACACTGATACAAAGCATCATTGCACATTGTCTCCTCTATATGATGCTTACTGCGACTCCCCAAAGACATGCAGATGAAAAGCAACAACTTTTTTTTTTTTTTTATTTTTTTTTTTTATTTTGATTTAATTGTATTACAATTTTTACAAAACAGGAACCCATGTAAATTACATTGAAACTTGGGTCCACAAAGTAAGCCAGCAGGCATTCGCTGTTACTTTAAATCCAACTACACATAGATCACTGTAGTTGAAAGCAGGTCCCTCGTCAGCCATGCCACATCCAGATCACCTACCAAGACACAGGCTCTCACCACGTTGGTCAGGTTGAGCTCAACCAGGTGCACCAAAGGAAGAACCTTGTTTAGGGATGTATTGTGATGGCTAATCTACTTTGTGGTCTCCTGAAACGGTGAAGCGCAAAGCATACATAAGACAGTAGCTGCACTGCCAAATATGTAAAGGTTCCCCAGCTAGAGCTCTGCTCTGACGTATGCAGTAAACTGTGATGAAATTGCCCTGTTCAAGTGGCATGGCCAGCATTTGCAAAGCTGCAATCGAATTGATGACAACTGAGGACATCAGGTTGTGTACTGCATGTTTGGCATAGTAAGTACGTCTGAAATGGGAACGGATATTCTGGGTCACATTGAACATTTCTTTCATAAACTCACAATTTCTGATAGAGCGTGTGACCACAAGGTAAAGGGCATGCTCACAACACGGTATGTGCATGGTCTTGCCAATTCATAAAGTTATCAGGACATTTGATCCATGATCTGCTGCAACATAGGCTACATTCAAATGATGTGGCCTTAGCCACAGAGCTTCCTCCTCCTCCACCTACTGCCCTCAAAGGCTTTCATGCACATTGTTGCCTGGTGCCATATTGCACACACCTGCCACCCCTTTACTTACTCTGGGATCGATCTTGCCTGTTGTATCAAGAAAAGGCCAACCAATGGACTGTGACAACCATGTAGTCAATGCTCTGACCACTGGGCCACATTTAGATGGTTAAGTGTAATTTGTGCCCTAGAGACTGATCCAGTATCAGCTCCACTGTGTCCCTCGCCTCACTTTACAATTCTGGTACACCTTTGGGAAAGAAATAATGTTTCCAAGAACCTACCAGCAGTGCTTGACATTTTCAATAAGGTGAAGGAAATCCAGGGTTTTCCACAAATGTACAGGGCAAGATAGCAGTTGCCTACATTATAACCAGGTTAGCATTGTGTGGGCACTATCTGCCAAGGGACTTATTTCTAGCCAATTCATGGTTGGGTTACATGGGATAGTGTTTGGGGTCCTAATCCCAATCACTGATAAAGCTAAAGCATTATGGGGGATACTTGTACAGAATTTTGAAAGAATACTACTTGTCTGTTGGTACAGGAAGTAATGCACCTCCAATATTTTGACTTCTTCCCATGCATGTGCATTTTGCCACTTCATGTGAGATTGCATAGTGGTACCCCATTTGGCCCCTGTCTTCCCTCAGCATACCATTTTCCAGCAGATTGTATAAGCGGGCAGACTTGTTAGATGTTTAGTCTCTGGAAAGTACAGCCACACATTCGATTTAGCTATTGGGCTAGAAGCACACAGGCTGGATCATGCAGGTGTGATGGTGCTGCTGGGCAGGTGCTAGTGGGGTTCTGGGTGCAGCATAATGATGTGATGTGCTTTCTGGTCTTTGATGGGAAGCACTTATTTTAGTACTACAGCCCCTGCCTCAATGGTGTCAGTCTCTTCTGCCTCCTCTGTTTTGCTGCTTCCCACAAGCAATGGTATTTCCATCTGATGGAGTATAATATTTGTCTTGATCATCATCTGTCTCATCATCATTACTGTTTGACCCAGTGTATGGGAGTGGCTGTGATAAGGATCTGAGATTTTCACTCTCCTCTCCCTGTTCAAGTATTCCATCCATTGATCTTCCTCGATCTTTGGTAGATAGGATGGACACACCACTACCATCTGCACCTGAGATAGAAAATGTAACATTCCCTGTCGGTCTGGCTGGATGGTGGCAGTCATGGTGCAAACCCCATGCATCCTCTTCTACTGGCGCATTTACTCCAGAGTGACATGCGACATAGGATGTGGAATTAGAGTTGGATGATATCTTCAGTAGATGCAACAATTGCCTTTCCACTGTATACAGCAAGTGTATCTTTGGGAATTAATAAACCACAAGCAGTAAGTCTAATTCTACCTCTGGCACATTTAGGTGATGAAATGTTGTTCCACGTTTGTCAAAATACTTGTCACTCATGTCAATGAAACTCTGATTTTCCCTCATAGAGAACCCAAGTGAGTGCGACTCTTCCACAAGCTTCCCTGCTCCTACAACCAGTTATCACTCGATGGCACATGTCTTGTCCATTTACCTCAAGAGACAGACACTGGATGGTGTGTTATCAGCTGCCTCCATAAATCGTTACCTCTCCATCAAAGCAGAAATTAGGTGAGCATCACTCTCCCACATTTTTCCCTCTGGCTTTTCTGGTTACTCCCACTGTTCCTCCCAAGTGTCACCCGATGGCATGTGTCTTGTCCACTCACTTCAAGAGATGGGCACTGACTAGCGTGGTAACTGTTGCATCTCTGAATCTCTGCCAACTCCCTCTAAGCTAAATCAGGTGAGCATGACTCTCCCACCAAGTGTCACTGTGTGCAGCATGTCTCATCCACTCATTTTAAGAGACTGACACTCAATGGTGTGTCACCCACCGTCTCCACAAATGTGCTCACTCCCACCAAAATCAGGTTAGAATGACTCTCCTGAAAGCTGTACTCACTAATTCCTGGTTCCACTCACTCCTGCTCCTAGGCTTCACCCGATGGCATGTGTCTTGTCCATTTGTTCCAAGAATAGGACACTGAATTATTTGTTACCCATTTTTATCCTAAATCTCTGCTACAACCCCCTACCAAAATCAGGCAAGTGTGACCTGTCCACAAGCTTCACTCAGGTATTCGTGGCTCCTCCCAATGCTCCTTCCAGTTGTCACTCAGTGGTGCATGTCTTGGACAGTTGCTTCAAGAGACAGACACTGAAGTGTTGTCTGGTGCCACCCCCTGAAGCTCTGTTGCTCTCTATCAGCAAAATCAGGTTAGTTAATTGACAAGCTGGCCTCAGGGTCTCCCAGCTCCTTCTACTTCTCCACACAAGTATCAATTTATGGCACTTTTCTCATCCACTCACTTCAAGACAGACACAGACTGATGGACTGGAATGTCACCCGCTCCCTCTATATATCTGATGCTTCCTTTCAGTGAAATCAGGGGAGCATGACTCACCAACAAGTTGCCAACCAGGGTTTCTGGTTCTTGCCCCTACTTCTCCTGGGCATCACCAGATGGCACATGACTCAACCAAACACTTACTTCAAGATACATAAACTGACTTGTGTGTCACCCATTACCACATTGAATCTCTTCTCCTCCCTTCCAACAAAATCAGGCGAGCACGTCTCTCCCACAAACTGTCCTCAGTGATTACCATATCCTTACACCTCCACCTCCTGGGTGTCACCATATGGTACATATCTTACCCAACAGACAGAAAATTACTGTTTTTGCACACACCACCCGCCAAATCTCTACTGCTCCCAGTAACATTAGGTGACTGTCGCACTTCCCAGGCTCCTCCCTCTCCTCCTCCCAGCTGTCACCCAATGGCATGTGTCCCATTCAATTGCTTTAAGAGATATATACTTACTGGTTTGTCACACACTACCTCCCCAAATCTCTGATACTCCATTTCAGCAAAATCAGGCACCTTTCCCACAAGCTGCTTTGAGGGATTCTTGACTCCTCCTGATCCTCCTTCCATGTATCCCACGCTGGCAGGTGTCTGGTCCACTCACTTCAAGAGTCAAACATTGACTGGTGTCACCTGCTGCCTCCATGAATATCTGCTACTCCCTCCTAGAAATATAAGGGTAATAGCTCTGTCATTCATGGCTCTTCCCGCTCCTCCTCCTAAGTGTCACCTGATGGTAGTTGTCCCATCTGCTCACTTCAAGAGACAGATATTGACTGGTGGTGCATGCATCTCCCCATATCCCTTCTGCTCCCTCCCAGCAATACCAGTTCAATGTGACTCTTTTGCAAGCTTTCATCGGGGATTCCTGGCTCCTCCAACTCTTCCTCCGAAGTGTTTCACTTCAAGTGATAGACACTGACTTGTGTGTCAGCAGCTGCCTCCCAGAAACTATGCTGTAGCTTCACACAAAATCAGGTGAATGAGACCTTCCCCCACCCACACCCACATGCTTTCTTTATGGATGATGGCCTTATCCCACTTCTCCTCCCAGGTGTCACCTGATGGCAAGTGACTTGTCAACTCACTTCAAGAGATGTGCACTGACTGGTGTGTCACCCGCTGTGTCCCCAAATCTCTGATGGTGGTACCTGTGCTGTTCATTGACTCCAAATCACTGAATGTGTCACAGAGTGCTGCATAAGAAAAACCAAAACTTAACCTCACTCTCTGACTGGGTCCTAGTCATTCACTACCTCTCCCTACACTTCTTCCTACAACCACTACAAAACACTCCAGCTAATTGAGCTAGCTAAATATCTAAAACATGATGCTCTGAAAGCTGCTTGGGACTGAATGAGAGCTCCAGCTACATATCCCACTTTAAGCCATGCCGGACAAACATCAGACAGACGTTTCTAAAGGTTCAACTGAGGTTTGTTTTTGATCAATCATCCAAAATTCAGGTGAGTCAGGATTGTTGCAGGAAAGTTCGCCCAGGCCTACTCATGTGACTTATCCTGGATAATGTTCTTATTCAGAGCATGCATTCCTTGCATGTGACAACTTTAAGCTTCTAGCAAAATATATTTACAGAATACAGCGTCTGGAGAACTTACAAATTAGTGTGTTTGCAAGCATCTACTGTATTGATACTTTTGTGATCACCCACTTTCCATATTAGCACAAGTAGTCATATATAGCTCTTTTTCTGAAGAATTCCAGACTTAATGTGATCCGATTTAATCCCACAAAAAATTGGCCTTCCATTCCACTTGCTCCTCTCAGGTTTTTTCAACCTATGTGCAAACATACAACAGTTTATTTTTGGAGCATCCCTGATAAAAGCTGGTCAAAGAAATCAAAACAAGATTCGGTCTGCTATGCAAACAAGGAGTTTGGCAACTTGGTAGACACTCTGAAGGGGAAGGATTTGGAATTATCTTCGATTGCAAATCTAAATCAGGATTGACAAAGCCAATAGGTTTGGCTTTGCAAAAACAGAGGATAAGACTGTTTTGTCCTGTGTTGTTAGCATTACAAATTCATCTCATCCTGTACAAATACTTATTTACTTTGACAAAACATGTTATATGACTGACACAAAAGTAATATATCTCTGGCAAGTTTTTTCTTGTATTGTAAACTTAACGTATCACTGCCCTGGCATTCCAGACAAACACGTTCGGCTTCACGTTACGTGATTTAAACAAAAAAATCAAGAAAGTGATATATGTGTCCAATTTACAAACAAGTTTTCAATTGGAAAATCCCACGGAAAAAAGCCTTGTGAACCAGGCCCATATGTCTGGAGTAGACCTCCATTTAACAAACACAAAGGAAGAGCTAGCTCATGGAATGAAGACAGATGTTCCCATGGGCACTTATGTTGAGACATTAACATATGTTGCTGTGTTTTATAAGGACCCAAATGTAGCATGTTTACAAAGCTATTCTTACCACGCAACGTCCAAAGGACTAGCACAATAAACTCTCCTTTCACTTTTTCTTCTACAAAAAGCCACCCGCAAATGTGTTATTGCCTTGTGATTGTAGGTATTGCTGCTTGTGTGACCAAAAAAGTGATGGGTGAAAGGTTTTAAATACATCTGAACCACTGGCACTGCTCTGGACAACATTCCACACCACCGTTTTTAGCCCGTCTGTGACATTGTCGAAGGGCTCCAGCCATATGCAAATCAATGAGGCACTGCCACCAATTGTTGCAGACCAGCCCGAACTGCTAGCCCAGGTCCCCTCAGCACAGAAACACAAGCAACCCCAGACATGTTTCCGCCTTGTTGGGCCTCCTCAGTAAGGTACAGCTTGGTCTCCTATGGTGCAGCGAGCAAGGGACCCATGTCTGGGCATATAATCTCTCGCATAGGGAGACACACTGTAACCAAAAAAGTGACGTGTGGAAGGTTGTGAATGAATCTGAACCACTGGCACTGCTATGGGCAACCTTCCACACCACCGTGTTTTAGCCTGTCTATTCCATTGAAAAAGGGATCCAGCCATATGTAAATCAGTCAGGTACTGCCACCAATAGTAGCAGCCCAGCCCAAACTGCTAGGCCAGGTCCCCTCTGCACAGACACACACACAACCCCAGGCATGTTTTGGTTTTGTTGGGCCTCGTCAGTGGGGTGCAGCTTGGTTTCCTATGGCACAATGAGCAAGAGACCCACGTCTGGGCATACTCTCTCTCACATAGGGAGACAAACTGTAACCAAAAAAGTAATGGGTGGTGCTGCTTGTGTGTGTGCAGTACTAAGGACTAGAGCAGGTGCATGGGGCCACACTGCAGTAATGAAATCCTGCAATGATGCTTGTGGTTTAAGCGAGACAGCAGATATGTTAGTTAAAAAACCTATTTTGACTTACTATGTGCTCTTGTAACGTTCAATGTTGTTTTAACAAAGCGGAGTAACACATCCAATTCGAATTCCATGTTTAAAATGTTTGACAAATGAAAGGGCTAGAATTAAACAGCTACAATTAGTGCAGTCTGCATAGGTGTAGGGGGACATACATTGCTTCAGAGAGTGAAGGTTAGGTTGGCCATGCACGATTAAGTGTATTTTGTCCACATTTAACTTGGAGAGAGGAGTTTTATAGTTTGTGATGTGCATTATGTGTTGTTATGTTATGGAACAGGTGACAGCTTTGAGAGGTTGACTTGAAGTGGTAACCTAAGTTGTGTTGACATTGTAAGTGCTGTAGGGGTTAAGCATATCTTACATCATTAACATCCCAACAGAAAATAGTTATGTGGGGAACGTTGGACACCAAATTCATTAGCCTGAGTTTACTTGCATGCGCTTTGTGCACTTCCGAATAATAATAATAATTTTTTTATTTAAAAAAATGTTTTTAGCACACCTGGTGCTTTTACATTATAATCCAAAACATGATTTAAATACAACATTGCCTTAGCATATATACAAAACAACTCATCAGAAACAAATTCAAATTTCTTAGAGTTTGTCGCTTTCAATTGAGATCTCTTCAAAAACTAAAATATAATAAATCATATGATTTAGTGTCTCCTCCATGATCTATATTTCTGCTTGGTGAGCAAGGTGGTCCTTTTCTCCTGAGCCTTATCCTTCGACACCGATCTTTTTATCTTTCGGATATCTCTAGCTAACTCGTGCTTCCTCACACTCACCTCTTTATCATATATGTGGGCATGGCCTTCTATGTAAGTATGAACAGTACCTCCCAGAGGAGTTTCCCACGCAGGACCCAGTCTGTCCAACAGATATTTGAACGCATATGGAGTGCAAGCCTTTCCTCTGTCATCAAGGGTTAAAGCCTCGCACCATCGTTCCAGCTTTTGATTAATCAGTGCCACGTTAGAACATCTCTGGGTCAATCTCCCCCTTCTCCCCTCATGAGGACTTCTCTAACACCCATGCATTCCATAGTCCCCATAGGAAGCGATTTCATGAACTTCAAGAAGAGAAGGTTATGATCACTATGGTTGCTTTTCACAATTTGCATATTGTGAATAGCCTCACAAGATATATTCCTCATAAAGATATAATCAATGATTGCAGAGGATAATATATTAGCCCAGGTCGGAGTATCTTTTAACCGACCGTTCCACAGTAGGTTGGACTGAATAAAGTCCCACCTTGCAAGAAAGTGAGATCATTCCTTCCCTATGTTGGCTCTACTAGATACCCCAGAGGCCCCACCTTCAGTTGTCCTGGCATCAGGCTTTCCTAGTTCACCCTGAGTGACTTTACAACTACAGTTAAAGCCCCTCCTATAATGATGAGGCCTCCTTCAAATACTTTCGCCCATTCTGATATTACGTTTTCAATTTCATCAGACACTTCTTGAAAGCCACTGGTTCAAGAATTAAAGTAAATGTTAATCAGAAGGAAATGAGCCGTGATGGCCCAAGACATATCAGTTACTTGGGAAAGATCAGACCTTCAATAGCTGTATTGATTCGACGGATAGAACTTTGTCTCTCCATTCGTATCGCTATCAATAGCCCCCTGCAGGTCTGCCTTTGGGGTCCTTCTTTGCATTGCTCACAAAGGACATATAGCTGTCTATATTAGGTGTCTGCCTTAACCATGTCTCCTGTAAAAAATAATATCTGCACCCTTGAACAAAGTATATGAGTCAGCACATAAAAATAACTTATGACCTCGGCAGTTCCAGCTGCAGATTGTCAGAGAGGCCTGATCAAAACTCTGCCCTGGGTCTTGAGTGGATTGTGAGTGAGCTGAATATCCACCCCCATTCACGAGTGTCATCATTCTGGTCGTCCTTCCTCAGAGGTCCATTTTCAAAGAAGCATTTCACAGTGAGATTCACCTTTCCTCTGGCAGATTGTTCTGCATCCTCTGCTTTTGGATAGAAAGTTTCAAAGCCATTAAGCAAGAGCTCCTCTTGACAACTGCTTACTAGCTCTTCCGCGAGTTTAGAGTAGAAAAAGGCTGCACATTTTCTTAGCTTTTGGCAGTCAAACAAATGCACAAATTGTATATCCACCGATGATATAGACTGTAGGCTTGGAATAACACTCAACAGGGTCAGAATACAACACCTATTGAGGGAAATGTTGTCTTCCTCCTCAAAGACTGATTCAAATATAATAGGCCTAATTCCTTGATTCAGCCCTGGTCACACCTATTGCCTGTTTTTCCCCTCTTCCCAGCTCATTTGCTCCCGGGTTTCAACAGGCACCGAGGTCCTAGAACATTCGCCAATGCTTTAACCAAGATCTGATCTTCAGGCTGCTGGGTGCAAAGGGCCACCGCTGTTGTACTATTCGGATGTGGCAGACCTTCCCTCACTGAGCTCGCAGCTTTACGGGGGATCAGCGTCATTGTTGCTGATTTTGCCTCACGATCAGACCCTCCGTTTGACTTCTGCTGTAAAGCTCTGATGCCATATTGAGCAGACTTTTTCACCTTGACTGCATTGATGGTAGAATACGCTGTGGCTGTACCTTTTGCCTGAGGGGGAGAGGTGATGACGTGATTATTCTTGGAGCCTCCCTTTGATCTGTGGCTCGCCTCTTTCATTTTATTAACCTAAGTACCTTCCTTTGTCGTTGAGGCCATTAACCACTTCACTCTTATAAATGTCCTAGAGCCCCTGTTGTGATCTTTACCCCAATCTTCATGTTTTTTTAATTTCTTCTTGGTTACTTCCGCTCTTCCTTGAATGGGGATATATGTTGAGTCAACTATCCTGTGACTAATGGCCCCAGTGCTTTGATCATTGGCTAACAAGGTGGCCTTCTGGTCCGAATGGGAGGCCAAAGACCACTCAGGCTCTTCCTCTCTCCTAATCTGTCCTCCCTGACCGGCCCCTCGCACCTCGGTCTTGGGGATGGATGATGCCCCCTTTTCCAAGTCTTTTATTTATCTTTTCCAAGGTAATGGTGTGCACTTTTACTTCCAGAGCAATGATGTCCTAAAGCCTGATAAACATATGAAAAACAGTATTTAATGCCAGCACAGGACGAGATTCAGTGTCATGGAAGTCTGATCCTCCAATCTCATTTCCCCCCAACAGGGAGGGAATCTGATGATTTGTACTATGCTACTGCTCTTCCTGTACCGACGGGGGCAGTGGGCTGTTATGTACGATTTCCCCATCTTCAACTTGCATATTGAAGAGTCTTGGTGACACGGTGACATGCTAAGGCGTCCGTACACCTTCTCTGCCTCTCTGATTTCTTCCTCAAGGCTCCGGTACACTTCCATGATGGGTAGGCTTGCTTCGAATTCCACCTGAGAGAGCACCACCCCTTAGATATCCAAATCTGTACTTGTGCCAACCAAATCCCTCAATCTGCTGCAGTTGTTAGGAGGGGGATAAGCCATTAGGACCTCGTTGTACGTTTTTGGTTGCTTTTAGTAAAGACACCTGTGATTAGCCACTGTGCAGAGATGCCCCCCTTTGGAGGACCCCCAGCTAACCCAGCTCCCTTGTATTTGGTGTAACAGGTACCGAATGGCGCTCTGAGCTCCTCGAATGATACCTTTTGGGGTTGCTTTGGCCTTCCCCTTCATGCCGTGGGAGTAATTTGTGGTTAATTAACTCTGCTCCAAGCAGGTCAAAGGGACAACACCCTGCAGTCCCTGCTTGGGTGTTTAGGCTACCAGCAGTACTCTCTGTGAGTAATCTCAGTTTCCAAAGGAACCCCACACCACAAAATGCCTCCACACACACCCCCTTTTGTCCCTGGGGACCATAGATGCCGGCCCTTGCTGCTAACTGCTAGCATGTCAGGCAGATAGGGAGAGAAGCTTTGCCCATTCCGGTGGGAGGCCTCACCTGGTCGCCGTGTCTCTACAAGTCAAGCTTTGGAATCTCACTGGTGGGAGAGTCAGGATGCTGCAGAGCCCAGGGCCGGAGCTCTCAGCCCAAACACCGGCATTCAGAGTACAGCGTTTTAGCGTTCGAGTAAAGGACCTGTCAGCGTCCTCTCAGCATCCCGCTACGCACTGGTTCAAAGTGTCAAGCCACGCTGGAAAGTAGAACAATGATCCCCAGCCGCTTCCGACAATGAGCATTATTCCGATAAACATGTAAAACTTGTAGAATCCGAATAATTATTATTGTATCCTCTTGGCATTGACGACATTTGAAAGCACAGCTTTCGCTGAAATGTGGCTGCTTGGTTTACCTCCTGAACTTACCAAGGACTACATTAAAGAGTTTCTCTGGGGATTTCAGATCATTGAAGAGCAAACATGGCTTTGCCTGTTTACTGTACTTTTATATAGAGTGGCTGCCACAATATAAACTGCTTCCTTCTATAAACAGATTGGTAATTCACTGTGATGTCATCATTGTGGCCATAATCTGTGTAACAGGGGGCGCAAAGTGAAGGTGGCTTTAGTGGAATGTCCAGTATTTTGTTGCATTAAGTTACCACCTTAATGTCCCTACAACTAACATATTTTCCTTGAATATATAACAAGGCCTGCGGTATCGGCCCTGTAGTTATGGTTAAGTTGCTCAACCCATGGGAAGAACACTTTCTTTGGCAGCAAATAACTTTGCTCCCCCTGGAAGAATCCTCACAAAACTTTGCAAAGAAAAGATATGGCCCCGTCAGATTGATTTTGCCCAAAAATGTGTGGTTTTTCTCATAGACGCAATGGAAAATGGAAAACAAATTTTGCTCACGCCTACAGCCCAAATGATTGTCACTAAATTTGCGGCAGGAGCGTTGGCTTGGTCCCAAAAGTGTGCTTTGTAAATTTGTTGTAAATACGTCTGTAGTTTTTTTTTAAACGACCAAAAAGTAGGTAAAAAATAAATAGTGATATCTGGGTTCGCACCCACCGATTAGTCAATGAAAACATGGGATTATCAGATTTTTGGAAACGCCTGCCATGTTGGATTCACAGACAGCACCGTTGTCTGCGAACATCGCATTAATAACTTTAAAAACCCAACATTGCACTTGTAACTAATGAAACAATCTCTGGGGAGATGAAGGGTGATGAGGATGGGATGGGATGGGATATGGCCATAAAAATCCCAAAACGGGCATGTTTCCTTCTCTGATTTCCGCAAACAGTCCGGGCCAGTCCTGTGATGTTCACGGACATCAAAAATGTTCGGGGACATCTATGCTTACTGGTGCATTACAGGATTGGTGAAAATCAGTTTTTGGATGGCTTATAACTTTGGCACCACTCAATGAAGCTGCACGAAATTCTGAAAGCTTATTCTAGACCTGACTCTGAATGGTTCTGCAAAGTGTGGTGCTGTTTTGTCAAGAGGGAACAAAATTGGTGGGGGCGGTCCCAACATATTTTAAAGGCTTATAAATGTGGTGCCATTTGACAAATCTGCACATCAGTTTTCAAAAAGAGTGTACACCTAGATATGAATGTTTCTGCAAGGTTTGGTGGGATTTTGTGAAGAGGGGGCAAAATTAGAGGGCAGTCACAACATTTTTAGATGGCTTATAACTTTGTTGCCATTTTACAAATGTGGGCAAAAGTTTATAGACCCAACCTTGAATGTTTGTGCAAAGACTGAATGGATTTTGTCAAGTGGGGGCTAAGTTATATGACTATTGTATGTATATACATTTTGACACTTTTGAAAAAATAAAACATGTACAATTTGCAGCAAACTTGTTTAAGGAGTATTGGCAAGTACTTGAAAGCATGGTTTTACAAATGTGTCCGTGTTTTATTTTTTGAAAAGTGTAATAATATAGGTACAAAAAATAGTGATATACCTTTGGTGACTGGCGTATAGCCATCGCAGTGGTCAGATTGTCCAGGGGATGGAGCGACCAGCAATGGGGTTAAAGTGGGCATGGCCACCAGGGACCGGCTATGTGGTAAAGTTTTTCGAAATTGGGATAGTTTTGAATGGGAAAAAAATGTGGTTGTGGGTACAGGTTGAAGTGCTGGATGAGATTGCAGCAATATGCTCAAGGAGGCTCAGCAAGAACTTGAGAGCATGGTTTTTGAAATATGTCCTGTGTTTTATTTTTTTCAAAAGTGTAAAATGTAAGTACACCAACATTTGGTGTCTGGGCAAAGGGCCTACCCGTTAGCAAGGAGAAATGTGTACTGTAATTTGGTTATTGGAGCATTTGGCATGGCCAAAGCGGTAGGTTTGAATGGGAAAAAAATATTCTTATTGCGGGTACAGCCTGAAGTGGTGGACTAGATTACCAACTTGCACGATGAGCAGCATGTTTTTGTAAATATGTCTTGTGTTTTATTTTTCAAAAGTGTAATAATGTAATAGAAAAACGAGCGATATACATTTTATGTGTGGTTAGTGGGCCTGGCCCTATGTCCCATGAATTTGGAGACTGGTCATGGCTGCAAGTCATGAACACTGGCCATTGACTTCATTATTAGGGTATAGAGGACACTAAGCTAGGATGCAGGGTAGATGCACAACATTAATGGGGTGGTTTGTTTTGTCTGGGGTCATGGTGGAGCTGTATGCTGTAGGCAATTGAACAATCATTTCCATCCCCAGCATGCACTGCTGATAATGACAGGCATAAGTATGTGTTGCAAAAAATATTGGGCCTCATTACACAGTAGGCGGAGAACCATGGCGCTATTAGCGCCATGGTTCATGCCGGTAAAATACCAGCACCGCCTTGGTGGAAAGGGGAATTACCACCCCATTCCAAGGTTGGCGGGGCGGTAATTCCCCCTTCCACCATTGCCCTTCCCCATTCCCATTTTTGCCCCATAGGGCATAATGGGAATGGGGAAGGCGCTAATTACGGTACCGCAAATTGCGGCAAAATGTCAAGATCACGAAAACTATATGCTGCAGTACAAAATTTGTAATCTATGTAATCACCTGCAGCTGCAATCTCTGGTATATCGGAAGCACAAAGTTGGAAGTTAAGATCAGAATCTTGCAGCATCTTAGAGCAATTAAGAACTTGGATCTAACCTATCCTTTAGCAAAACATTTCTCTGACATACATGGAGGAGACATTCAGTCCCTCAAGTTCTTCGGTATAGACCATGTACAGCCACATGCAAGGGGAGGAAACAGAGAGCGCAAATTGTGTCAACTGGAAAGTCGATATATAATTGACTACAACTACAAGTCCCCTGGTGGACACAACAAAGATGAAGAATTATATACATTCATTGAGGAATGATATAATTAAAACAAATGTCTTAGAGAAATCCTAAAGCTCTTAAATGGATACTGGAAAAAGAAAATAGAAGTTATGATTGATCCAGCATAAATGAGATAAGAACTTTATGGCAGAAACGAAACGTTGCTAACATTGGATAATAACCTAGCAGTCTCACTGAAATTCTCTTTTTTCTTTGTGTGATTTTTTCTATGCATGAAAGTTTTAACGGTTGTTCAATTGTGTTTAATACAGTTTTAATCACTTTATCATATGTGCACATTTAGATATCCGTGTTTTTAGCACATCTTTTTTAATATATCTTTTACTGACACCATGCTGGTTTTATCATTGAACAACCAAGCAAAAATAAAGGGACAGACAAACAAAATCATGTACAGCATAGCAAAACATTAGAATCTAAATAAGTATGCTAGCCCTAATCCATAGTCATTATATCAAATAGCTATATAGTCTATATTGGATCTAAATAAGGAAATAGATAATATTAAGGCAAATATCAAAAGTGACCAAACAATACATGAGCGCAACTAATGTTGTAATTTTTTAAAGGCACTAGGCACTCTATCAAAAAAGAAGGCACTGCACCTTAAAGCTGATATTGCACAATGGTACCAGGCACTTTATTTCTTAATGTATTGATATTGAAGAGCATATGAATTTAGCTTGCTTAGTATAGGTCATAATTAAAATATCTATTAAACAGCACACTTTGCCAAATATCTAAGATCACTTGATAGTTATTACCATCAGATCTAATATATGAAAATTCAAGCAAGGGACTACACATCCATGTGTGTTTTATTGATAAATGTTAGCACTTTATATTTAAGCAAATTTTGCACCCTGTTGCCTCCTTTCTTCACTCTCTTTCCTAAGCACATGCACTTTTTGCAAATAAATAAATATATAGTTTTAAAAAATCCACTTTGTTTTTAAAAAATATATAATCTCCCATTATGTTTACGAAATAGGTAGTGAGTATACACTCACCAAATATAGCCGCCATTAGAAGGCACACAATATTGGTTAAAGCACAAGTCTAGTGTTTTAAAAAACCACAGGAAAGAGGTTGAAGCTAAACAGGAAATTAAATAAAATACATTGCAAACATGGTGTCAGTTACAATCCGACGAAGCCCAGTTTGGGATGAAATGCGTTATTGTGTTTTTTCACGGGTGTGCTTGAATGTCCACACCTAAAGAATAAAGGACATTTTTTCAAATGAATGACTGCGTGGAGTACCTTTCTTGAAAAGCGAGATGGAGGAGTGCCGCTGTGAACTGCTGTTTTACAGTTCGGTTTTTGCTTTGTATATATATATATATTACACGGCCACGGTAGTGGCTGTGTAGTTATGGTTAAGTTGCTGTTTCCATAGGAAGAGCACTTTTTCGGTGGCTTATAACTCCACAACTCCACTCCCCCTGTACGAATCCACGCCAAACTTTGCAAAAAAAAGTGTAAGGACCACTGTGAATTATTTTGCAAATTTTGGTGATGTTTGGTCCAGGGGGGAAAAGTTATAGGGGTGGTCCCAAAACGTCTTTTTTCCCCATAGACTGAATGGGATAAAAACTTTGCGCACGTCTACAGCCCAAATGGCTGGACGGATTTTCACCAAATTTGTGACAGGAACAGGAGCTTGGTCCTGAAAGCATGCTTTTGTAAATTTGGTGCCAATCCGTCCAGTAGTTTTCTTTAAAATGACCAAAAAGTATGCCTGAAAAAATTAGTGATATCTATGTCTGCTCCGCGAACACACTTTCCTGTTCGCTCTGCGGAAAAGATACCGATTGGCTAAGGGGCTCACGTCATGACTGCGGACACGCATCGTGTCGTCCGATTGGCTGGAGTGAGATGTGATGTGCGTCAGATTGTTTGGATGCGCCCGACATCTTGGATCCGTCAACAGCGCTGCGCCAACCAGAGGCAAAATGCTGTTTTGGGGAGTGTTTTGGTGTGTCAGAGTGCTTGGGGAGGTTCAGAGAGTAAGAGATGGGTGAAATACTTTATTTGTTTAGGCGCCAGGTGCTAATGATGTATTCGCCATGCCCGCCCTCTTCGGGATGTTTGTAATTACTGAAAATGAGGGTTCTCATAAGGGTAGTACTTCCGTCCGTGCTGTGAGCAGGCAAGTTGAAACTGTTCTGACACGCGTGGTGTTAGCGAATATTAAAATTGAGTACATGCCGTAGTTAAAATTTGTATTTCTGTCGGTGTGGTACTGACTTATAAGCCGCCATGGGTGTGATATGCTGCGGTGGTTGTGGCCAAGGCCGAGAGTCTTGGGTGCATGGCCGTAGGCCGTAGGCTGTAGGCCATACTCCCAAGACTCTAGGCCCTGGCCACAACCACCCCAGCATATCACAGCAATAGATACACCCGTAGTATCGAATATCAATCAGGTGGTTGTGGGGAGGGCCCTGGGTCTTGGGTGCATGGCCAAAGGCCATGCACCAAAGACCAAATTTAAACGTAGTGAAGTTATAAGCCACAACGGGTGTGATATGCTGTGGTGGTTGTGGCCAGGACCAAGAGTCGTGGGTGCATGGTCGAAGGCCATGCACCCAAGAACAAAGTTATAAGCATTGGAGTTATAAGCCATCATTTGTTTTGTATACTGCACACCCATAGATTCGAATATCTATGGCCATACATCCAAGACTCTAGGACCTGGCCACAACCACCGCAGCATATCACAGCAATAGATACACCCGTAGTATTGAATATCGATCAGGTGGTTGTGGGGAGGGCCAAGACCAAATTTATACGTAGTGAAGTTATAAGCCACAATGGGTGTGATATGCTCTGGTGGTTGTGGCCAGGACCTAGAGTCTTGGGTGCATGGCCAAAGGCCATGCACCCAAGAACAAAGTTATAAGCACTGGAGTTATAAGCCACCATGGGTTTTATATACTGCACGCCCATAGATTCAATTATCTATGGCCATACATCCAAGACTCTAGGCCCTGGCTACAACCACAGCAGCATATCACAGTATCACAGATATACATACACCCGTAGTATCGAACATTGATCATGTGGTTATGGGGAGGGCCTAGAGTCTTGGGTGCATGGCTGAAGGCCATGCACCCAAGACCAAATTTATACATAGTGAAGTTATAAGCCACAATGGGTGTGATATGCTGTGTTGGTTGTGAGCAGGACCTCGAGTCTTGGGTGCATGGCTGAAGGCCATAGGCCGTAGGCCATACACCCAAGACTCTAGGCCCTGCCCACAACTACCGCAGCATATCACATTCATACATCACACCCATACAATCGAATATCTATCTGGTAGGTGTGGGCAGGGACTAGAGTCCTGGGTGCATATTGAGTATATGTTGCAGTTAAAATGTTTCATTCTATGGGTGTGCTAATGACTTATAAGCAACCATGGGTGTGATATGTTGTGGTGGTTGTGGCCAGGGCCTAGAGTCTTGGGTGCAATTTCTGTGATAAAAGAAAAGAACATGTTAGTGTTTGTATTTTATAAAGACTTATTACATTGTATAATAGACATTTTAGCTTTTTTTTACCCTCATATTTAGTTTACAAACCAGTGTACTGTGCATTTTTCTCAGTTTCTGTGTTTGTTTTTCAAATCATTGGGTCTGGGAGAAAAATTAATCCTTGTCGGATTAAGAAAAACCTTTCTTTTCTATGCTACAAACTATTTCTTTGTTTCCTTTGAGTGTTCACTTGTTGTTTCTGATTAATGTTCTGTATGTTGGCTTGTTGCAGATTTTTTAAACAGTTAGATACCTGTGGCATATTCTAACTGTGTATTTTTTGTTACAAATCAGTGGTATTCATTTATCTGTGTGGTTATTATACAATCTTGGGCAGTTAGATACTTGTTGGCGTATTCTAACTGTTTATAGTCTTTTAATTTAATTTTTGTTAATTGTGACGTACACATTAGTTATTACATTTTGGCTTTAGAAGATTAAATACGCGTTTGTAAGATTTGCTGGTAATCTCTGCTTTAGAGTAATGCTACTATCATTACATTCGAACCATCCACATTTCTTTTTAGTATATGCAGTGTAGTGACCTGCATTGGTTGTGGCTCCTGCGTGGTAGATTATACCTATTGTTATGAAGGTTTTCTTACCAAGTGACACTTGACCGTGTGTGAATCCAGTAAGCTTGCAGTTGTTTTTGGTACCATTTGCATTGGAACGTCGAAGCATTAGTATTATGTAGTTACTATGTGTTTGCATCAGTAAGGTGGAGCGATTATCTGAATTGCAGATAGTACATAATCTGCCATGGTTTGCATTTTGTAGAAGTTGCTGAAATGGAATGGATTCACAATTAGGTATGGATACATACACAAATCGCTCATTAGGGCTGTGTTCCTGTGTCACATTGTTACAGAGAGTGCATGTATGTTTCCACATGTATGAAATCTGGAAGATTTCATTTATAGGTATGTTTTTGTTTTTGAGTACTTGTAGTAAGTACATTAGAGATTCTTGTGGATCTTCTTGTGAGTTTATAGTGAATCTCACCATTCCAGCACAGTAGTCCCATTCTTGTCTTATTCCGTGAATACTATACCTGTTGTCAGGATTGTTTGTTGCGTTTCTATAAAGGACTAACATTTGCAAACACAATTGGTCTGTACTGTGTAAGTAAATGTTGTTAACAATTGCTGGCAATTGAAATAGAATATTCATTGCTACATTTGCGTAGCAACTTACACACCAGTTTCATTTGAAAATTTGAATGGACCAGATAGTTCTGTGTCCGGGTGATTTTTTCTGAGTTTCTGTTCCTTCTTTGAAGAAGTACCTGATTTACTTTCACTAATAGGGTCTTCTTTGCTTGTGGTAATTGATGAAGTTTTAGCTTCTTTTGCTTTCTTTGAAGGATTTGCAGTCAGATCCTGTTGCATTTCTGTTTGAATTAGTTTTCTTTTACAACGTTTTCCTTTTTCTGGAACAGGATATGATTTCAGATGGGGGGTGTACAGTGAGCGCAGTCTATTGTATTCTAAATTGCAAGGAATATCAGTGTTCACTTTACTTGCATCAAAGTTGATTAAAAATAGACCGTCAAGTGTACGTAAGCGTGATAGTGCTAGGTAGTTCATGCCTTCTTTAAAGACTGTTTTTCCAATATCTATCAATGCTTTGTCTAGGGTAGGACCTTGGGATTTATGAATGGTGACTGCACATGCAAGAGTTAGAGAAAATTGTTCTCTACGCACATACATGTCTTTGAAGAGAAGGAATTGAGCTGTTGAGCGCCCTATCCTTTTTACTTCTGAAAGTTTGTCAAAGAGAATATTGAATGGTGTTGTCACGTGGGTATGTTTGAAAGCCAACAACTGTACCCAGTGCCCCATTAACTAGTCCATGCTCTACGTCAAGGTTACGTTTAAGCATTACTCTACAATTTAAGGATCATTTTAATATGTTTTTTCCAGCTGTGTTGGAGATCAAATTTTCTAAGGTATTTAGTCTTGTTGTGGCTTGCTGACACATGGGTAGTGTCATACCATGTACGTCCAGTTGGTCTGTGGAGCAAATTTCATTTACTTTTTGCATTTCTTTTTTTAACATTGTTTCACTGAATTTGGAACAGCTCGCAAGAGTTGGCATTAAGGCCATACAATTGGCATGTTTGTGCGCTAATTGTTCCATAACATCAGTAGCACATGCGTTATCACCATAAAGTGAATGGATGTGCCGGTTTTTCAATATTGCTTGTGCTTCTTGAGATAGTACACCAATTCTAATACTTTTTAAAATGTTGCCGTAAGTGAGGTCTGCAGATTGACGCATGTTTTCTGTTAATTATATGTATTGGAAATGTTGCCAAAGGTTGACATTTCCTATGCTGCCAACAGTTTTACAGCAGGGTTTGTTTCCTAAGGTTTTAAAAATAGGTTCAACTTGTCAATTGTAGAAGATCTCCAAAAACGATAATGTTTTTTCTTGAAAAGAGTTCTTCGTAGTTTGTTTTAAGTACTTCTTGCAATCTGAGGTGAATCAAAGCCAACATTAGGTTGGAGACCATGCTCACTCCATCTGTTAGTAGCATTTTCATTTGTTTTAATACTCTGCGTAGTTCCATTGCAGCTTCTGTAGAAAGTTTGTAATAGTCTAATTGGTTTCGGTGTTCTACTGGAAGGAGTAGTAATCGGTGTAAAGTGACACCGCTTATGTTGTAGGCAGCTAAACATGTGGGGGCAGTTACAACAGCTGACAGTTTGTTGTTTGTCAATTGTTGAAGGAACTTGCTGATGATTTTGATTAAGAATGTTTTGCCTGAACCAGCTTCACCACTGACGTACAGCAGTATAGGTTTGTAATTTTGGCAGGTACATTCTTTATTTTTGTGTTGTACACCATGTGTAATTTCTTTTGTTACTTCTTCAAAAATGGTGCGCTGGTCTTTGTTAAGTTTTGATTGTAGTACAGTTAAGTCTTCTGTATCTTCTTCATAGTGACACATGAATTTTTCCACTTCTGTCATAGCTAATTCTGCCTCATTTGCTATTAGTGGCTGTCCTAGTGGTTCTTGACTTCCTGTTACAGAAGGTTGACTACTGTCGGAAGTGTCCTTATCTAGTTGGGCCTTGAGTTCTTCTTCGTGTTGCTGTTCATTGTGCAACATTGTTTTGTACTGCGTAAAGTTCACATCGGTGACAGCGCTTTCATTTGCTTTGAAAGCATCTTCATAGCAGTCATAGTTATCTAGTATCTCTTCCTCTGTTCGCCATGGTTTAACACGTTGTAGCAGGGACATGTAACATAGTTCTTTCTGTTGAGTTTTTAATGACAATTTGACATGATTAATTAAGCTTCGTTTGGTAAGTTTCACTAAGCTGCCTTCACAATCTGTCACTTTCTATCTACCTTTGCTTTCATCGGGTTTTATATTATTTTGTATGCAAAGTTTAGGGCTATGTGGTATAGACACATGGTTTCCAAAGTGGTAGTCCTGTTTGGGTAATATGTGTCTAGTAAATTGTTTTTAAAATGTCTTGGCTGTTGGGATCATTTTTGGCTATTGTTTCTATGTCCTCATATGATTTGAGAATTCTTTTTCTAGAGTTAGCAGGACCAAGACTTAGCCATACTATATTTTCAGATTTTCCATACAAAGCAGTACCGGTTAAACGATCTGCAGTTTCAAAGGTGCCACATTTTCTATGAGAGAGCAGTTTTATGCCTAGACTGTACAATTTCTGAGATAGTGTTTTGTCTGATGATAGGCCATTCCAGAGGTCTTGCAGCTCTGTTTTTTCTGCTTTTGTTAAGTAGGCTGTAACATATCATTCAACTGCAGCGGAATTGTCTGCAATGTACTGCACATCTATGTTTGCATTCCATAAGAGGCCAATGATTGCATTGTAATCATTGATATATTTTGATTCTTCTGTTCTTTTTATGTAATACGTGTTCTTAGGTGATTTACCTTTAACACTATGTTGAACTGAAGACATGAAGTTGTTCACTTCCCCTGTTTCTGTAACTGGTCTAGGGAAACCAAAGCAGCATTTGGTGTAGTATTTCCCTTTGCTTTTGTATTTGCGATGACAATATTTGCCACATTTGTGTCTTTGAAATTGTACAATTTGTCCATGAAGATCACTATGTGTCCTTTGTGAAGGTATTTCACAAGTGACATATTTTTGGATGAACTGTAAAACAGTGGCATCACTGTCCTGACCAAATTTAGGTGCACCTTTAATCCATAAAAGCATGTGGATATGTGGTGCTCCTCTGGCTTGGTATTCTTTTCTCCAAAAGAAGTGTTGCACTTCGCCAAGGGGAGGAACAGTTTTATTACAAATAAGGTGTAGCATAGCAATGAAATGATGGTGGAAATATCTTGAAACATTAACAGGATCTAGAGAGCAAAGTTCTCCAGGTGTTAGTATATCTATGTTGGTTTTGTTGTTGTTTGATATGCGTAGGAAATCATGTAAATCTTCCCATGCATATTCTGCACAACTTAATGTAACAAACCAAGTGGGTGGTCTAAGGTTTCTGATCGTACAACGTACATCTCCATGCCGGCGGAACCAGTATTCTTTCATACCACGCATGTTTACAAACAGATTTGTTATGCTTGATTGTAAAACCTCATCTTTTTCTTGCACTTTTTGTATTAATTGCGTAGCTGACATATTTTGAAAATGGGTTCCAGATTCCAATATGGGTGCCACTCCGTAACATAGGGTTGCTAGTTCACTTTAGAGTAGGTGGAATATGTATTCTACATTTTGTCTAAATCTGGGATCTTCAGAATACATTCGTAATGAGCGGTATTCTGATGCTCTTGTCTGAGTGGGTCTATCATCGTATCTTCCTCCTTTGCCAGTAGGAAATAGCAGTGGAAAAGCACGTGCTTCTATACTTTTTTCCCATATGCTCATTGGTGACCCTTTGGTTTCTCGCATTTGGTAAGTTTCTAGTGCATCATCTATGCTCTCATTAGAGTGCAACGGATGAATTGTATAATGGTCCAAAAGAGTGGATACTGCAGCAGGATCCAGAAGTTCAAATTGACCAGTTTCTGATGATTCTTGAATTATTTCAGTTGTTTCCCTTATGCTTTCTTCAATATTTATTTCTTTGTAGTATTCATTATTGTCTTTCAGACATTGCAAGGCTTGTCTAACTTTATGTAAGTCCGCAAGTTGTTGCCAAATGTTTTTGTCTTTTGTTGGTACACCATTTACTAAGACAATTAAAGAATGCTCTATTGGCTGTTGCACTCCTAGAGTGTGCACATTTTCTGTCAGATCTAATGGCAAATAAACTACTTTGCCATGAATGCCTTTCACCAATTCAGAGGGAGGTAATTTTGCTGTTTTTGGTTGAAGGCGCATTATTGCTCGAAATGGGTGTACTGTTTGAATTATGATGTTCTCATACAAATTGAGTTGTTGCAGGGGTTTTGGTAGTGTTAATAATTCCAAATTATTTGTGATAGCACGTGAAGGAGTTTCGTTGTTGTCACGTTTTGTAGTGCAGTAACTGCAACATATTATGGGTTCAATTATTTGGTATTTGTTTTCTGCTAAAAGGTAGAGAGCTAATTCAAACCATTTGGAATCTTCATTGTCCTCTATTTTGTATGTTACGTCCATAGTTTTTGTGTTACTTTTGTAAAAAGTTCTGCGGCAATACAAACACACATGGCTTGGTACTTCAGCGGATGTACATTTAAATGTTAGTATTTCTTTTTTGTATGTGTGTAATAGAAGTTTGCCATGTGCAGAATTGTTGCTAGTCTGTTCTAAAACTATTGCATTTTGTAAGTGGCTTTCACTTCCAAAATATTTTCTCTGGATACGGTTGATTTCTTCTTTTAGGTATTTGGGTGTACCATGCAGAAGGTGTTATTTAAATTGGCTAGTTCTAAAGCTGGACTTTTAGCATAGTACAGTTTATACACTAGATTTCTTACATTTGAATGATGTGTTGATATCATTTTGATATCACGGAAGGTGCTTTTGCAAAAAGGTCCTGAAATGCAGGCTAATGAATGTCCTTGTAGTCCTGTGTATTTGCACACTGGACAGGCATCCATATTTTGCAGCACTTTAATTTTAATTGTGTCTTTACCTTTCACATACTGATTGAGGAACTGGCGTTAAGATTTGAAAGATTTGATAGGAATGTTACACATTGACGTGCACGGCCATTTGTATACTGGACGGTCTGGTTTTGTCGAATGGAGAGGTAATTCTGAGTTTTCTGGGGATACTTTTGTAAGCAGTGTTTCTTGGTCCATGATGGTGTTATTGATTTTTTCATATCCTTGTCCACTGCTATGGATGGCAATTGTATTTGTTTGATTTTGTTTGTATGCTTCTTCATTAAAATATGGTTCTGTGGTCGTTGTGTGGCTCCATTCACCTCCACAAATATTTAAGAAGTTATTTTTGTTGACATTCCGTTTATTGAGAAGTTTCTTTTATAGTTTAGTACTTAGTTTTGTTAGTGGTTTCATCCTGTTTAACACTAAAATAAATAACTTCCTTTTGAGAAGGATTGCACTGTATACGAGAGCTTCTAGGATTAATTTTCTACGGTAGGTTTTAAGGGTTGAGGATGATTTTGCTCCTCTTCTTATTAGATTCTGAAGGACTCTGTGGCGGAACATTTTTGCTAAAATACCCTTTTTACTATGGTTTCTTGCTAGTATATCAGGATGTATAGGAACAGTATTAGCAGTAGTGGTAGCCGAATTCTTGTAAAGCATTTTCTGTTTCGTGCCACATTTTGATAGAGGAGGCAAAGTTTCTGTAGTTGAAGCTTCCTTTGTTTCGCTGAATGACTGCATTAGCTGTTTTGTTTCAACATTTTGTACAAACTCTGGTAGAGATGGATGCTTACTTTGGACACTTTTATTTTTCATTTGCTCTATTTCTGTGTTCCTTTCTATGGACTTTCTTTTTGGAAGGCATTCTTTGGGGTCTTTTGAAAAAAAAGAAGGTATGGGTTGGTCTGTTTTACAATGAATGTGTGCTGTGTGCATGTGTGTCTGAGTTTGATGGGGAAGATGTTTCTGGGGGTGTGTGAATGTGCATTGGGCAGTTACAATGAGTTGGGAAGGCTATTTTTCTGTTTGTATGTTACTATACTGTGCTTCAGATGAGAGTAGAAAGTGAGCTAGTGGTGAGGAGAAGCATTACTAGTAAACGTAATGGTATAAAATTAAAACAGCTTATTGTTTTGTAGTACTAACATTCTAAGGCTTGTGTATGTTATTTGTGTTCCAAAAACACAGGGATTTGTGTGCCATTCTGCCTTTTAATCTATGTTTAATAAATGAGGATTTGTGGGCGGAATGGTTCAGAAATATTTTTTCTTTGGTGCGCAAATTACATAAATAACCCACACAGTCTCTTTGAGGAACAGTGAGAATATAAAGGTAGTACTGTACTTACGTTTTTTTGTGGAATGACCAGGTTTCTTCGGATATGTTGTTTGTAGTGTAGATGCTGTTGATTTTCAGGAGAGTGGTCTTCACTGCAATTGTTAAAGGAAGAAGTTAGTAATTTTGTGTGTTTAAAGCATTGATGTTAATGTACACGTTCATTTTTCAGCTTTCGTGGTAGTATTCTCGTTTGATATCTCAACACAGTGTATGCTTGCATTTCATTTGACTATGTGCAGCCTTTATATGTTATTTGCAGTATGTTAGTTGAACCTGCTTCGCAAATGAGTACAATTTTAAGTTCATGAAATTCCCTTGTTTTTTTTCAGCTGTGTTGTACATAGCAGAGAGGATTGGAAGTGATAGGTCATTATAGTAGATGGGAAAAATTTGAATACTTTCATATTATAAGTAGGAATGCGAAAAATTGGGAGCACCGGAGAGGGAGATGTCACCACAGCAATCGGGAACGTTTATTTTTCTCATACGATCGCATCGGAAGTAGCATTAATTTAGTCAGAAGACAGTAACAAATTGTGACATTTTTTAATGGACAATCGAGTTTCGCGTGTAAATTGGGAGGGTTGGTACGTATGTATAGGTTATGCGGGAGATAGTAAAAAGTAGTCTGCGGGAGCGTTGGTATGTATGTATTGGCTATGCAGATTTAGTGGCATTAATTTGTTTAAAAGGAATCATAAGAGTTGCACATGTACTCTGAATAAAATATGCATACCTGTACTTTGTATTCATGCATGTGGGCATGCATGGAGCTGTAAGTAGAAATCCTCGACACTTGCACAGTAGTTTTTGTAGCAGGTGTTTTGCAATGATATGAGACTTGTATTCAGAGTGATCAACAGTACATTTGAAGTGTGGAACTCTGATGAAGGAGTTAGATGTAGAGGTCTTGGATGTGATTGGTGGATGGTTGTGTGACTGCTTAGCTGTGTCCAATGAGGGAATGGATTTGCGAGTGATGTGGAAAGGGTAGAAGGGCTGGCTAAGAGTTACGTGCTGCACAGACACTGCACTTGTCCGCGGGTAGGGCGTGCCACATACAGGGTTTTACAGCAAATCCAGCATGGAAAGGGGACTGTAGGCATCAGCCAATCAGATGTTGACATTGTTGATTTGTGTAGAAAGAGAGTGTGTGTAGTGAAGATGGCAGAGGTGGAGACAGTCAGGGGGTTGGTGCTCGGAGATATTTTTGTTCATGGTTTATAGCACTATTCAGAATGTAAGGATGTGGCAACCAATTTCGATGTAAGAGGAGTGGAAGTGGTGTAGAGCGCTGCGACTGATTGCAATGTAGAGGCAATTCTGCAAGTTTGCAGAGATATGCGTAGGATGACCAGTCCCCATGTGGTAGTTTTGCACTAAGGTGCTTGCCATTTGGGCTACGTGAGTTCACCTACTTTGTTGGGAGATTTGGAACAGTTGGTTCAATCAGTCATTAACATCTTTCCAACTGCGAAAGTAATTTTTTCTGGCTTACTCCCTAGAGCAAAATGGGACAACAGTTCTGTTTTTTGTCCTGATAAAAGTATTGGTAGGTTTGCCATCAATCGCGGCATGCATGCTTTCATGTTAAGAGCTGGTATGTTTTTCTGCAGCCACGAGAACATTGTTTCCAGTAATGCGGCTTATTTTGAAGCAGATGGTGTTTCTTTATCTTTTTTGGGAAATGCCATGTTCTTTTTGAATGTAAGGCTTGCTTGGAGAAGGTTATGTGATGATTGTAGGAGTAAACTAAGAAGAAAAAAAATACAAAATAACATGTGTCTGTCAGGCATCTGCAAAAAAAACCCCAAAAAATGGCTCTTTTCAGAGCCCACCTTAAAGGGGAAAAGGGGAATACTATTTAAATGTACAGTCATCACGCTCAGATCCTCTAGATGTCCACGGACATGGCGGTAGTCTAAAGGCAGCACATTATACATACAGGGATTCTGGGGTGGTGAGGCATGCAAATGAGAATGAGCGGAGCTAGGGATTGGTCAGTAAAGTTCAGTGGGTGTGTTGTGAACGGTGAATTTAAGGGGGTAATTCATAGAATTTAGCGCACAAGTGGCGCACGCGGCTGGTGCACAGTGTGCACGTGTGATTGTCTGCACCAGCCGCATGCGCTAAAATCCATTTCCGCGTACAGCATATTCATGGATTTTAGCTACCAAAACCAGCCGTGGCGCACAGAGGTGCAGCGACCCTGCAGCAGCACCAGTTACGCCCCCAAGAACGCCCCTCGCGCAGAGAAAACCCATCAAAATCCCCAATCCAGCGCAAAGGGCTGCGCTAACCTTGTACCAGTATACATGGCCGCCACACAGCACACGGCAAGCGGGGAACGTGTATTACTGGGGTGATCGGGAATTTTCAAACGCGATTGGCCTTGTGCGAGTGGGGTACATGTATTACTGGGGTTCGCAGGAAGTTTTGCACGTGAAGGTCCCTGTGCGAGTGGGTACGTGTATTACTGGGGTTCGCGGGAAGTTTTACACGCGAAGGTCCCTGTGCGAGTGGGGTATGTGTATTACTGGGGTTCACAGGAAGTTTCACACGCGAAAGGGCCTGTGCGAGTGGGGTGCGTGTATTCCTGGGGTTCGCGGGAATTTTCACACGTGAAGGGCCCTGTGCGAGTGGGGTATGTGTATTACTGGGGTTCGCGGGATGTTTTACACGTGAAAGGGCCCTGTGTGAGTGGGGTACGTGTATTACTGGGGTTCGCGGGAAGATTTACACGCGATTGGCCCTGTGCGAGTGGGGTACGTGTATTACTGGGGTTCGCAGGAATTTTCACACGCGAAGGGCCCTTTGCGACTGGGGTACGTGTATTACTGGGGTTCGCGGGATGTTTTACATGCGAAATTGCCCTTTGCGACTGGGGTACATGTATTACTGGGGTTCGCGGGAAGTTTTACACGCGATTGGCCCTGTGCGAGTGGGGTACGTGTATTACTGGGATTCGCGGGAAGTTTTACACGCGATTGGCCCTGTGCGAGTGTGGTACGTGTATTACTGGGATTCGCAGGAATTTTCACACGCGAAGGGCCCTGTGCGAGTGGGGTACGTGTATTACTGGGGTTTGCGGGAAGTTTTACATGCGAAAGGGCCCTGTGCGAGTGGGGTATGTGTATTACTGGGGTTTGCGGGAAGTTTTACACGCGATTGGCCCTGTGCGAGTGGGGTACATGTATTACTGGGGTTTGCGGGAAGTTTTACACGCGATTGGCCCTGTGCGAGTAGGGTACGTGTATTACTGGGATTCTCAGGAATTTTCACACGCGAAGGGCCCTGTGCAAGTGGGGTACGGGTATTACTGGGGTTCGTGGGAAGTTTCACACGCGATTGGCCCTGTGCGAGTGGGGTACATGTATAACTGGGATTTGCAGGAATTTTCACAGGCGAAAGGGCCCTGTGCGAGTGGGGTACGTGTATTACTGGGGTTCGCAGGAAGTTTCACACGCGAAAGGGCCTGTGCGAGTGGGGTGTGTGTATTCCTGGGGTTCGCGGGAATTTTCACACATGAAGGGCCCTGTGCGAGTGGGGTACGTGTATTACTGGGGTTCGCGGGAAGTTTTACACGTGAAAGGGCCCTGTGTGAGTGGGGTACGTGTATTACTGGGGTTCGCGGGAAGATTTACACGCGATTGGCCCTGTGCGAGTGGGGTACGTGTATTACTGGGGTTCGCAGGAATTTTCACACGCGAAGGGCCCTTTGCGACTGGGGTACGTGTATTACTGGGGTTCGCGGGATGTTTTACATGGGAAAGGGCCCTGTGCGACTGGGGTACATGTATTACTGGGGTTCGCGGGAAGTTTTACACGCGATTGGCCCTGTGCGAGTGGGGTACGTGTATTACTGGGGTTCGCGGGAAGTTTTACACGCGATTGGCCCTGTGCGAGTGTGGTACGTGTATTACTGGGATTCGCAGGAATTTTCACACGCGAAGGGCCCTGTGCGAGTGGGGTACGTGTATTACTGGGGTTTGCGGGAAGTTTTACATGCGAAAGGGCCCTGTGCGAGTGGGGTATGTGTATTACTGGGGTTCGCGGGAAGTTTTACACGCGATTGGCCCTGTGCGAGTGGGGTACATGTATTACTGGGGTTTGCGGGAAGTTTTACACGCGATTGGCCCTGTGCGAGTAGGGTACGTGTATTACTGGGATTCGCAGGAATTTTCACACGCGAAGGGCCCTGTGCAAGTGGGGTACGGGTATTACTGGGGTTCGCGGGAAGTTTCACACGCGATTGGCCCTGTGCGAGTGGGGTACATGTATAACAGGGATTTGCAGGAATTTTCACAGGCGAAAGGGCCCTGTGCGAGTGGGGTACGTGTATTACTGGGGTTCGCAGGAAGTTTCACACGCGAAGGGCCCTGTGCGAGTGGAGTACGTCTATTACAGAGGTTCGCGTGAACTTTCACACATGATTCCGCTGTCAGAGCGGGTACGTGTATCTAGTGGGGTGCACGGGGAGTCTCACACATGAATTGGCAGTGTGGGTCCACCCAGGTGTGCCCTCCACCCCATCCAGGCCCCCACTCATGTCCCACTCATGTCCCCCTGCACCCACAGCCCCCAGCAGTCAGGGGCACCTGCCAGCAGGCCCCCACTCATGTCCCCCTGCACCCCTACCCCCCAGCAGTCAGGGGCACCTGCCAGCAGGCCCCCACTCATGTCCCCCTGCACCTCCACCCCCCAGCAGTCAGGGGCACCTGCCAGCAGGCCCCCACTCATGTCGCACTCATGTCCCCCTGCGCCCCAGGCCCCAGCAGTCAGGGGCACCTGCCAGCAGGCCCCCACTCATGTCCCACTCATGTCCCCGTGTGCCCCCACCCCCCAGCAGTCAGGGGCACCTGCCAGCAGGCCCCCACTCATGTCCCCCCAACACAAAATAAAGAAGCACAATCATGGGCCACTTTTGCACCAAAAAACCACATCACGCCACCCCATTCTTGAGACGCAATGATTTCCCAATCCACCCCACACTGACATGCCTATCTCAAGACACAAACCAAAAGTGATACACTGGTTGGCATTGATTGTGTAAACCCACATTTTCACATGCATCAACCCAATGAGCAAATCCCACACATGGAAATAAAGTATGAAAATGTATTATGTACAAAAATAAATAAATGAAATGAAATCACACAAAAATACCAAACATGAAATGAAAAGCATGTGCAAAAGATGAGTGAATGAAAATGATAACCAATCCAAAAAAAAATTGAAAGAAAAACTCTCCCTCCACCAATGCAAATCCAAAGGAAATGTAAAAAAAGAAAATCCATTGCTTCATGTCCATAAAGAAAAAGAAAAATCAAATTAATCCATGATCAAACTATTCGCAATCCATTGTCCAAAAAAAATTCCATGATTCCATTTACAAAATCAAAAAAACATATCAAATCAATCCATTGTCTAACTATGTAAAGGGTCCATGAGCCCAACCAAACAAATGAAACCTACCTAAGAAACTACCTAAAAATAGAACTATATACAAATGTGTGTGGCATTGTCCATTGACCACAAATAAAAGGAAAAATAAAAGGAAACCTAACTCTAAAAACTATTTACAATGGCAGCGGGCTAGTCCGACGGCTCACTTCCCGATTTCCCGGGCCAGGGCATCATCGAACTCCTGCTCGATGTCCCGGAGGCGGTCCTCTTCCATGGCCCTGAGGGTTCGCAGGGACAATGACATGTGGACCTCCAGGTCCCTGCGAATTGCCTCGAGGCACTCGGCCCGCCTCAGAGCCCTATGCATGGAGTTCTCTGCCCTGACCATCGTGAGCCGTGCCTCTTCTGCCCGCTGCCGATCCGCATCTATAGCATGGCCTAACCGCTGCCACACGGAAGACACTTCCAGTCCTGGGTCCTCCGGGCCTCTGGCCAATGCCTGCCCCGCCGATGTTGAAGGCCCCGAGCCATCATGGCTCCCACCTTGTTGCTGCTGCTGCTGTGCCTCTGCCTGTGCCCTGGCTCTTGCTGCCTGCACATCCTCCTCCGGCTGGGGTGCAGTTGTTGAGGTGGCCACCCCTGCTGGACGTCCGACTCCCGACTGTGGCAGGGATGTGTCCTCCACCAGCCTGGCCGCAGGGTCAGAGGCAGCTCCACAGGGTACCCAGGTGATAAATGGGTGGAAAGATGGCATGGAGGACGACTGGCGCCTAGGGGGTTCAGGTGAGGAGGGGGTCGCAAGAAGGTCCAGCACATGGAGGAATCCAGCACTGGTGACCCGACCCAGCAGGTCAACGCGGTCAAAGAGGCACCCGATATGACCTGCAGTCACTTCATGAAAAGACTGCACGTCAACTCGCATGCCCCGTTGACGCAATGATATCCCGGCCAGGACAGGCTCAATACAGTCCCGGATAGCCACGTCCGCAGGGAGAGGAAGGCCAGTTGTTGTGCGCTCATCCCCTCCCTGAAAACGGGTCTGGACCTAGGCATCCCTGCTGGTGCCAGATGATGCAGTGACAGGATCAGGGACAGGATTGCACACAGGCACCTCCGCGGCGGCCTGTGCTGCCTCCTGTCCCTGGTCCTGCACTGCAACACTAGCACCAGTGGAATCCCGACCTTCATACCCCGTGTGTGTCCCTTCCAAGGCCTCCTCCTCCACCAAACCGCCCACCAACCTGGATGACTCCATGCCATCTTCCTCCGTTGGACCCTGTGGAGTCTCAGCTGCCCCTTCTGCTGCCGAGGAGTCCACCTCCAACCTCCGCCTCTTGGACCTACCCTCGGCAGCTGCAGCCTGGGACCCGGCACCAGACTCCTCACTCCCCGACGAGATGACATTCTGGGAGGGGAGCCGGGCCTTGCGTCTCCGGCTGGTGGAGCGATCCCTGCCGCTGTGCTCCACAGCACCCTCTCCGCCCTCTTCATCAGTCGACGCTTGTTAAGACGGATTCCTGAACTCTGTCCTGGTGGCGCAGAAGTTCAGAAGGCCAACCTAATTACTTGGAACAGGGTAACCTCTGGACAAGCCAGACCAATCAAGGTAGCGATCGCGGTGGTCAAGACTAGGTCTCAAGAGGGGTGAGGGTGACTGAAAGCCCGCAATGAGCACACAAAGCAAGAGCGCTTACAAACTACTCCAAACAGTTGTTATATCAAAAATATAAACACATTTATTTTAAGGCCTTTAAAACAACGACCGTAGCGAGAAAATCACAATATCACAATATTAAACCAACACATACCATATCAACACAATATATATACAAATACACAGTCGCAAGCGTTTAAAGCACGAAATATGTAGTCCACCTGAAAGGAAAGGAAAACAGGCAGTGCAATAACGCTTTAGACTCAGTTCGCCTTCAGAGGCACCTAACTAGATGGAAGTCCGAGCCCTGCGAAGAGTGGAGCCTTGTGCTCAAAGTACCTGCCACGCCGGTGCCAACGGGCAAAAGGGGAAGCTCTTCGGAGGAAGTCAGGCAGTTCGGGTTAGTGCACAGCAGAAGGAGAACAGGTTCCGCAACTCAAGCGCAGCCTCCACAGCGAGCAGAAGCAGAGCGCGAGTACGGCCAAAAGGGTGCTGTTTTTACACAGCAGGGAAAAGCAATGGGATACTGCAGGAGGGCGACCAGATCCTAGCTAAACTACTCACCGGTCCCCGAAGCAAGCAGACCCAGGCTTCTCCACGTTGGTTTCAGCAGCTGGCAGGTTCAGAAGAGCAGGGAACGCCTCGTAGTCGTGTAGAGCAAAAAGACGTCCCAATCGACGAAACCAGCACAGTTTGTTGCCGCAACAGGACAACGGAGCGGCCGTGTGTATTCGAGCCAAATGTACACTCCTCCCTTCAGACCTGGGGACGCCAAGCGTACGAAGCGTGGGAGAGTGACCAGGACTCGAAATACAACACAACCTGGCGGCAGTTACAGAGCAGGACTCCCTTGTAAGCTGGTCAGTCAACTGGATGGCCCAGAGACACTTCCGAAGGCTTACTTGGCAGGAGATGATGAAGTCGCCGGGAATAGCTGTTCCTGCTATTCCAAAGGTCGAAGCACCAGTACAGGCCTTCTGGTTCGATCCAAGGAGGAAAGGGCTTCACAGGACGACAGCAGTGCAAAGGAGGATTCCTTCAGCGGGTCACCAGCGATTCCTCGGTCCAGCCTCTTGGTTGCAGGATACTTGGCTCCTGTATTCCTTCGTTCGTGAGAACTCAGGAGATCGACATGGTAGTGGTGTTTCCAGCCCCCTCTTATCCACGGTTCCCTTCGCGCCAAAACGGAGGGGAGCCAATGGGAGATCCGCTCATCAACACACATACCATACGTGGACCAATCACAGACCACGGTGGTCCCAGGCATTCACACCACCCTAGACTCTCTGGCACCCAGGATGTGTATTGGGACCAGACATCCCAGCCCACACCCTGGAGGCACACAAACGACATGTAGAAGCCCGCGAAAGCAACCACGTTTCGCGGGAAAGTACATGCCCAAATAAGGAAGGCCCCGGGTCGCCCGACCTGGGGAAGGTGAAGGGAGCAAGCCGGTCAGTGGACAAGGCAAAGGAGCCTCGCGGCCTGGCCATTTTGGGAGCCAGGCCACCATTTTGGGTTCAGTGCAAAAACGTGCTCAGAACGCCAAAAGGAGCTCAAAATAAACAAAACGATCGCTGCCACCATTCGAGTCCCTGAATGACTTGCACCGATCAAATACCATCCTAAAAGAGTATCTAGGGCCTGTAGAAGGCTAGAGACCCAAGAGAGCTGTAACTTAGCTTACAGTGCCCTCTTGTGTCGTGTTGCACTAAAATGGCGACACGATTAAAGAAACTACGGGAAACAGCGTTCCCCGGTACTGACTGTCTTAAGGGCATGTCAGTTTCCCCATAAGAAAGGAGCGAAAGCCCAGAGAAGTGCGGCAGAAGGCTGTACTTCTCTGGCAAAGTCAAGAACAAGGTTAAAAACAATAGCAAAAAGTTTAGGGGTTGCCACATGGAAGGAAAATTCCCTACAATTACGAAATCTTTCCTAACACTCGCCCCTCCCAGACTATGGACAGGGGGAACTAATCCACCCCTGGATGAGTCTCTTGTTCAGGTCGGTTAAACATTCTGGACAACCCATCAGCATTGCTATGTTGGACACCTGGTCTATGCTCATAGTGAAGTCGAAGCCTTGAAGACTTATGGACCACCTAAGCAACTTTGGATTCTCCCCCTTCATGTTCATTAGCCACTTTAACGGCTTATGGTCAGTCTGCACAGTGAAGTGGGTCCCATAGAGGTAGGGCCTCAGCTTCCTTAGGGCCCACACAACAGAGAAACATTCTTTCTCTACCGTGGACCATCTGAGCTCTCTGTCCTTAAGCTGGCGACTAATAAAACCGATAGGGTGTTCCTTACCCTTCTCATCTACTTGTGATAGTACAGCTCCTATCCCAGTGTCAGAGGCATCCGTCTGCACGATAAAAGGTCTTTGATAATCAGGGGCCCTGAGCACAGGGGCCTGGCACAAGGAGTCTTTTAAGCCATTGAAGGCCTTCTCACACTCGTCGGTCCAAGTTACCTTCTTGGGTTTCTTCGGAGTTGTGAGGGCAGTCAGAGGAGCAGCTATGGTGCCATAGTCTGCCACAAAATTGCGGTAATACCCCGTGAGTCCTAAAAAGGCTCTCACTTGGGTTTGCGTAGTGGGGGTAGGCCAGTCTTGTACTGCTTGTACCTTACTGGATAGAGGCTGTCTCCTCCCTCCACCTACTTCATGTCCAAGGTAAACCACTGAGCCTTGTCCATTTTGGTGAGGGGCAACTCGGACACCCTCAAAAGAGCTAACTGAAGGACTGCTTGGGAACAGGTCGGGGAGAGGTTCAGACTCCTCTTCCTCAACATCTGAAGCCAGTAGCAGTGCTGCGATTTCGACGCTTGGGCCGAAAGCCTTCAGCCTATTCATGTGAAACACTTTGGGAGCCTGTCCAGGCCTTCCAAGGTCCACTGAATAGTTAACCTCACCCAGGGGCTCCACCACTGGGCAAGGACCTGACCATTTATCCTGTAAAGCTCGAGGCCTTATGAGATTCATGATCAGGACTTGCTGACCAAGTGTAAAGTTGATGAGGGAAGCTTTCTGGTCGTACCAATGTTTCACCAGCGCTTGCCCTGCCTTCAATTTATCACTAGTCAAGCCTATCAGAAGTACCATCCGTTTTCTGAGCCCTAGCACATAATCAACTACATTGGTAGTAACAGGGGGAGTGGGCATCTCCCATCCCTCTTTGACGATGGCTAAGGGTCCCCGTACGGGATGACCGAACAGAAGTTCGAAGGGGCTGAAGCCAACACCCTCCTGTGGTACCTCTCGGTAGGCAAACAGTAAGCATGAAACAAGAAGATCCCATTTTCTTCTCTGAGGCTCCTCCAGAGCCCCAATCATGCTCTTTAACGTCCTGTTAAAACGCCCCCCCAGACCATCGGTCTGGGGGCGGTATGCAGAAGAGAACCTGTAGGTGACCCCACATTCTTTCCACATAGCCTGCCTATACTTCGACATAAAGTTGCTGCCATGATCCGACACAACTTCTTTAGGGGAGCCAACCCTAGTAAATATGCCGAGTAAAGCTTCTGCAACTGACTTGGCAGTTACAGTTTTAAATGGGATGGCCTCAGGATACCTGGTTGCATGGTCGACCAGCACCAGGATAAACCTATTGCCTGAGGATGTTTGCGGGTCAAGGGGACCAACCATGTCGATCCCTACCCTTTTAAATGGTACCCCCACAACTGGGAGCGGTACCAACGGAGCTTGGATTGTCACGCCAACCTTATCAGACAACTGGCAGGCGGCACAACTCCTGCAGTGACTTTCTACTTGCTCCCCCATCTTGGGCCAGTAGAAGTGCATGGATAACCTTTGCTTGGTCCTCCTCATACCAAGGTGACCAGCAAGGGGAACGACATGCACCAACTGCAGGAGGAAGGGCCTAACAGCAAGGGAAACCACCAACCTCCTATGGTCTCCTTCTGTAGACTCTGTGGGCTCACTATACAGGAGTCCACCTTCCTGGTAAATCCTATGCAACCCAGGAGGTTCACCCTCAAGCTGGGAGCAGGCCTGTCTCCTTAGGCCTTCCAGAGATGGGCACTCACGTTGGCCTTTACTGAATTCGTCCCTATCAGGACCTCCTTCAACTAACAAGTCTTTTAGTTCAGGATGATCGTTGGGGTCGAATACTTCAGGCATCGCCACCTCCTCGTCAGGCCCGGGCGATTGACCAACTTCCTCCACCGCAGTGGTAGGCGAGCTCGGGGGAATATTCTCTTTCCCTCGTCTTGACTTGTAGACTCCTTTCGCCTTGGGTTTCCCCTTCGGCTGGGGCGGCGTATTGGACTTGGCCAATGCTGCCCTTGCTTGAGACCGTGTGTAGGGTCTTTCGGCAATGTCTCCTACGAGCCCTAAAGCTCTGAGATCATTGCCCAACAAGACCTTTCCCGGGACGTTTCTCTGAATGCTCACTGGAATCCTGACTGCTGTACCATTCAAAGTAAGATTTACAGGGATCAAGGGAAACATACGGAGGGGGCCGTCAGCCAACTTAGTGGGCATCAGAGTAGCTCTGGCAACTTCCTCTGAGTCTACCAAGGTAGAATCCACTACAGTGCGACTGCACCCACTATCCCTAAGAGCTGGAGTATCCACTCCATTGATCAGCACACTGTCTTTAAAGTAGTGCTTGGTATTATCCGGAATCCTAGCATAAGCCTCAGCGACTTTAGGCTCCCAGGAACCCAGGGACACTAAAACTACCTCAGCCTCTATCCCGCTGGGAAACAAGTCTGAGGAGAAGGATGCTCCTGTAATCTCTTCTTCCTCGTAGGAGGAGAAGGCCAGATTAGCGGAGTGGACCCCCAAAGGTCTAACCTTACACCGGGGATCCCCCTTCACATGGTCAGTTGCTCCACAAGAAAAACAAGCCCCATTGGGTCTGTTTACGTAGGGAGGCTTATTATAACCAGAGTTCTGTTTCGGAGGCGAACCTCCACTACCCTGTGAGTTCTCTTGTGTCTTACCCTTGTTTTTCTTTTTGTGGCCCTTATGGGAAGAAGATTTAGCAGATTCCCCACCCTCCATATCTTTGGACTTTTTCCCTTCCTCCTGCTTACCAGGATGAGTTTTGTCCTTATGGGACACTCGATGTGACACCCATAAGTCTGCTGCAATGGCCAGCTTCTTAGGATCTATCTCCTTCGAATCGGCCAAATGCTGCTTAAGCTCCGGGGAAGAAGAAGCAAAAATATGTTCCAGCATGACAAGATTTATCATGCCTTCGAAGGTAGAAACCTTATAACCTTCGACCCAGCCAGTTAAGTTTTTCAAGGATTCAGCGACATAAGATACCCAAGTACCACCTTCCTTTTTCTTATACTCTCGAAAACGCTTTAAATATTGGGCCGGAGTCTTCCCAAACTTTAAAATGAGAGTTTGCTTTAACATTGCGAAATCAGCCCGCTCAGCCTTCGACATTTCCATAATGGCACTGCAGCCAGAATGGGGCAGTCTACTGAGCAACCACGCAATCTTGTCAGCATTGTCAACTTCTTGAACTTCGCATGCATACTCAAACGCATTCAGCCAGTCCATAATGTCATTCCTTTCTTCATACACACTGAGCAGATCTTTTGGAAACCGTGGATGAGAGGAAGCCCCAGACCCATGTCCAGGACCCTTGGATCCATTTGCAACCTGAAGCTTGGCCAGTTCCAACTGGTGATCCCTGTCTTTCTGTTTTTCTGCCTGTTCGATTTTTAGTTTGGCTATGCTGAATTCAAGCTCCTGCTGCCTAAACCGCAGCTCTTGCTTCTTGAATTCAAGCATAGCCTCCCCATCAGCACTGGCAGAGGAAACATTAGACATTACATCCTCCCTGTCCTCGTGGTCGCGATGGATCAGTGCAGCGGCAGAACCGTCGGTTCTGCCAGTGAGAGCAGCCCCACCACCTTCTGCACTGTCCTCGGAAGTTATAGCGTCAAGCTGCGCTTCTTGCCACGCCACGATTCTCTGGATCATTTCCAATTTTGTGCCTTGAGAGGAAACACCTCTCTCCGCACACATCTTTTTCAGCGTTTCTGATTTGGAAGCATTTAAAGTTAACAACGTATTTGCTTCCATACTGTTTGATAGGACTATGGCCTTTTTAAAGTTATATTACAACAATTCACTACGTGCACTGTTTGGAATAACCTGAAATGCCTTAGTTCCAGCGCACCACTGGATACCTTCAGTCGTATCCCACCGCTGTACACCAATTTGTTAAGACGGATTCCTGAACTCTGTCCTGGTGGCGCAGAAGTTCAGAAGGCCAACCTAATTACTTGGAACAGGGTAACCTCTGGACAAGCCAGACCAATCAAGGTAGCGATCGCGGCGGTCAAGACTAGGTCTCAAGAGGGGTGAGGGTGACTGAAAGCCCGCAATGAGCACACAAAGCAAGAGCGCTTACAAACTACTCCAAACAGTTGTTATATCAAAAATATAAACACATTTATTTTAAGGCCTTTAAAACAACGACCGTAGCGAGAAAATCACAATATCACAATATTAAACCAACCCATACCATATCAACACAATATATATACAAATACACAGTCGCAAGCGTTTAAAGCACGAAATATGTAGTCCACCTGAAAGGAAAGGAAAACAGGCAGTACAATAACGCTTTAGACTCAGTTCGCCTTCAGAGGCACCTAACTAGATGGAAGTCCGAGCCCTGCGAAGAGTGGAGCCTTGTGCTCAAAGTACCTGCCACGCCGGTGCCAACGGGCAAAAGGGGAAGCTCTTCGGAGGAAGTCAGGCAGTTCGGGTTAGTGCACAGCAGAAGGAGAACAGGTTCCGCAACTCAAGCGCAGCCTCCACAGCGAGCAGAAGCAGAGCGCGAGTACGGCCAAAAGGGTGCTGTTTTTACACAGCAGGGAAAAGCAATGGGATACTGCAGGAGGGCGACCAGATCCTAGCTAAACTACTCACCGGTCCCCGAAGCAAGCAGACCCAGGCTTCTCCACGTTGGTTTCAGCAGCTGGCAGGTTCAGAAGAGCAGGGAACGCCTCGTAGTCGTGTAGAGCAAAAAGACGTCCCAATCGACGAAACCAGCACAGTTTGTTGCCGCAACAGGACAACGGAGCGGCCGTGTGTATTCGAGCCAAATGTACACTCCTCCCTTCAGACCTGGGGACGCCAAGCGTACGAAGCGTGGGAGAGTGACCAGGACTCGAAATACAACACAACCTGGCGGCAGTTACAGAGCAGGACTCCCTTGTAAGCTGGTCAGTCAACTGGATGGCCCAGAGACACTTCCGAAGGCTTACTTGGCAGGAGATGATGAAGTCGCCGGGATTAGCTGTTCCTGCTATTCCAAAGGTCGAAGCACCAGTACAGGCCTTCTGGTTCGATCCAAGGAGGAAAGGGCTTCACAGGACGACAGCAGTGCAAAGGAGGATTCCTTCAGCGGGTCACCAGCGATTCCTCGGTCCAGCCTCTTGGTTGCAGGATACTTGGCTCCTGTATTCCTTCGTTCGTGAGAACTCAGGAGATCGACATGGTAGTGGTGTTTCCAGCCCCCTCTTATCCACGGTTCCCTTCGCGCCAAAACGGAGGGGAGCCAATGGGAGATCCGCTCATCAACACACATACCATACGTGGACCAATCACAGACCACGGTGGTCCCAGGCATTCACACCACCCTAGACTCTCTGGCACCCAGGATGTGTATTGGGACCAGACATCCCAGCCCACACCCTGGAGGCACACAAACGACATGTAGAAGCCCGCGAAAGCAACCACGTTTCGCGGGAAAGTACATGCCCAAATAAGGAAGGCCCCGGGTCGCCCGACCTGGGGAAGGTGAAGGGAGCAAGCCGGTCAGTGGACAAGACAAAGGAGCCTCGCGGCCTGGCCATTTTGGGAGCCAGGCCACCATTTTGGGTTCAGTGCAAAAACGTGCTCAGAACGCCAAAAGGAGCTCAAAATAAACAAAACGATCGCTGCCACCATTCGAGTCCCTGAATGACTTGCACCGATCAAATACCATCCTAAAAGAGTATCTAGGGCCTGTAGAAGGCTAGAGACCCAAGAGAGCTGTAACTTAGCTTACAGTGCCCTCTTGTGTCGTGTTGCACTAAAATGGCGACACGATTAAAGAAACTACGGGAAACAGCGTTCCCCGATACTGACTGTCTTAAGGGCATGTCAGTTTCCCCATAAGAAAGGAGCGAAAGCCCAGAGAAGTGCGGCAGAAGGCTGTACTTCTCTGGCAAAGTCAAGAACAAGGTTAAAAACAATAGCAAAAAGTTTAGGGGTTGCCACATGGAAGGAAAATTCCCTACAATTACGAAATCTTTCCTAACAACGCTGCAGACAGGAAGAGATAAAACACAGGCATCAGGGCACAGTACATTGGACTGACACACACATAACAGTTGTACATGAGTGACATTGTCAAACTTCACACTCCACGACACACATGTCATTTTAACTCACACACATGAGCATTTCCACAGCAATATTGCACCAGGCAGCACCATCCACACACATACAACAGCATGTACAGCCACAGGTGAGCCTGACATCACATGAATCACAGGGAGAGCACTAGACATGCACACACGCCTCCAACTGTCGCAGTGATGAGATTGCCATACATGTCCCATCTGACATTCAGCCTTCTACATATCAGTGTCATGTGCATCCATGTTGCATCACAGTTGCACACTTGTCAAATACACATACATGCACATGTACACAGTGCAGATACATGCATTATGAACCACCATCCATGCCACAACCATGCCAATGTACATACACAGAAATTCAAACATGTGTGCTCCCACACCTGCATTTGCCCAGCATGCTTACCAACACATACATCATCAATGTGTCTTACACCTGAGAGGACTCACATGTGGCAGCCTCACACCCATGTTCATACACATCCCTACATGGCCCTACAAAAACACATGTGCAACCTGCACACTACTGGCACACCACGACACGCACAGCGTCCAAGCACCATGCATGTGCACTTACCGCTCGACTCCAGACGGGTCTGCCTCTCAAGGATCTGGACGTAGAGCGCTGGGCATATGCGTTCCAGGACCCTCATTTGGTGGTCCGAAAGCTGGCCCTGGCGCCCCTTGGCATCCACTGCCTTCGAGAGGTGCCGGGCCTTGTTGAGGATCCTGGACCTGAAGTCCTCCCAGCGCTTCTTGACATGATGCAAGTCGCGGACTGCCACCCTCTCCGCGTTGATGGCAGTCATGATGTCCATCTAGATCCTGGTCCGTCCTTCATAGTCGGCGTGCAAACTTCTGAAGAGGGCATCATACTGCCCCAGGACTTGCTCCACCAGGACACCAACGTCCCTACCACTGAAGCTGGTGGCCCTCTGCCTCTCTGGCTGGGGGTTGCCAGTGGTCTCAGATGGTGTTGTGCCCGACATGGCAACCCCAGAGGCAGGAGTGGGTGGGAAACTGGGTCCTGGGGCTGGGCTGTGGAGCCATGGAATCCCAGTCGAGAGTCTTCGGTTCCAGCAGGGGTGGTCACAGCAACTGCACCCCTGGCTAACGTGCAGGCAGCAAATGGCAGGGCACGTGGGCCGCAAGCAGCAGCAGATGGCAGGTGGGAGTGTGCTCGGGGCTCTGGGGGGCATCCGAGGAAAGGCCCTATGCGCGTAAGTGATGTGACGCACGCGGGCGTTTCCCACAGCACGGGTTAAAGGTGAGCGGGGCCAGCAGTTCGCTGTACGTGCCTTTCGTGGAGACCGACGTGTGTAGCTGCTTCGTGTTGTTTTGCGCACCATCACATCTTCAGCGCGATCGAGGACGTATCTCTTCTTTTGGCAGGGGTATTGGCTACGTGTGTTTTTCATTATCACCCTAGTCAGACGGTGAGTCGCACACGTTATTTTTCCCACTGCGGGTGCCCCTGTGTATCGCACCTGTTTTCGAGGTCATAGTAGCCTGCGTGTCCCACACGTACACGTTTTTCGTGTTACTGGGTGCCACCGCGTACTGCGGGAGGTTGATTCCACGCACGTAGGCTGCAGGGTTGCGTGCATGGTTTTACTGCAGTTTTGGGGTGCCTGGGCGTAGCATGACCCGTCACTACATCACCGGGGTCACATACAGCCTTCCAGGTGCAGGGGGGCTGTTAACATCTTGCATCCCACCCTCTTCACCCCAATTACCCAGGTCAATTGTGGTGTACACCTCCCTTGGCACTACTTCATCTGTGCCGGCACTACTCCATCTGTGCCATGGTTGGGAGGCCACCAAAGGTGAGGGGTGCCTCAGCTGGGCGTACTCCTCGTGGCGGGTGTGGTCAGGGACGTGGCCGGGGTGACCAGGGAGTCGGGGGACTCCAGGGTGTCCAGGGTGGCCGCAGAGGGGGAAGAGGCAGGGGTGCGCCACTTGAGCACAATGTTGTGCCATGTGTCGGTGCAGTCATGCCACCACCCCCTGTGTTTCTGGGAGATGCAGCTTCTGCATCTGGCACTGGCGCCCATATGACCCGGCAGTCTGTTTCATCGACTGCCACGGGCCCAAGGGTAGTGGTAGCTGCAGCTGTGGAAACCACCACCCAGGCTCAGGGTCAGCCAGCGCAGGTTGCGTTGGCAATTGAAGAGCCCTTGGAAGATTTCCGACAGGCCCGGAGGGAAACCGTAGGGGCACGCAGGGCTGCCCTGACCAAGACATGTGTCCCTGGGGCGGTAATGTCATCTGCTGCCCCGAACAGCCAGGTGTTAGCAAGTGCAGGGGCAGATGCAGCCAACAACACCCCGGTTGTGAGTCTGCCCACCAGGACAGTTGCGGTCAATGACCCTGCCACAGAGGATGTTGATGCGCAGGGTCCATTAGAGGGCAAAAAGCTGCCACTGACACAAGTCAGCCCTTTGGTCGTCCCTCCACCTGCCACTCCCTTGGCTCAATCCACCTGTACCACTGGCCATACTGATCAGGGCAGCATCAGCCAGCCAGGCTCTGCGCCACAATCCAAGAGGAGGAAGGTTGCACCTGCAGCACAGGCTGGGACCCCACACACAGCCACAACCTCCTGCACGTCGAGGAAGAAGCATTTCTGCAACCAGGAACTGAACTTCCTCGTGGGATACGTGCGGGACCACAGCCGTGACATGCTAGTGGGTGCTAATTGTCAGACTATGGCTGCCCACCGTGATACCCACTGGAAGCAAGTTGTGGAACATGTGCGTGCATTCGGCCATGAGGTGCGCACGGCGCAAGAGTGCAAAAAGCATTGGAATGACCTCAAACGCAGCGCTAAGGCTAAGCGTGCCTCAAATTACAACTTGACTCTGATGACTGGCGGTGGGCCTGCACCGGAGAAGGACCTCACTCCGCATGAGTCACTCGTTGCGGAGTTCATACCATCTGAATTGGTCGAAGGAGTGGGAGAGATGCCGGACTTTGATGCCCAGTCCAGTGAGTGTTGATGCGTGTTTGTCGAGGACGTGTGTGTTTTACTTGTGTGATGTGTTGTGCATGACTGCCACTACATGTCACGTGTACATGGTTATGATGTGCAATTAATGCAATGCTTCCCTGATGCATGTCTACTCTGCTGGATGGTGGACATGTGGAGCAGACGGGGATTGTCCACATCACCACTTTTGCACCCTAGTCACATGCTGGTTACCAGTATGCCCCTCCGGTCCATGTTCCAGCTCACTGGCACTTCTGCATGTAGCGTGGGGTGACCTTCCTCTCAGCCCAGGAACTATGCATAGCATGACTGATGTGCATGTGTCCTCTGCCTGCAAGGGGGTAGCCAATGTAGGCATGTTCCCTTGCCCCTCAAACCCCTGCTCTGCACCCCAATTCCATCTGAGCACTGATCTGCTACAATATTGCCCTTGGTTACTTCCCTTGTCATGCCTCTTGTGTACATTCTAACATCCAGTGGCCAATCTGCCAGACATATCCATTGAGGTACATCCTTAGAACTTGATGCAGGGTGTCTCACTTGGACTGTGCAGAGGTCAGATGCCCCGCAGGGACATGAGTGCCCATTCATGCTCCATGTGCATTTCACGCATGCCCATATGTGTCCATGACTGGATGATCACTGTTACACAAGTCCATGATGACCCAAATTGCATGGCATTTCATCCGCCTTCCCATGTCAACTGTGGCTCAGTACTGCGTTGCACACATGTTTATGGTCTGACAATCTGTGTGGGTCACAGGCCTCAGCCTGTGTAATGGACAATGACTCTGTCCAACTGGTGTAGTGTCTTCTTCACACGTGGGCGCGCTCCAGAGGTTACATCATGTGTCCTGCTTACTGTCCCATCATCATTTGCAGTGTTGTCACTTGAATCACATGAAGCTGTTGATGCTAGTCAACACTGTCTGTCAATACACATGTCTATGGTCAGCCTTTTGATACCATGCTAGGCATCCCTGCTTTTGCACTTGGGTGGAGTGGTGCTTTGCTAGTAGATATGCTTCCCATTAAATGCACATTGCACGTGATGCCTGAAGTTGACCTTGCACTGCCTTCACATTTTCTGACACACACCATGAAGTCCTTGTACATGTAGGTAGTGAGTGACATACATATTTGCTGCACTGCATAGACCCACTTCAATGTAAACTGCCACCTTTCAACAGCTCTGATCACAGAGCAATTTCAAGTTTACCCAGCATGCATGCCAGGTTCTATTTTGTGTGTAACATGTCTGCCTGATGTGTTTGGTGGTGGTGTGAGTGTGTGTGTGTTGTGTGCTTCTAACATGTGTAGTGACCTTTTTTATCTCTATTTTTCAGATGATGATGCAATGGAGCCGGAGGATGTTGTTGTCATGCCAGGCACAGGGCTGTTATCACTATATCAACCCAGCACAAGTGGGGGTAGTGGGGTGGTAGGCCACAAAAACCTACAAGTGCTACAGTCCATCTTGTCTCTGGCTGCCTATGAGTCCAGCCCTGAAGAGCACTCTGACGACCATGTCGAGTTGGATGAGCATCAGGTCCATATGTCAGGGGTGAGTGATTCTGATGTGGACACTCCTCTGTCCGCGACACCTGCACTGAGGGGTCAGACAGTCTTGGAACCTCCGCCCGTGGTGGATCGGGACGCAGGGTCACCCTCCACACCGGTCACCGATGTGCCTGGGGCATCACATCGACCCCTACGGGGCATGTAGTCGTGCAGCCGCGGCTGGTGCCAACCCAATGAGGACACCCGGTCCTTGGGTCCCGCAGGGGTCAAGCCCAGCAACGTGGTCGCCGCGTGCAACCACAGTATATTGAGTGGGAGCAAGACATGACTGCCAATTCTGAATGGCAGGGGGCAGCAATGGAGAACATCGCTGAGAGCATGGAGCGTGTGGCCCAATCTGTGCTCCCCCATGCTAGGCAGGTGCTTCTCCAGCAGGCGGCACGGTCGACGGCCCGCTCGCTCAGGCTGGGCATGTCGGCCTCAGACAGGGCACGCCATGCTGAAATGTCGTCTCTGCGTCAAGCAATTGCTGCTCACGCAGAGGCACACATGAAGGCCCTGAGGGAGGAGCATGCTTCCCTCAGATCCACTCTGGGTGTCCTTCTGATGTCCCAGAGGGAGCGGGCAGAGGAGAGGTTTGCACAGCTTGAGCGTACCATCTCGGCTGAGCTACATGCTTGCCGGGAGGTGCAGCGGTTGTCAAGCCAGGCCTTGCAGAAGGAAGCACGTGTATCACGGGAGGTTCTGCATGCAGACCTACATGTCATCACCACACAGAACCAGGCTCACCCGTCCGGCAGACCTGCTGCCGACAAGGGGCATGCTGCGGCTAGGCGTGGTCATGCTCCTGTGCCACGTCCTCCTTTCCAGGAAAAGCCAGACTCGGACGACAATCTATCTCCCACATAGGTCGGGCTGTGTAGGCGTTGAGCCCATGGAGGTTTTTTTTTTCCTCAGCATCATCGCATGTGGGTGTTGAGCAGCACCCTGTACCTCCCCCATCCTGGGTGCCTCCCCCTGCCGGGTCGTATTTTTAGTTTAGTTAGTTAAGTTTCTGTTTGATAGTTAGTTTAAATAGGTAAAGTAGGTTTTTCATAGTTAGTGTAATTAGTTAATATAGTTTAAAATTGCTAGTCTATTGTGCTTTCATGTGACAGTGTGGTGCTTTGTGGCTTTTGAAAGCATCCACTGTCTGTTCCAGCTGGGCCCTTCAAGCTTGTCTTGTGTATTTGTTTGCTGCTTGGGATCCTTGACTCACATATGCCACTCCTGCTTCCCTTATCCATGGGCTCGCAAGGATGGTTCGGTGTAACAGCCTATTACACAAGGGCAATGGACTGTCATATCTGTGGCATGTCTGCTGCTGTGGAACTTGTGTTAACACCCCTAATGGGGATGATTGGGGTGTAATTGTCCACTGTTCTTCTTTTGCTAGATGGGGTGTTTAATGACTCATGTGTACATTCATTGCTATGCATTGTGTAGTATGTTTCTTATCTTTAATGAACATGTGCTTGTTGCAAATCATGCCGTACATAGTGTGTTCCACACTGTTGCTGTGAAAGACGGACTGATAGTGTGATTTCTGATGTACGTTTCTGACATGGTCCAGTCATGTAATGCCTGAAGAGACACACACAGATGAATAGTAAGCATTAATCATGTGTTTCATGCACTTTCTGCAGGGGGATGAGCTTCAAGACCACCTTTGCCAGCAGACATGGGCCATTGGACGTCTGGAATCAGGACACGTTTGGTGCTGCCGACATGCGCATGTGTGCGCACGCAGAGGCACAGGGATTGCGATCATACATCGTAAAATCGATGACGTGTTTCAAGGGACTCCAGGCAAGGTGAGCAGCACAGGGGGGTCACAACACAGCAAACCTTCCACCTGGCCAGTCGAACATGCATGCTTAGTAGCAGCACTTACGGTGAACTTGGACAAATATTGGTGTAGAAGCGCACAATACAGCTCAGATGTGTTAGTGGACTGATGGCTAGTTGATGTGAAAGTTGTCTGGGGAACCTGCAGGGGCAGTGGCACATACCCTTCGGTCCACCATGGTCCATTGAGGCACTTGTATTAGCCATGTAGCGTTCCGAGACATGGAATGAAGCAGCTCACAGGACAGAGAGCAAGGGACAGACTCGGGTGCAGTGCATTTCATTTCCAAGTAGAAATTGATACATGCACTGGCTACTTTATTTTGGTCATGGTGGTACTGGACTTGTTCTGAAGTCAGACCTTGCTATATGCGTCTGTCTGCTTACACAGGGAACATTCCATGTTGTGTGAATCGTGACATATTGGTGTTCCATTTGCCACGCACCCACCGGTGCCTGACTTACTGCATTGACTGTGTATGAACCATCAGAGGGGTAATGTTACGTATGGGTATGAAGCATCCACACAAGTTTGTCTGTTTGTAGTGTATTTTGCTACTTTGGGGCATATTTGGTCGTGTGTTTGTGTGTTTTGGGCACGCACAGATTATTAACTGTGGCTCTCTTTGCAGCATTGAAATGCTCCTGTTACCGGACCTGAGAGTGCGCAGGCAGGAGGCCAGCACTCACCCCAGAGATAAGTTTCTCTTTGGCTTACATTTGAGTAATTTGGTGCTATGTGCATGTGAAGAAGTTTGATCTAATTGTGTATGTGTTAATGTGTGTACTAAATGTTGGTGCATTCCCTACTTTCCTGTGTCAATCCTACTCCCCTCTCCTGCCCCTCATTCCGGTTATCCAGTATGCCAATGGCTGTCCCGACTGCATATCCCTGACCCTCCCTCCCCACCAGAGTCTCAGAGGCCTGTGTGAGTTAGACCTTGCATGCACCCAGACCACGGTGGGGGTGGTTGTTTCATGCCACTCCTGCGCCTGTACACAAGAGCTGTGACAGTAGACATCCGTTCGTGGTGCATCATTCTATGTTATGTGCCACACATGGTTCAGATCCTGTTGTGACATTGTTTTACTGTGCTACCTTGGTTGTTAACATCATTGTGGTAGTACCTGGCCTTTGTGGCAAACTGCTACTTCAAGTCATCTACTGGAGGCTGTTCTGGTTTGTTTTACTGCCTGCAGGCTATTTGCTTGGCTTCTGTGTTGTCCTGCTTTGAGTTCTCTTGGACTTTGTGCTTTTGCAAATCGAGGTGGACTCTGAGGGTGCTGGCAACTTTTTACACACAAGGTGGGAGATGGTGACAAAGGGGAAGGGTGATCCTGTGGCCAGGGCGAATTCAAGGATGTCGGATGAATAACCCAGATGCAGTTGTTCAGTTGGTCGTGGTGATTTGTGAGGGAGGGGGGGTGTTTTGTTGTTGATAGTTGCCTTGCTCTGCAGTGTGATGGGCACCCTGAAATTGTAATTGTGCTTTCCTATTTATATGATGTATTCTGCTGATCAATGCCTGTTCGTGTGTTGTGTTTACCTTTCAGGTGTGAGGGGATAGTTGTGATTTGACATGCTGGGTTATACACATGGTGAATGTTCACATGTGATGTGTAGAGGACACTGATGGTCACTTGATTTCACATGCATATGTTGAGTGCATGTCCCTACTGACCCACACACTCGCACTATGATCCACTACATGTACAACCACCCTTCCATGTCCACGTGTACATTCTGTTTGCCTTCTGGTGCCCACTGTGTCCCTGCAGCACATGTTCTATGACCATTTGTGGATCCTGTACATGCCTATTTTGGTTTTTTTATGTAGTTTGTCGCTTAGATGTGATGCTCACGGTGTGCTTCACACACAATGGCTATTCACTGTGTTGTGCACTGAGCAGTGTGTTGCAGGAGGTGGACACGGCACACAGTAAAATACAACTTTTGAAATGCATTTGGGTATGACTTATTTTGGGTGGGAGGTTGTTGGTCAGTCATTTCATCTGATTCCATGTCAGGCATCATTGTCTGATGCCCATTTACATTTTTCACATGGCAATGTGTACCTTTTTGGTACTGTGTTGGTGTATGGCTATTGCTTGCCATGTCATGTTGTGGTTTGGGAGGGTTTGAGTGACATACCAGTGATAGCCATGGCCTGTTTTGCAGGTGTGTGTGATTCACACCTTGCATGTGTGCCTTTTGGTCACACAGGATTGCGTGTGTTTAAGTAGCTAGGGATGCACACAATGTGGCAATTCCATGGCAACAATCTCAGGGAGGTAAGGTTGTGACAGTTGACTGTCTCTTTGTCATCATCGATTGTCACCTGGTATGTGCCAGGCCTGTGTGCACTCCGCAGGGTTGGGAGATTAGGTGAAAAATCTGGCCACAAGCTGGGTCCGGGCTTCCTCGCCATGTGCCCTATCCCCTCCCATGGGCAGCGCCTGTGCCTGTGGTTGGGGATGTGGGGGCACCACCATGTCCACCGGTACACCCTGCCGTGTTGCAACATTGTGCAGGATACATGCTGCCACAATGATCCTGCATACTACTGGGGGTGCATAGAGTAGCTGCCCGCCAGAGCGGCCAAGGGAGCGGAAGCGTGACTTGAGCACTCTGAATGTTCGCTCCACTATGGTCCTGGTTGCAATATGGGCCATGTTGTATCTTACCTGGGGTGGTGTGGTGGGGTTCCGGATTGGCGTCATCATGTGGTTGCTCAGAGGGCAGGCACTGTCCCCTGGAGAGGTCATAATGGTTGTGATTATTGGGGTTTGTGTATTTGTGTGTTTGTGTGTGACATGCATGCATGTGCACGGGCATTTCTACTCACCTAGGAACCATGTGTCGCCATGCTGCGCAGCTTCCAAGGCCCGGCTCAGGGCGGACATTCTGTATATGAAACTGTCATGGGTGGAGCCAGGGTAGTTTGCATAGATAGAGGTGATGATTCCCTTTGCAAGCAATTGCTTGCGGTTTCGGTAGATGCGCTCGGTGGCCCTAGGTGGACGTAGGGCCACATGGGTGCAATCTATGGCACCAAGCACTTTGGGGAAGTGTGCCACCTTGTAAAATTCCTGGACAATGGCCTGCCTTTCTGCGGGTGTTCTGGGCCTGTATATGTGCCTGCGGACTGAGGGGCGCGCTGTCATGATTGCCAATACCTGGTGTAGGCAGCGTAACTGCGTGGCCTGTGAGACCCCCCCACTATGGCAGTAGTCCGCTGAAAAGACACAGTGGCCAAAAAAATGCAGGACATTGAGCACCTTCTCCAAGGGGCTCAATGCTTGAGAGCAGAGGGTGGGGGATGTTAGGTCATCTTCCCACTCCCTGACCAGGTCTAGTATGATATGGGGTGGAAACCTATACCTGCTATAGACCTGGTCGTCAGACATCCCAAAAGGCTTGTGCGTGGTGAAAAAATGTGTGCCCTGGCTATTCTCCTCCTCCTGCGGTGACCCACGATCAGTGCTGCGACAAATGGGGCATTCATCGTAGCTGTATATACGTGCTTGTTGTTTGCGCGCACTTTTATGCTGTGCGCCTGGACGCTGTCGCCTGCCTTCGTGTGGCGGACGCGTTGACGCCTGTGCGTGTCTTTTGCCGTGCACGGGTTTCCCATATTCGTATCCATGAATACGGGTTGTTTGCGTGCGTGTGGGCGTTCCGTGTAGTTCCCTGCAGTACTTCCCCAGTTACGCCTTCTTATTCACACATTATTCCCCATTCCGTGTGTTACGCCCACTGTTCCGCCCACTTTGGTTGTGTGCGCTGCGCTATGTGCGCTTTCGCTGTGCCCTTAGCGCACGCTGTTTGGAGATGTGTGCACCAGTGTGCGCCATGCACGGATTTGGCGCACAACCAGTGGGAAAGTAGCGCAGCGCCTTCCTTGAATCGCACGCGTGCGCTTGCTTTCTCCCGCTTGCGCCTCCTTGCGCCTGTTTGCGCTGGGATTTTCGGCGCACGTTTATTCCATGAATCGGCCCCTTAGTGAGAACGTCTTTTTCCTGAGAGGAGAACAGACAGTTATGGTTGCGTGTGCTCGAAAACAGATTATCTGGATTTTGGGAGACTCATGGATACATTGGTTGAAGGTGCATGCAGAACGTTGCGGTATATCTGCGGATCTTGGATTCCCTCATTTGGAAGTGCACTGGCATGCAGTGCTTGGAATGAAGTGGCTGGTCTTGGTATCTCTCTGTGCTATTTACAGACAGCGTCATCCTGATATAATTATCATTCATTGTGGAGGAAACAGTTTAGGGCATGTCTCTGGAATTTCTTTGCAATTTGCAATGAAGGAAGGACTTGAGAAGGTCATGGACATGTTTCCAAATTGCCGAGTAATTTTTTCTCTTAATGCACAAAGACAAATGTGGCTGCATTCTGCTTTATTTGGTCCACAAATGGAGAAAGCGAGGCGCAATGTCAATAAGGCTGTTTGTGCCTTTCTAAGAGATGTTGGCATGTCCTCTTTCCACAATGAAAATATTATGTTTCGTAACACATTCATTTTTCGCAGAGATGGAGTCCATCTTACATATGTTGGCAATCAGATTTTTCTTCAAAATGTACAAAGTGCATTGCAAGCTTTTTTGGATTTTTAGTCACCTATTTTGCATTACATTTTGATGAATCCAAGTGTTTCAAACACACAAAACACCACCAAAAGGCTCTTTTCAGAGCCACCACTTACTCCCAGAGAAAAGTGCATTGGTTTTGCTACGGTTGAAGCCTAAAATTTTGTGTGTGCTAGGACTGTCCGCGGTGGCGTACAACGTTTACTTGATAGTTCAATTTTTAAACTGAGAAAGGCAGCTCTGAAAAGAGCCTTTTTTAAAATTTTTGTTGTTTTATATTTTTACACACTACACACTAGGAGAGGAGGGGAAAGGAGGGTAAGGAAGGGACACCAGGCACGGGGATAAGAAAGGGCAGGTGGAGAGAGAAAGATGTAGGGTGGGCCTTATTTAGGTAGGTAGCAGTTCTTCTGGTGCTCCGTGACCGTAGTCTCGAAAGCACTTCGAAGACTCTCCCCCCTGCAGAGTACTGCGTCGCAGTACATACACAGTACATACACAATATTGTGACCCGTGAAAGGTAAGAGTCAACAGCATCGCGAATGGCCTGTGAGGCAGCTGGAGGGATGCGCTCTCCCACAGGAGTATCTATTGTGGTGGAGGATCGGACATGGAGGATGCTGTGGAGGAACTCAACCTAATACGTTCTTTACATGGTACCACTTTACGAATGTCCGCACCGTGGAATGAAGGTGTCGCTTCATGGTTGTCGTACCAAAGCTGTACGCACCAGGTCTCCCACGACTCAGTACCAACTTGCACTGTTTACAGGTGACCAGGTTCGCATGTGCTTTTGGTACATTACCAAAAACGGTAAACAACCGCCACACCAACGACTCCTGGAGAGTGCTTTTAGTAGGGAGTTCCTCCACCTCATTCTCTTCATCTTCTTCTTCCTCGCTCCCTACATCCTCACGGATATTTCTCTCTGCAGGCCCTTGAGGAGGTGGTGGTGGTGGAGGGTTTAGGGGTGGTGCTGAGGCTGATGTAGCAACAGCAGCCATGGTTGCCATTAGGGTTGGTGAGATAATCTCCGCTACAGCACTAAAGGCAACAAAACTCAAACAACAATCGCCAGAAGTACAATGAAGATGAGCTCGGGGGTGTGGCCTTTTATAGGGGTGCAGGGGTGCGCCTCGTGACCATACCGATCACTCAAAAGCGTTGAAAAAGTTCCAAACAATATGTTGAAAGCTAGGGCCATTGTATGGACATGTGAAATGGTGATTTTGTATTGTAAAATAATTTGGCATGTCTGCATAAGTTCTTTTGAAATGATGCGGAAGCAGATAAAGTGTGCAAATTAGGACATACGCTCAGCGTGGGTGCGGTCACATGATGACGTTGTGAACACATCCGTGAAGGAAATGGGTGCCCGCATGACACCAAATGCACAGGAACGGTCGTGCGCATGCTCGCGGGTGTTCTAAGGACAGTGTTCGGGTCCTGAAACTAATTAAAAGTGTGACACAAGTGAGACGGACACTTACGGACAGGCGCAATGTTCGCAAGACTTACGAGTGTGGTGCGCATGTGCGTAGATGTTCTGCTGACTGTACGGCCAGGTATAGTGTCCTTAGGACACCTCCATTTTGTTTGGCTGCAGTCATGCCAGACACTGCGCCTGTTCTATGGACAGTTCCATCTTGGCTGCGGACGTTACGGACAGGTATAGTGTCCTTAGGACACTACCATTTTCTTCATTTACAGACATCCCTGACACCTGGTGTGTTCTAAGAACAGTTCCATCTTGGTTTGCGAAAGGTACGGGTAGGTGCATTGTCCTTAGTACATCCATATTTTATTAATTATGGACAGGCCGAACAGGCGCGCTGTCCGCGGACATTTTAACTCTCTCAAAAAAAAAGATTAGACCTAAACAATTCCTTTAAAACTAACATAACATTTTTTTTATTAAACACATATACAGCAATTAAGAGAGAGAGGGGGAAGCAGACACTGATGTCTGCACTCTTTGATGTCCTGGGTGTTAGTGTTAGCAGTGCACGGTGGTGGGGCAGTTATGGTTGCATAGCCTACCATAACTGGCGAATTTCAGGGTTTTTTCGGTTTTACTTCGAACCATAACGTCCCGTTTATAAAGTTTTCTTTTGTGAATTTCACAGGTTTTTAGTAGCGCAACTTAACCATAACGTCCCTCCTTTAACAAAGTTTTTTTTTACTGAATACATATATATATATATATATATATTTGTGAAAGAGTTCAAGAATTGTTTTTTTTTAAATATAAGCATACATGTACTATGTTTTGTTAGATGGAGATCTTGTTGAATCTGGAAATAGAAATCTTTCGAGGTTGCACAGTAGTTTGTGAAGCAGATGTCTTCATTAACAGGAGATATGGACTCTCGAGTTCTAGGGTACATCTGAAGTGTTGAAGTGAGATGACAGGGTTAGGTGTAGAGGTTTTGGATGTGATTGGTGGATGGATGTTTGACTCTTTGAAAGCAGCCAATGAGGCAGTGTTAAGAACATGAAGGTGGAAAGGGTAGAAGGGTTGCCCCCTGTAAACGGGTACACAGCCACTGCAGAGGTCCGTGGATGGCACATGAAACATCCAGGTCTTTTGTGGATGCCTGGCATGGAAAAGGGACTGTGGGAAGTAGCCAATCAGGTTTTATGGGTGTGGTGTACAGGAAGAAAGGGTAGTAGGAGTTTTGTCTGATGGAGTTGTGAGAGCAGTGACAATGGCAATGGCTATGTGTCTGACAGGCCAGACTGTGTGAATTGTCGGGGACTCTTCAATTCAGTCTCTGAAGTTATATGCTGAGAATCATGGCATCCTTGGAATTATCGAATTGGCAGAAATGGAAGTTTCCTGGCATGAAGTTTGTGGGTCAAACTGGGCAAGCATGCTTTCATTCTGTGAGAGTATGTTTCACCTTAAAAGTCCAGATATTAGGATTGTCCATTCTGGAGCGGACAGTTTGGGGTTTGTGACTCCTTTGCAAGTTGCGCTGAAGGATTTTTTTAGAAGCATATTGCAACTGTTTCCTGCTCCTCACATAATTTTTTCAAAAATAAATCAGAGACCCACATGGAGATGTTCAACACACTTTTTCAGTCCTCCAAATGAACAATCAAGGCAGATTGTCAATAAAGGTGTATATGCTTTTTTGTATGCTGCAGGAATGTCATATTTGACAATGATAATATTAATTCTCAGGGTGCGTATGTTTTTTGTCCGGATGGAGTTCAATTCACAGATGTCGAAAATGCAATTTTCCTTTACAATCTTAGGAATGCATTGAAGAGGCTCCTGTAAGAAAAAAAAAAACAGCATAAAAGCAAAAAAAGGAAAAAAAAACATGTTTGTTAACAAACCCAAATGACAAACCCAAAAAAAAGAGAAAAGAGGTTATTTTCATCACCACCACTAAAGACGAAATAACTTACATTGGGCCTCATTATGATCCAGGCGGTAGAGGGTTAACAGTAGTTATCCCTCTACCGCCTCATTACGAGGTCTGCTCGCGTGTCCCGCTGAGGACGTCTGGTAAAACCAGGTGTCCTTAGCAGGACCCGCTAGCAGACCAGGATGCTAACAACAGGCCTGTCATTAGCGAGCCCGTTGTTAGCATCCTCCCCATTCTCATTGAGCCCTATGGGAATGGGGATGTACAGGGTCCGGGTCCAGAGAATGGGAATTACCGGGCCCACCAAAGTCGGCATGGCCCGGTAATTCCCTATTTCAGGAACCCGGACCCGGGACCCGGTATGGGGGTAGCCATGCCACTAAAAGTGGCATGGCTACCTCCATACTTATAATGAGGCCCATTGTGTTTAGTTTCCCTCCCCACCAACTTCAATTGGATAATCTGTCTGCTGACACCATGGTAGCCCTCGGATGGCACTTGCCACATCTGGGTCTTTTGAGGTTGCCTGGCATGGGAAGAGGACTGCAGAGGCCGCGAAGAGTTGTGGTGTCCGCAGATATCGGAGGAACAGCCTTCAGGTTTCCTGGGTGTGGTGTACAGGAAGAGAGGGTAGCAGAAGTTTTGCTAGTAAGAGTTGTGAGAGGATTGAAAATGGCAATGTATTTCAGAAGGCAGAATGTTTGGATTTTGGGGGACTCTTGGGTCCACTGGCTGAAGGTGTATGCTGAGCATTGTGGAATAGCCAGAAATCTTGGATTCCCTGAAATGGAAGTGTTTTGATACAGAGTGCATGGCATGAAGTGGGTGGACTTTCTCCCATTTTGTGCAAAAATGGTTCAATTGAAGCATCCAGACATTATTACCATTCATTGTGGTGGGAAAATTTTGGGGAACATAACCGGAATAGAATTGCAATAAAGGAGAAATTGGGAAAGGTGAAGAAAATGTTCCCTAATTCCAAAATAATTTTTTTACGCATTGCGCAGAGACAGATGTAGATGCATTTGAGTTAATTAGATCCGCAAATGGAAAAAGCAAGGCGCAATGTCAATAAAGCTGTGTGTGCTTTTGTTCATGATGTTGGCATGACATTGTTTCACAATGAGAGCAATGAGAACATTACATTTGATAGGAGCAACATTTTTCGGTGAGATGGAGTCCATCTAACTGAAGTGGGAAATCAGATATTTGTGGAAAAAATTCAAAATGCTTTGAAGCAGTTTTTGTGAAAGTGAGAAGAAATAATTAAAATCAGTGAAATGTTTTCTTAGAGAGCCAACCTTTTTGAACACAGAACAATTAAAATGATTTCAATTGTCACATGCCTGGAATTATTTAGAAGTCTGCAGACTACTGCTGTATCCGCAGACTATGCAGGCTGCACAGGGGCCTGTGACGTTTTATATCACTTCAATTATTTAACTGTGAAAGGTGGCTCCTAAAGGAACCATTTCTTTGTGTTTTGTCTGGTTTTGGATTTTATTGGGGCTTTTTCATGATTTTTTTGCAAGAGAGTAATGTAAAGGTGGGGAAGGGAAGGAAGGGAAGGGAGGGAAGGGGCACCAACCACAGAAATGGAGTGGCAGGTGGACAAGGGAAGATGTTGGGCAAGCCTTACATTTAGGGTAGGGGGCACTGTGTCTCGTGTTCTTTGACAACTAGTGTTCTTTGACAACTGCCTCAAAAGCACTGCAAAACTGTTCCCCCTCTGCATAGCGGTGTGTCGCAGTACATGCAGAACACTATGACCCTCGAATGGTAGGATCTACAGCATCCCAAATGGCTTGCAAGGCAGCTGGTGGGATCCTCTTGCCCACAGGAATACACTGTGTGGTGGCAGGAGCAGGAGAAGAAGATAGCGCAGAGGAAGATAGCCCGCTTCTCCTTGAGAAAGGAACAGCCTTTCTCAGTGCAACCGGGCGGTTAGAACAAACGTGGTGGCACATTGATGTGGTCCCGAAGGAGTAGTGTCCCTGTTGTCCATTACTGAGTTTCACCCCACACTCAATGCATTCAACATGGGCGGCCTTCACCTTCGGGACCCCACCCATGCTCTTAAAGAGCAGCCAAACCCAGGACTCACTCCGGGTGCTGGAGGTAGGCACTTGCACTACCTCATCTTCGTCTTCCCCTTGTTCCTCCTTTACATCATCGCACCTGTTCCCCTGTCCAGGCGCTCCAGATGGTGATGGTGGTGGGGGTGGTTGGGGAGCAGAAGTGGCCATAGCAGATGCAATGACGCTGTCCACTGTACACAAAGAACAGTCCTCTGGACAGCAAAATTGAAAACGAGGAAAAGTAATGGGTGGGTCGCTTTAGAGGAACCGTCCGTGGACAGTTGTACTGTCTGCAGACTACCGAGTCGCAAAAAGGCCTTGAAAAGTTGTAAAAAAGTTTCCAGATCAACGTAGAATGGGTCTGGGAGCTGTGCAAGGGTACATGTTCTGCTTGAAACACCCGAGTTTGGCAGGAAATTAACTTTTAAAGTGTCCACGGCCACAGACTCCGTTCGCGAACACTGCCGTCATGCCGCACTGGTGCCTTCAAACGATGACGTCCCCGGATGTCCGCAACCCTGATGGCTGTCCCCAGACATCTTTTAGGCAGGAATCAGTGATGTCATCAATAACATTTGTGATGTCATCTTTGATGTCCTGGGTGTTAGTCTTATCAGTGCACGGTGGTGCCGTGAGTTTTGGTTGCTTAGCTTACAATAACTGGTGAATTTCTGAGGTTTTTCCATTTTACTTGTAACCATAACGTCCCTTTTTTGACAATGTTTTTTTCACTGACTTTCATAGGTTTTTGTTAGTGCAACTTAACCATAACGCCCCTTTAACAACGTTTTTTCAGTGAATATATATATATATTACTGGGCCTGCAGTAGCGGCCCAGTAGTTATGGTTAAGTTGCTAAACCCATAGGAAGAGCACTTTTTGGGTGGCTTATAACTTTGCTGCCCCTGGACGAATCCTCACCAAACTTTGCAAGAAAAGTATATGGCCGTTCTGAATTTATTTGCAAAGATTGGGGAAGTTTCTTCAAGGAAAAGCAGAGTTATTTGGGGAGGTCCCAAAATTTCTTTTTTTTCCATAGACTGAATGGAGAAAAATTTTGCTCACGCCGACAGCCCAAACCGCTGGATGGATTTCCACCAAATGTGCGGCAGGGGCGGCGGCTTGGTCCCAAAGGCGAGCTTTTGTTAATTTGATATAAATCCATCCATTAGTTTTTTTTTAAATGACCAAAATGTAAGTCAAAAGAATTAGTGATATCTATGACACACTTCCCTGTTCGCTCCGCGGACATGACTGATTGGCTTAGAGGGCAACGTGGTGTCCGCGGACATTGGATACGCCCGCTGATTGAATGGTGAAGAGGGGCCCTGTATGGAACCCCTCCATGGTGGCCATCTTGGAAAAGGATTTTCCTCCCTACACTGGGACGCCAGAGGCCAGAGGCGTCCCGGTGTAGCAAGAAAAATCCTTTTTTAGCACCCTGCGTTCCGGCTTTGGGAACCTAGGGTGCTAATGGCCTTCATCCCTCCTTACAGGAGCTGGAATGGGGGATAATGGTCCAGAGACCTAGTTATCCACCCTTGCTTCGCTTGGGCTGATAACGTGGGTTGCTGGGCAGGCATACACCATTCCAGTCCCTGGAATGGGGGATGAACGCCACAATATTCCCATTAGCACAACACAAAATGCAAATGGAAATGTTGGAAAATCTTATTGAGTCTATGTACTTTACTGAGAAATGTAAAGTAGATGGAGTCTATACTTTTTTTTAGTTCTATTTTTTAACTGTGAACGGTGGTTCCTAAAGGAACATTTCTTTTGTTGTTTTCGGATGTATATTTGTTTTTGGCAGGAGAGCTTAGAACGAAAGTTGGGGAGGGAAATGAGGGAAGAGGCACCAAACACTAATATGGAGGGACAGGTGAACAGGGGAAAATGTTGCACATGTGTTATTTCTAAGGTAGGGGGCAGTGTTTCTCAGGCTCCTTGATTACGGCTTCAAAAGCACTGTGAAAGTGCATCCCATTGCAGAACGTTTTGTTGTAGTTTGTACAGAAGACTGTTGTCTTCGAAAAAAATTGCTCAAGAGCCTCTTTTGTTGCTGGCAAGGTAGCTGGTGGGATTTTGTGTCCAACAAAAGTAGGCTGTGTGGTTACAATATTGGTTGAGGAAGATGAGGTGGAGGAAGACAGCCTCCTACTTGCTAAGAAAAGAACAACTTTTCTGAGAGCATTGCGGTCATTGGATTTGGTGTGGCAGCACATGGTGGTGGTCCCATAGGATTACTGTCCGGAGAGTCCGCGACTGAATACAAAGTTGCATTCAGTGCATTTTACTTTGGTGGCTTTAGCCTTTGGTACATTTCCAACACTGGTAAAGAACTGCCACACCCATGATTCTCTCTGGGTGCTAGTGGTAGACACTTACTCAACCGCATCTTCTTGGTCCTCTTCATTGTCTAGGAAGTACTGTGCTTTTTTTGTTTTGAAGGTCCTCCAGCTGGTGGTGGTGGTGGCACTTGGGGAGGAGTGATGCATTAGCTAATGCCATTTTTAAGATAAATAGCAGTTTTGCTAAAAGTCTTCCATGTATGAACTGTGTACTAGATTGTTAATGGATAATGAGTAGGAATAGGTGTAGGAGCTGTGCAAGCGACATTTTGAAGTTGAAAGTTCCTAGATCAGTAGAAAATGCAGTTCCGAACTGTCCGCGAAGCACAGATCTTATCGCAAAGTGCAGACGGGTTCTCGGACACGTCATCATGCCGTGCGCCAGCATATGGTCATGTGGCACTGTCCGGAAGGTCTGCAATTAAGTCAAATGTTCGTAGACATCTACGGATGCAAAATCAGTTGAAATAGTTGCAAAAAGTGTATTGAAGAGTTAAAAATGATGCTAGAAGGAGGAAAATGGCAGAGTTTTAAGGTGCCACTTTGTAAATTAGACACAAATATTACTATATTGGGTAAGTATGATATTAGTAAGTTGTAGGAAAATAGCATGCACTGGTAAAAACCCATGAAATTCACTGAAAAACCTTTGTTAAAGGGAAGTTATGGTTAAGTTGCACTAATAAAACCTATGAAATTCAATGAAAAAACTTTGTTAAACCCCCGAAATTCACCAGCTATGGTAAGCTAAGCAACCATAACTTGCGCCACCACTGTGTACTGCTAAGATTAACACCCAGGACATCAAAGATGACATCACAAATGTTATTGATGACATCACATGTGAAATACATTTTGATGAAAAGTCCCTACAAGGGTTTGTGTTTATATTGTTGGTAACAAGATGTCAGGGGTGATCAGGAGGCCTATCATGACAAACTTAATCTATTAAAGAATGTAGTCATCTAAAATCATTGTATTGGAGTGTTGTGGTTAATACAGAAAACTAATCATATATAACATAGGCAATGACTGCAGCATGCACCATACAAGTACAATATTTATAATTTAGTAATTTCGGATAGTACAATAATGAATGCTACCTTATCAGAGCTGTGCGTAATGTTAAACATGTAATAACTAGCTAACAATTCAAGACTTACAACACTTGTGCTAGTACAAATAATATATCTGAAGAACCACAATGCATACTAATCAGAGGCATATACAGGGAAACTAAAGTAAGGAAGAAACAAACAGCATCATCCGAAAATGTTAGTAACATTAAAGTGTATCTTCATGTATACAAATGAATTGTGTGTTTGAGTCCTGCTCATTTCCACATGTATATGCACCATGAGCTGAGACCAAACCCTAATGAAAGTACTTTAAGAACATATGTCAAGGTTAAGGTCTAGATATATGGCACCTTTTCATTTTTAACATTCTGACTGTCAGTGAACAAAACCACCTGGCCTATATATGTCAGTGAACAAAAACAAGAGGGCCAAATATGTGATGTCATCAGTGATGTCATCTTTGATGTCCTGGGTGCTAGTCTTAGCAATGCACGGTAGTGGCGCAAGTTATGGTTGCTTAGCTTACCATCAATGGCGAATTTCTGGGGGTTTTCGGTTTTATTTGTAACCATAACATCCCTTCAACAAAGTTTTTTCAGTGAATATATATATATATATATATATATATATATATATATATATATATATATATATATATATATATATATATATATATATGTATATATGTATATATATATATATATATATATATACACACATTTATTTGTGAGAGTCCATTGGTGAATGATTTTTGATATGTATGCATGTGTGAGACATATGGCATGTCACTGTATGAATATATGTGTTGGTTTGTGTGCACATAAAGAATCCTTTATGTGTGTATGTCAATGCATATTTGAATAGTGTATGCATGGGCGTGTGTGAGTTACGACATCTTTTTGCTTGTGAACACATGGATGTAGGTGGATAAATGTGTGGGTGTGAATGTAGATCTTTGGGTGTGATGTGAGTGTACATGGAGCTGCCATTACAAACTATGGGGCATGAAAAAGCTACATGGTCAAATGAGGGTACTACCTAAGCATATTGTTTGAATGCCTGGTAAAATTAATTAAATTCCTGACACATGAGGGTTGTACTAGAGGCTTTGAAGACTGAAAAGAGGAGAAAGTAGCTGGCCCTATCATGGCAATGCCTGGCACATGGACCATCGACCATGGCTTATGAGGCTTTTAGCTGACATTTTGTGTAGATGTGCATGCAAATCATAGCATTACCTGGCATATGTCATCAGTTACAAACACATACACACAGACTTCCTGACCCTGGGTGCTAGGGACAGGTGTTTTGCATGGACGTCCGTCCTCCCTGGACACACAGACAGCATCTGCCCCTGCATGTCCATGTACCTGGGCTGGGATGACTACAGCTATCGCAGCAGATCCCTGACCATGGGTGGTGGGGAGAGCAGATGACCCTGCAGTTCCCTGACCCTGGGTGGTGGTAAGAGCAGAAGACCCTGCAGCTTCCTGACTCTGGGTGCTGGGGACAGGTGTTTTGCGTGGACGTCCCTTCCCCTTTGAGGGACGGACAGCATCTGCCCCTGCGTGTCCATATACCGGAACTGGGGCAACTATAGCTATCACTGCATATCCCTGACCCTGGGTGGTGGGGGGAGCAGATGACCCTGCAGCTCCCCGTCCCAGGGTGTGGGGGACAGCAGCATCACCTGCACCTCCCTAACTCTGTTGGGGGTGGGGGAAAGCTCTCTCTGCAGGTCCCCGATCCTGGCCACCTCTGCCAACTATCCCTCTTGTGGCCTTCCCACTCATGGTTCAGATGGATTTGTACAATGGGGGGCACACCAAGCAATTGTCCTGGGCAATTGGATTGAGGGGGCAGTGTAAGTGATGTAAAACGTACTAGTATGGTCCAGCAAGGCTCAATATTACCCCTGGTGAAAAAATGAACGGGACGCATAATGCACAAGCACCCCAAATATTAAAAACACGTGTACGTGACCCCTCGGTAGCTCACGTGAAAAGAAAAAGCATTACGTGGTATTCTGTGGCACCCAGCAACACAAAATATGCATACTCGAAGTCCAGGAAAGCTACTGTTATGTTAATAACGGGGGTACGAGATACACAGGGGCACCATGAATAATGTGTACGCCACTCACCGTTAGCCTCAGAAAAAAGAAAAATACACGTGCATGTGCGTGGAGGCAAATCCCCACCAAAATAAGAAGTTCACACTGTCACAGTAATGAACAAATTGCGTGGCACCCCAACAATTTCCGAAGACCACACGTCCGTCCGCTCCAATTCGCATTTGCGGTTTAATGTTCTTCTATGCACTACTTTATCCTGAATCTGAACGCCAACACCCAACACCCAGTGCGTGTCACATAACTTACGCAATGAGGCCCTTTCCTCTGATTTCACATGTACAAGCTAATTTCAAACGCGCAAGGTAACCGTCACTCTGTTTCTGGGTGCCCACGCGAGAGACACAGAAGACCCACGCTCCTGCCTACAAGCCTTTTTACCTGTCTCCTACAGCCCTGAGCAGTCTCCTACGAGCCATCTGCTGCTGCGTGCCTACTGTGTGTGCCTGCTGCCCACCTGCCTTGAAATTTGAGTGCCTGCTGTCCAGCCATTGCCAGTGCTCCTGTCCTTGGCCCTGTGACCACCTCGGCTGATTCAGAAGATACCAACGTGCCAGAACATCACCACCGCTTCAAAGCCCAGCCCCAGGACCACCTTGCCCACCCAGACCTGCCTCAGTGGTTGCCATGTCTGAAGCAACATCTTCTGAGGTGAGTGGCAACCCCATGGCAGTGAGGCAGAGAGCTGTCAACTTCACAGCCGGGGAAGTTGATATTTTGATGGAGCATGTCCTGGGGCATTATGATGCCCTCTTCAGCACCGCAATGCAAGTCGGCAAAGAAGGACCAAAGTTGATCTGGGGCGGTATTGTGGATGCAATCAACACAGAGTGGGTGGCATCCATGACTAACACCACGTGCACAAATGCTGGGAGGACCTCAAATCCAGGACCCACAGCAAGGCCCTGCGCTTCCTCCAGGATGGTGCCAACCAAGGGGGGCGCAGGGGCCGGATAAACACCACTGACATGCAGTCCTGGAGAAATTCTATCTGGGGCTGCACACCCAGTTTAGCGATTTGCAGCAACGTCTGGAATTGTCAGGTGAGTGTCCATGTGTTGCTGGGCTCCACAGTGCATGTGCATGTTCATGTAAGGTGTGAGTGTGCACCTTGGGCTTACAGCAAGTATGCCTCATGTATGGATGTCTGTGTGCATATCTCAGACAGTGTTCTACATGTGTTCAGTGAGCCATGTGTGATTTTAATGGTCTGACGTTTGCATTGTGTGTTTTACTGCAGTATTTCTATTCCTGCACGTGGTTTGTTACATGTGTCTGAGATGTGCCCGTGTGAGAAGCGTGACAGATGAGTTGGTGTTATCAACCTCATGTACATGCATACTGTACATGTGTATGTGTCTGTAATGTGACTGTGTGACTGGCCATCACTCCTGGATGGATGTAACAGGTTAATTTCAATGTGTGATCTAGTCATGTTGCGTGATAACTGTTGAGGGGAGTTGATGTTATTGCTCAGTGCACTGCTTGAGGACTGTCCAGTGATGTTTGTGTATGTCATGTGTATGAGCACATGAGGCATGTGTATGTAGCATGCAGGATTTATCCGTTCTGACAGTACGATGTCCCAGGATGTGATTGTCTGTTGTGAAGGACAGACATGTATGTGTATGTATGTAAATTGCATGTACCTGTGTGTTGTGGAGGGTGATGATGGTTGTACCCTTTAGCAGTGTACTTCATGTGAAAATGTTTGGTATCAAGCACACATCGGTGCAGTACCCTGATGTTTGTGTTCTATGTCTCCTTATCCGCAGTTGCATTGGAAGAAGAGGACGAAGAAAGTGCTTTGGAGCAAGGCAGCAGGGAGCCTCCACTGGGCAGAGACGCAAGGCCCATTCACGCCCCCTGGACATTACATCATCGGGGAGCGAGGAGGTTGGTGCCACATCTCAACCAGAGGCGTTGCTAGGGGGGGGCTAGGTGGGCTATAGCCCCTGGTCTTTTGGTTGTAGCCCCGGATAGAATCTCAGGCGCTACAATCAAAAGGCTAGCTAGCCCCCAGTCCCGACAGTTCCAACATTAGCATAGCCCCGGATCTTTTTCAGACCTAGCAACACCCCTGATCTCAACCATCAGCCACAGCTGCTGAGGGGAGGTCCAAGAGGGCGAAGGTGGACGTGGACTCCTCGGCAGTGGGGGGGACAGGTGAGCAAACACAAGGGCCATCCACTGAGAAAGACGCTCAGGAAGCATCCAGGTCACGGGTAAGCAGTAGGAGGAGGGGGCCGTATTAGCCCAGTCCATTGGGCCCGGCAGGGATGGTGAGGTGGGTGTGACTGCTGCAGTCCTGATTCAGGGGCATGAGACTTTGCAGGTCACAGTGGGGGTACTTGTTCAAAATCCTGTTCCTGGTTCAGCGCCTGCAGTAGTATGCACCTGCCAGCATGCCCCAGGCCGGACCCATCCACAGGTGTCGGTTGTTTCCACCAGACTGCCACCCCATTGCCTGTGGATGAGGCAATTTGGGACAGAGTGGTACCCCTACTAGTCGATATCAGGAAGTGTACCTGCGTCACTCGTGATGATGTGCATGCTTGCACTCGTGTGCTTGCACATCATCACAATGACGTCTGGTATCTCCTGAGCTGGCTGGTGGCATTCCTGGTCTCTAAAGCGCTGCATGGGCTGTCCACTAATGCGACCGCCTCCTCATCTTGCTCCTCTGTGCGCCAGTCATACTCCTGGGCACCTTCTGGCCCGGATACCACCAGGGCCCCTTGTGCACCCATGTCAGCCGTCTGGTGGAGCTAACATCCCTGTATGAGTTGGGAGTCGACAGTGGATCAGCTGAGGTGGTCACCTTGCCACTCCAGACTATGACAGGAGCAATGGCAATGGAGGGAGAGCTGGCACCCAGGAGAAAGGCATGGGCCAGACACCCCCGGGTAGTGTCTTCAGGCCGGAAGGTGACCATACGAAGCAGGCACTTGGTGCTATGGCAGCAGCAGGCTCTGAGGAGGAGGCTTATGCACTCAGGGCATACAATCCCAAGGGGGTAGGTATCCGGCATCAGGCAGGATGCAAATGTGGACCGCAGATCGAGGAAGTCTTCCATGCTCGTGCAATACGGGAAGAGAATTGGGGCAGAGAGGCAGCGGGCTCTGGAGGCAAGAGTGACCATAGCCAGGGCTGAGATTGCACTGTGTTGGGTAACGAGGTGGGCTGCTATCCTTAAGGATACTTGCAGGGAGTGGGAGGGGATGGAGAAGTCCATGCTGGTGTCCATGCAAGACCTCGGGGCCAGAACGGAGGCCCACCTGGGGGAAGAGGGTGCAGTGTTCGATGATGCCCTGGTCCAGGCATTGAGTGAAAAAGGTGAGGGGGAGGACAAGTGCGCTGCCCGTGTACATAGTTTTGTCAATATAAGTTTCCTTTTATTTTTCCTTATTATTTGGAGCTTGGATCACGGACATTAGTCAATTTTTTTGTACATAGTTCCGTAGGTGTATGTTTCCTTTATTTTATGTTCTTATTTGGAGTGGACTCAGGACTATCCTCCATGTTTTCTTGTACATAGTTTTTTTGTGTTTTTGAGGGTTCCTGGTAACCCTGTTTAATTAGTATTTTTTGTAGTTTTTACTGTTAATCTTTTTATACATATGGACATCTTTTATGATTTTATTTGCATTATGTATGTGGAAAATACAACTGTTGAATATATTTATTTTTTAATCTCACCGTCATTGCCTCTCACAGTTATTTTTGCAGTGTGCCTGTTTGGTAGTCCATTTAGTAGCCCTGATCCTGCCCATTGTTAGGCATGTGTGTGGTTGCTTACTTGCATGTGTTATGTTTGGGGTTTATTTGTGGGGTGAGTATACACATGGGGCGGAACAGTGTTGGTGTGTGAAGTGTGATTTTTTGTGTGCATGGGCAAATGGCATTTCTTTCACGTGTGCCGCATCACTGTGTATTTGCCCTCACTGTGTTTGTGAGTGAGGTGGGTGGGGCGACTGTGGGAGTGTTACATGTTCAGGACATTTGCACATGATTTGCTTGATGCTGTGTAACACACATGTGGTGCTTTCCCCTTCACCAGCATGTGTTTGTACAGTTATCATCATCTCTGGTGTTGGTCAACCGCTTGCACTGGGATACACTATTGGCATTTCTTTGTATTTACACATTGGCTGCCAATGCAGCTGTCGTGGTGTGTGGTGCACTGTCTGATTGCCATGTCCTTCACACATGGGTGAACCAGTGATGTGTTTATTAGGGATTCTCTTCTAGGAATAGCAGCTTAATGAGGCTCAGGGTATGAGACACCTGGCCAGTGTTTGTTCATGTGACACACATTGAGGGTGGTTTTGATTCTATCATTGGTGAATATTTTGTTCCTGGGGATTGATGCCATGACCTTGTCACGTGACAGCAGGACCTCACTTTTACATTAACTTGTCACATGTGTATGTTGGGAGATGGTTGCGGACAGCAATTCTGTTTGGCCAGCTGCCGCACTCATGGATGTGGCTCGGGTGAATGCATTTATTTTGTTGTGCAGGTTACATGCTCCGGTGGATATTCTGGCTGGTGTCACAACACAGAAGTCAAGGTGCACGCCACACATAATCGATGGAGTGATGATGTGTCACTATGACAGGGTACATCATGCACGTGATGTCCCATGTGGAGGGGGCTGCCTGCAGGGTGGGGTCACGGGTGATGGGATTGGGGTGGGGGGTATCCCATGTGGAGGGGGCTGCCTGCAGGGTGGGGTCACGGGTGATGGGGGTTGGGATTTCCCATGTGGAGGGGGCTGCCGTGCAAACATTTCTCTGCGCCATGGCTGGCCTTTTATGGACCTTTTATGCACCCGATTCTATGAATCGGGCCCTATGTCTAATGGTATCCACTAGAGATGTTGAGTACAGCAGTAGCATAGAGTACCTCTGATTAAGAGCCTGAAAGAACGGCTCCTACACATTGACTGGGGAGAACCCAGACTCGAAACAAGCTGCCCGCTCCAATGAAATATGCAGAAACAGGTTCATCTCTTCCTCCCTATAATTGGCCATAACAGGATGTTTTTGTTAATTAGCCAGTAAGTGAAGGAGGAAGGGTGCAAATTAAGCAATAATCACACATTCCAAGGGCTGGAACGGGTGATAATGGCCCAGGGCCTGTACACTCAGTCCTTTAACGAGGGTCCCGGTGTCGTTATCACCCATTCCAGCCATTGGAATGGGTTATATTTGTTATTAGCACCTCGGGTTGCCTCAGGGGACGGCTCGTGGCATCCTGTTCATTTAAACAAAATACTCAGTAACAATGACTGCCATGGATCAGGAAGACCGTACGGAGCCCCTCTGCCATTTCCATGGTGGTCAGCGAGGACACCGGGAGGAGGCAGCAGCAGCAAGGTGGGTGCGGCTGCCACAGTAATCAGATAAGTGGGGCAGGGAGGATTACAATTAAGAAGGGAAAGGAGGGTGGTGGGAAGATCGCTAGGGTGGAGGAAGCAGTCATCAGGTTGCTCGCAATGCAGGCTTGTATCAGTAGATTCAGTGTTCGATCTCAGCAACATGATTGGTTTCTGCCCTCACCCTGGGGGCTAATATACATTTGCAATGATTCTAGGGGTGGTGGTACAATACCCTCTGAGAAAGCACTTTTTATCGTCTCTGTTTGAGCAAGAGTCCTATAGTCAGGGTCAGACTCTTTTATCAAAATCACTGGCCTATAGGTAAGGATGGTTATTGTTTATCCCACAATGGGCCCTGTTCCCTAAATCTTCTTTTCAGCACAAGTGATATAATATGCGTTCCAAAAAGTACAGAACTCACATAACTTACTTAATTTGACAGTTATTAATATGTTTAAGTTTCCGATTTACATCTTCCTTTTTGAGCTTTATAACCATCTATGTAAAGTAAATGGGTAACGCCTCAGAGGTGGGGGAGGCCCCAAAGTTCTGTAATCGCTCCTGCTCTCCCATCCATTGTCCTTATGGGGTGGACCAAATAGTCCCCAACTCTCCATTCTTTTGTCAACACAGTGGTTGAACCAATATTTGCTCTTTCAAATTGGCTAATCTGCAGTTGTGTATTATAAGCAGTGATTGAAGTGTAAATTAAAAAGTAATAGTACTATGTTCCCATCTGCCCTGCCCCTTTACCACCTTGCCCACTGCACTCCACGCAGACCCCATACTCACGCTCACCACCCCCAACTCAAACCCCATACCTGTGTCCTGCTGTTTCTCTACTCCACAAATCTGTGTTTTACAACAATTCTATGAAGACTAAAGAAAACACAGTGAAAAAAAATGCATTTGAATGGCCACTCTTAGTGTCAGTCATTGTCCTGACAGCATGCAGAGTTGGGCACCCTGACCTTTTCAATCAACCACCATTCGCACCTCTTAAGAGACATGTCTAGAACTATAGCCACACTCACCCCTCCCATTAACTGCACAGACCAGGGGAATAGAAGGGACATGTCCAGGACTATAGCCACACTCAGCCCTCCCATTAACTGCACAGACCAGGGGAAGATAAGGGACATGTCCAGGACTATAGCCACACTCAGCCCTCCCATTAACTGCACAGACCCCGGGAAGATCGCTGCCAAGCACAGCTTTTCAGCTGGGAATGAGCGTTACATCCCAAGCAGTCTACTCACATTAACCAACACGTTCCAGCACCTGCGCATAGCGCAGTGAGGTGTGCCACTCCATTGCTACCTGCAGGTCCATGGTTCAACTCTCCAATAGGAGTGATATGTAAAAAAAGAAAAAAAAAAAAAAGAAATGTATCTCTCTGGCACCAGTTCTCCCGTGAAATAAAATATGGCAACAAAAGTAGTTTTGTTGTACCCTTTAGTTCCTCCCCCCTTCCTCCTCTGATTATACATTATTTGATGGCTTTGGAGTGCTTAGAAAGCGCTGTTGCAGATACGGCCTTTTTGAGTATCTTCCTGTCTCTTACTTAGGGGATAACCAGGATTGCTCAAGACAGTCTTTTGTAAACTCTAGGAACTAATCACTCTTCTTTGCTTAAAACTTTCCTGTGCCTTTTTTAGAGCTCTGAAAAACACGGGCAGGGAGATTGCCTGATATTCGCTCACATTTAAAAGTGCATCCTGTTTGTGAGTATAGGATGCACTTACGAATACAATGGCGTGCCTCCCTGCTGCCTAGCGTTGCACAAACGTGGACTGGTAGCCACAGTCGTTGGTCCCTTTGTGAAGTCACACGTAAGCATTTTTGAGTGTTTTCCATTTCCATTTGTGCATCTGCAAATAAAATTGAAAACAAAAAAGTTGGTGGATCACTGCAGGAAGGAAAAAGCAGAGAAAGGCCATATTTCTGCATAGATATTATATAAAAAGATAATGGGCCTCATTACAAGCCTAGCGGTAGCCATGCCGATCTGGCTTTAGGGAATCACCGGGGCATTACAGCCCTTGTGGTCCGTGAAGCCAGGCGCCGAAAAATGTTACTTCCCATTCCTATTCAATTCCCGTAGGACTCAATGGGAATGGGGAAGACAGAAGCACCGGCAATGTGTGCAACAATGCTGGTGCTTCTGTCAAAGTCTGTGGGCGGCTGCAGTCCCGCCGCCATGTCCGACCTGGCGGGCAGGATGTCAGCTGCCCACAGAACTCGGAGTGTGCCGGTCCGGTAACAACGTGCCGGTACGCTTACTGGCACCGTTGTTACCGGACCAGCACACTCATAATGAGGCCCAATGTCTGAGATAACAAGCGAGGCAGATGGGTAGAAAATACCGCCAGTCTGTTATCCCAGATTATGTATGCTGTTCTTGAAAAACATCTAAGGGCCTAATTCATCGAGTGTTTTGCGCTGCAAAGTTACTTTGTGCTTAAAAAGTACACTTTGCAGTGCTCAAAACTCATTTTCCTGATGCATGGATAAAACTTTGCGTGACTTTGCGCGGGTCTGTCACGACTTTGTGTGGTGCTGAGCGCTTTGTGGGAAGGATCTGTGCAAAGAAACAAATACGGGGCGGAACATGCATATTCCCCTTTTCACTGCAAAATGAGGAGGAACAAGGAATGACGTGGACATGTTGAGGTATGCACCAGAGAAAGAAATGACACACCCATTCAAGTGTAAACCCAACTGAATAAATGGATTTCAAAGTGCAACTTCATGTCAGGAAAAGGCACACACAAACCTTCTGACACAACGCACCAAGGAAACGTATATAAAGCACACAATGCACACCATTCCAACATTGCTCTACCAGGATGAATATAGCTATAGTGCCATCAACCGTATATGTCCATGGAAGGAGGAGGCAGAGGATGGTGAGGGCGAGGATTTTCCACCCACGTACAATGTTCTTTGGGATGCCAAATGGTGAGGACATGTGATTTGATGTAGTGCAATACCTGGTGTGGACACCAGGATTGCGTGGCCTGCGATATGCCCTCAACAATGGCAGAGGTGTACTGGAAATAGCCCATGACTAGGAAATGTAGGGCTGTCAGCAACTTCTCCAGGGGTGTGTGGCCATAGGAGCAGATGGTGGGTGATGCAAGTTCTTCTTCCCAAGCCTTGACCAGGTCTAGGAGAACATGGGAAGGGAATCTGTACCTTGCATACACCTGTGCATAGGCACATATACATGCCACACACACTGCAGGCAAGGCAGAACGTGTTCCAGGAGTATTATGTTATAGCACACTTTCAACGGCTACTAGGAGCCATTGATTGCACATATGTTGCACTACAGCCCCCCCCCCCGTGGCCCCCCGAGCGACTGAGCACATTTATCACACACGGAAGCATTAGCATTCAAACAATGTCCAGGTCATCTGCAATGCAAAGGGAGCAGGGGTCAAGTCCTAAAAATGAAAGTAGGGGGACTCATCAAAAAACACAATGAGATGTGGCGGAGCGAGAAATTAGCATAACAGGGTGAAATAGGCACATTCCATTCAATTGGGTTTGCATAACCACCAACCTGCACAGGATGAATGGCATTTGCCTTTCATAAAATGAACACACACAAACACACACATAAAACCAAGCGAGGATATTTTCTTCCAATAGTGTTTTTGAAATCGTTTACAGGTGTGCATGTTTTAAACTCCAAGAGCCAATACGAATAACAGACCATGACAATCAATACTAACAAAAACCATTCACACATTTGCAGGGGCCAGTGCCTACCCGCTTTCACCATTCCTGCTCACGCCGTTCTGGAATCGTGCCTCACCAGCCGAGGAAAGGTACAATGCAGCAGACATAGCCACCAGGGCCATAATGGAGCACACATTTGGGGTGCTCAAATTACGCTTCCACTCGCTTGGATGTCCAGATGGATTACAATCTGATATGTACTACTGTTGAGTTTATGAGGAGGTGTGACACTTAAGGAATGTCTTCCTCCTCTGTCAACCAGGATGCACATTTTACCAGCCAGCATAGACACCTTACTGCTGACAATGTGTAACAGTCCGGTCTGCCCACCACTGGGTACTTGCTGACACACCCACGCTCCTCATATCCCCAGAATGGATAAGGGAAGTACACCATGCAATGTGACCACAGAACTTTGGCTGCTGGTCCCACTCTTCTAAGTGGGCAAGTACCTTTGCTGCAAAACAGTGTGCCTGACCATCAAATGACCTTCAGTGACTTGCACCGCAACTGCAGGGCAGACCGTCCATCTGTCTCCCTGCATTCCACAGGTTGATCTTTCACACTCTGTTCATCTCGGGTTGGACTGCTTGTCCAGTCATGGCCATTGAGACTGGCATTTACCTGCCACATGAGTAGGGACAGTGTTGACTCAAGGGTATGCACCCTCAGCACCCTCTGGGAGTGCACCCTTACATGGGTGTCTCTCCCATCCATGCAATGCAGAGGTAGAACAGGCCAGCAGTTCACCAGTGCTCATGTGAGAGAACAAGGATGGTATGCTGACCACATGGCCTGGCAAACACTCGGCAGGTGTGGGCCCACATGAGCCTTGCACTTGAAGTTCTCTACCAGGTTCAGGGTGACAACAGTTGCATAAGTGCCAGCAAGCCCTTCCCCACACCAGTGGTTTGTACAGGGGCAGCAGCCACACCCTCCTTGCTGGATTATTGCCAGGGCACAGGCTCCTCCATCCATCCATGCAGCCCGTCCATTACAGCATGTGTGACCAACAGGGCCCAGCACCTTGCAGCATTGGGCTATTCACTTACAATGAGGTCACATGGACAGGCCTGAGGGTGTGATGCTCATACCAGTCCACACACCTAGGCTACTTTCACCTGGCTACATATTCATATGAGAGGTGGCGGACTGCTACATTAGCGCGTGTTACCCAGTGAAGTACTAGTGGTGCTCCATAAGCAGATGGGTCACAAAGGCCTCTCAGGAGCATACTGCTGTAGTGTGCCAATGGCATAGACTAAGTTGTGCAGATTGTGGGGACACACTTGTTTGCCATGTATAGACCATGTCTGTCAAGTTTCCTTTTCTTATGAGTGACTCCTCGCGGCCATTCTATTGTGGCTTTTCTCATGCTGTCTGTCTCTGTGAGTAAACAAGATGATTATGTGAGACATGCTATGGTGCTATGGTGCTGGTGAGACATGTGCCCAGGTGCACGTCTCATGGCCTTGGCTGCTTATCACATGTGGGTCACTTTGGCATTGGTATTGTGCCATTGAATGATTTATTGAAATCTGTTTGTGGCCACACACAACAATGAGCTGTCTTTTTTTTTGCTGGTTGACCCGTGCTGACTAAATGGTACTGTTAATGTTGTGTATGCACCCATGCATTGACATTGATGACTGATGTCAATGTTCTTTCTCTCTTTTTCTACAGCTGCTGCAGCTGGTGAAGAGGGACAAAGCATTTCTGTGGAGCATAGGAGCAGGGACCGGGCCACCAGACCCAGGCACAGACCCCAGCCAATCAGTATTGCCACCTCCTCTCCTGAGAGTGAATGGGTTGGGGGAGCGCCAGTACCATCGAGAGAGGCTGCTGAAGGTAAGTCCCAGGACGGGATTGTGGTGGGGACACCTCAGAAGCTGTGGGATAGGGCGCTGACACGCAGGGACCATCAAGGGCGGAAGACACTCTGGAGTCATCTGGGTTGATGGAGGTGGTGGTGGAGGAGGAGACCATTGCACCCCAGCCCACAGGGTCAGGTGGGGACATCAAGGAGGATGTTCAGGCTGCACCCCTGGCCCAGGGACATGAGGATGTGCAGTCTACCATGGATTGTTCTGCAGAACCTCCTGTTCCTGGGCCATCTGCTGCGGAAGTGACCACCTTCCTAGATGCCTTCATCCCAAACCTTATCAAGAGACTCTATTTGAGTAGACTTAAACTAAAACCTGCTGGCCATGCAACAGCAGACTATGCACCCTAGCACTCTGGAGATAGTGTTTAGCTTGAAATCCCCCTTATCGATGCCCTGCCTGTAATGGCAAATTGCCAGGACTAAATATTCCCTTGCCTGCCCCTGACAGCAACCCCCAGGCATTTTGTGTGAGCCCGTCCATGCCTCTAACATGCATGCAAATTGTCACTAAAGGGATTCCAATATTAGGACCAAATGTAACATCTACTCTATCTATCTAAATAGTTTTTATATGGCGCCACACACCCATAGGCCTCAGAGTGCTCAGAAGACACACAACGATAAACATACAGGTCATCAGGAGGAGGGACATGCTAGGTTGACTGAAAAATTATCCGAATCCTTCATAAAACAAGAATGTTTTTAAGTGCTTTTTAAAAATGACAGTTGAAGCACATTCTTTGAGGTCCATTGGAGTCATTTCCATAAGGCTGGTGCCCATACATCAAAGTTTGAACCACCAATCCTTTTTTGTGTGGCTCATGGTTGATGTAGTCTGAGGGTGTTGTTTGAGCGAAGAGTACGTCACGTCTGAATGGGATCTTGTTAATTCTAGAAAAGATATAAGAAGGCATCTCATCCTGAAGACACTTGAATACCATGGTCACTGCCTAAAATTGAATCCTTCCCTCCGCCGGAAGCCAATGGAGTTTCCTCCACGATTCAGACACTAAAACTTGATGTTAAGGCCACAACCACCCGTACCGCACCGTTTTGTGTGACCTGCAACTTTCTTAGGTTGGTCTGAGAGATCCCTACTAGCAGGCTGTTGCAGTAATCCAACTTTGTATTCATAATAGTGGCAGCAATCAATGCTCGATTAGCCTCAGAAAGTTATGGGTGAATCTGCCACAGCAGATGGACATAGTAGGCACAGGAGGACTTGAGGTAAGTGACATGCTTCTTAAACGAGAGATGGGAATCAAGAAAACCCCCTAGTGTTTTTAGGTGGTTGGAGACTTGAATAGTGTTACCAGTAATCTTGAAGTTTTTGTATTGGGGATCTCGTTTTTTCATTTTTATTGGGTCCCTAGGATCAGCAGCTCTGTTTTAGAGCTATTAAGGTCTAGCAAATTCATGGCCATCCACAAATTGATAGAAAGACTTCATTGATTTTATAAGAGTCCTCTGTGTAAGATCCAAAGAGCTTCAGGACAATCTGGGTATCGTCCACGTAGTTGGTGAACACTATCCCAGATAGGAGAGCAGATCACATAATGGTCAGGAATAAACATTGAAGAGCAGAGGCAATAGGCAGGGAGGTTCTACGTGATTGAGCATTTCCCATAACCACATTTATGGTTTGTGGTCCAAGCAAAGATTTGAACCAGGAGGTGGCAGAGGGGGTACAATTGCCGACTTTAATTAGTCTGACTGCTAAAAGAGAGTGATTGATTAAATTGAACACAGTCAACAGATCTAACAACAGAAGTAATGCCATATTGCTGCCATCTATAGTTTTTGCAATATTGGACTTTATGTCCAAGAGCGCAGTCTCTGTCCCATGATTGGGGCGAAAGCTCGACTGTTCTGACGCAAGAATGTCTTGTTGCTCAGTGAACTTGATTTGTTGCAATTCTGTCCAGTAATTTTCACACAAAGGGAACATGTGTGATAGGTCTGTAGTAAGCGGTGTTCCTGGGGTCGAGATTTTCCCTTTTTAAAAATGGTGTAATCCAGGCCTCTTTAATATTATCAGGAACATATGCTTCCTGTAAAGAGCGATTGATGAATGTGGTGACCCATGGTAAGAGTGTTTTAGAAAAGTCCTTAAACATGGTTGTAGGGAAAATATCCCCCTTCCATGATGTTGATTTTAACTTAGGTACAAAATCCATAACCTCCTCCCCTGATGCCTCTTTAAAGGTGAATGATGGAGCTTCAGGTGCAATAGTATGGATAGGAGTAGGAATTACTACAGAATTTTGTATTGTTTTTACCTGGTCAGCGATATGCTGTTGATGTTTCTTTTTTTTTTTAATAAATCCATTAGGGATATTCTGACACTACTCATTATCAGATATCATAGATGATTTAATTGTAGTCCCTTTCAACTCCTGTAGGATGCTGAACAACTCTTTGGGACTGGATTTTGCTAATTCTATTCTGGCATTCAATTTGAGCTCTTTTGCTTTGAAAACCATGAGCTTAAAGAGTTTGATGCAGGTTGATAAGCTGCATGATTGGGATTTAAAAGAATATTTCGCCAGATATGTTTAGCTAGTCTAGCAATCAACACTTCTCGTGTGTACCATGACTTTAATACATTAGACTTCTTGTGTTTCTTAGATTTAACAGGAGCGGCTGTGTCCAGTGCTTGATTGGTGGCAAAAGATGGATGGATGTGTCTAAAGGAATATCATCCTTCACTGATGGAAGGAGTGGGGTGACTGTGGCCTCAAAAGCGTTAAGCGTAACTTTTCTAAGATTCCAAATCTGAATGTAAGGTTGAGAGTTGGAGACGATAGGGTGAGAGAAATAAACCTCAAAGGAAAATAAAACCAGATACAATCATGGACCAGAATAGGAGATAACTTGTGATTTTTTGATAGGATCCAGTCTAAGGTGTTACCACCTTTATGGGTGGGGAGATTGACATGCTGGGTAAGTCCCAAACATTTGAGTGCCTGTAGTAATGATACTGCAGCTAGATCCTGGGGATTATTAGCCCATAAATTGAAATCACCAAGTATAAGGAAGTGCAATTGGAATTTAGAGGTACTGTGTATAAAAGCAATGAGTTGTTTCTCGAATTTTGGCGTCAATTGGGGTTTCTATATAATAGCAGTAAACTAAGAGTGCTAGCAGAGTCCATGTTCACTTCCAGACGCATAGCCTCACAGTGATCTAAATGTGGTGTGTCTGATATGTAAACATTGAGATCATGTTTAAAAATGCCCACTCAACCACCTCTGTTCTCCAGAAGATCGACATGAAGAGATGAGTAACCAGTCGGTGTGGCCAATTGTAGTGCGGAATGGGCAGCCTCATGGAGCCATGTCTTGGTAATGGCTAATAGATCAAGATCCAATTTCTATAATATATTCAGCTATTTCAGTTGAATGTTGCACTAGAGACCGTGTGTTTAATAAGGCACATTTTAAGAGTTGTGGTACTGGTGGACTAATATGCGCTAAATCCGCTGTATCCATGCACCCACTATATTCAGTTACAGTATCGAACGCGATTTGAATATCTTCAGCACTCAATTCTTTATGAGTTTCAAGTAGGGGTGCTTTAGTGACCTCTGGCATGAATATAGTGTGCGTACAATTGGTTATCTTGCCACCCAAGGTGACTGTAACATTTCTGATTTCTTCATACATGTGTAAAGGTCTGGCTCTACAATTCCTCTGAATCACAGCAAGTAGCTCACATTGTGTAAACATTGTAGTAGCAGGTGAAAATAGAGGACAAGCAGACAAACGCCACTCACTGTGACACAAACTGCCACAAACCGGCTTAGAAGCGCCAGTGCTGACGCGCCTGACAACATCTAAAAAGGGTGAAAGAACTACATGACTCCTAGGAAATGTAGTTCGCACAATTCACAACAGTTCACAGAATGCCATACAGTGCATCCAGTGTGGGGAAACGAGGAGGAGTCTATACTCCTAAAATAGTATTAAAAGACTGTATTCCTAAAATAAAATGATCTAGTAAAATCATAGCTCTCAACTCACACGCTTTTAGCGGGTGTCACCCGCCTTGCAAAGGGCTGACTCACCCGCCAAGCCTCACGCCCATTCATTCCAATGGGCGTCTCACCCGCCAAAAACAAAATCGGTGATTTCACCCGCCTTTGCAAAACAAATGGTTGAGAGCTACGGTAAAATCAAAGCAAATAATGGCATTCAAAGTGTACTAGCAATACATTAAAATAAGGCAGCAATGAAATATCAAGAGCAAAGCTATTGAGATTATTAAAAGTATAAGTAACGTTCAACACCTTGCTCAATGCAAAAAATTCTGTTTAAATACCCCCACCACAAATCAACTTAGATGCGCTGGTGCTCCTGACAACATCTAAAAAGGGTGAAAGAAGTACACGACTCCTGGGAAATGTAGTTCGCACAATTCACAACAGTTCACAGAATGCTGCACAGTGCACCCAGTGCAGGTAAATGAGGAAGATTGAAGGTCAGATCATGAAAATTCAGTTAATTATATCAGTGCAAAGGTCTATATTCCTAAAATAGTATTAAAAGCTTGTATTCCTCAGATAAAACAATCTAGTAAAATCTAAGCAAATAATGGCATTCAAAGTGTAGCAGCAATACATTAAAATAAGGCAGCAACGAAATATGAAGATAAAAGGTACTAAAATGATTAAAAGTATAAGTACCATTCTAAACCTTGGTCGATGCAAACAATTCTGGTTAAATATACCTGGCACAAACCAGCTTAGACGTACCGGCACTGACGCACCTGACAACGTCTAAAAAGGGTGAAAGAACTACACACGAATCCTGGGAAATGTAGTACGCACAATTTACAACGGTTCACAGAATGCCATCCAGTACATCCAGTGCGGGGAAACAAGGAGGATTGAAGGTCAGATTATGAAAATGTAGTTAATTAAATCAGTGCAAAGGTCTAAAATAATATTAAAAGCTTGTATTCCTGAAATAAAACAAACTAGTACAATTCAAGCAAATAATGGCATTCAAAGTGTAGCAACAGTAAATTAAAATAAGGCAGCAACGAAATATGAAGAGCAAAGCTATTGAGATGATTAAAAGTATAAGTAACATTCTAAACCTTGCTTGATGCAAACAGTTCTGTTTAAATACCACCGGCACAAACCGGCTTAGAAGCGGAGGCGCTGACACACCTTACAACGTCTAAAAAGGGTGAAAGAACTACAAGATTCCTGGGAAATTGTTGTGTGCGTGGGGGCGGTGTCAGGCCCCACGCTAGCATTCACTCATGCGCTCCGCATTCGCACAAGGAGACACGCCGGAGACGTGTGGTTGCTCGGGTCCCCGGCGCAAACTGCCGGCGGGCCGTCTTTATTTTACACTGCGCATGCGCGAGCCTCGTCATCGATCGCGCATGCACGCACTTTCGTATTACTATGCAACATCCCTCCTTTTCCCCCCAAACAGTAAACTTTAACAAACATTATATTTAACAGTGCACTCTTCAAACCTTCTCTGTCCATAATGTACTGACTACGAGGCAGGGTCCATAATGAAGTCCTGGAACCGCTGCGGCGGCTTGCGCCCCGCCCGGCTCGGGTATCTGTGTGCCTCGGCCTGAGGCACATATTGTGTCCCTTGAGTCTCTGGCGGTTAATCGTGTCTCAGTGTCGGTCCTGCGTTCTGCTCTGGTCCTTGTGTGTCAGTCTCCTCCGTTTCCGCAGCTCTGATGCGCTTGAAGAACGAGACGTTCCTGGTGACTGTTCCTCGCGCATTGGCGGCGGTAACCATCGATCCTTTGACATGTGTTACTCCCCGGGGCTGCGTTTCGTATGGTAGCGACAACTTCCCTTCTGCTCTCCTGTTTCACACCAGCACAGTGTTGCCCACGGCAATCTCTTTCTCTGGGAGTCTCCTTCGGATGGTCTCCCTTTCATTTTGAGCAGCTCTCTCCGTTTGCACGTGTTCATTATCAATTTCTCCCGGATGACGACCTTCAATTTCCGGGAGCAGCCCTCTTGGTATACGCTTGAAGAGTGCCTCTGCTGGGGCGACCCCGGTGGATTGGTGTGGGGTTGAGCGGTATTCTCGAAGGAAGTCAAATAGGTTGCGTCGGAGGTCTTCGCCCCCAACCGCCGATATGCAAAACACTTTGTTGAGCGTTCGCATGAAGAGCTCTATCTCTCCATTAGCCCTCGGCCAGAGGGGGGAGACTTTCCTGTGTCGTATCCCTCTTTCTTCACAATAGCGGGCAAATTGTTGTCCCTTGAATGGTGCCCCATTGTCCGAACATATCTCCAGGGGAAACCCATGTGTGGCGAACATTTTCTCCAAGGCCATGATGGTGTGGTCACTGGCCGTGGATTCAACCAGCTCAACCTATGGATAGCGCGACCACTGGTCTGTCACCGCCAGAAAGTATAACCCTCGGCCTTTGGACCCGAAGTCGGCATGAACCATCCCCCATGGCTGGTCGCTCCTCTCCATGGCCTGGTTTGGTGGGCCCTTTTCCACAGGGCGTGCTGCTTGGCAGGGGATACAATTTTTCACAAACTCCTCCACTCTGCTTTCCAGGTCGCGGAACCAGACTTTTAGTCTCAGACGTGCTTTCATCTTGGCCATCCCCTGGTGGCCATTGTGGGCGAGGTGTAGGACCTTGTCAACCAGCATTCTTGGAATCACAATCTGGTGACCCCTTAGCAGGAGGCCATTGTCAGCTACGGACTACTCGTGTCGCGCCCTCCAGATGGCTTGCAGGTCTTTCTGTGCCTCTGCGTTCCTCCGGGAGTTATCCTGAAGGACCTTGCGCCATTCCCCACTTGCCATGGCAAGCTGTATCTTTATGAATGTCCCGTCCTTGTTGGATTCTTCCGCGATCTCCTGGCGGGCCAGGGCGACGGGTAGTGCCGACTCAACTGCTAGGTGAATTGCCTCTACGCCGTCAGCCACCTCCATTGAGTCCCGTGGTCGCCCAGTGCCTGGATGGCGGGACAGTCTGCTGGGTTGTGTGTACCCAGCCGATATAGTAGTTTGACACCGTACTCCATTAGTGAAAGCATCCATCTTTCTATGCGAGGTGGTGGTTTGGACGAAGTCCCCAACAAGATCGGGATGAGTGGTTTGTGGTCCGTTATAACGACTACTGGTTTTCCCAAAATGTAGATCCGGAAGTGCCTGCACCCCCATAGTATGGCCAAGGCCTCTCGTTCAATTTGGGAGTACCGCTTCTCTGTCTCGGTGAGAGGTTTGCTGGCATAGGCGATGGGTCTCATGGTCCCCTGATTGTCTGCCTGCATGAGGACCGCTCCCAGTCCTACGGGGCTGGCGTCAACCATGATTTCTGACTCCCGGTCAGGGTTGAAGTAGGCCATTGTTTCTTGTCCCGATAGGGCATTCTTGATGTCGTTGAACGCCCTCTGTTCCTTACCGTTCCATGCAGCGTCATTTCTGGTGAGCGCTCTCAGGGGTTCCGACAAGGAGGCTAAGTCGCGGATAAAGCGACCACAATAAGTCACCATCCCCAGAAAGCTCCTGATTTCCGCTGGTGAGGTTGGCGGGGTCGCTTCTCGGATGTCCTTTACCTATTCGGGATCCGGGGAGATGCCCCCAGCATGGAAGACAAATCCGAAAAACTCCAACCTATCTTTTAGGAACTCGCATTTTTCTTTGTGTAGTGTTAAACCGAGGTCACGCAGCCTTTCAAGGGTGTTCTCTAGGTGCTTTAGGTGTTCCGCCTCCGATCGGGCAAAGACTAGGATATCGTCCGACACGTTGATCACCCCCTTGAGTCCAGACAGGGCCCCCCTGATGGCATTCTGGAAGACCTCTGCCACAGACGAGATCCCAAAACTGAGTCTTTTATATTGATATAACCCCTCGTGAGTCGTAAAGGTCATAATATATCTTGACTCGGGGTGGAGCTCTAACTGGTGATACCCAGATCTCAAGTCCAGTTTCGAAAATACTTTTGCTTCCTGGAGTTCTCCAATTATTTCGTCCAATGTGGGCGTTAGGTGGCGTTCTCTTTTAATTGCTATGTTGGGCAGCCTCATGTCCACGCAGATGCGCACTGCACCCGGCTGCTTGGGCTTTGGGGCCACCACGATTGGAGAGACCCACAGGGTGGGGCCTTCCACCCTTTCAATGATGTCCCGGTCGATTAGGGATTGTAATTCTTTTTCCACCTGTGCCCTCAGATGGAATGGGATGCGGCGGTGTTTGAGTGCTGTCGGTCTCACTGACCCATCGATGTGGAGGCGTATCGGGTCGGCCTTCCGTTTCCCTACGCCTCTGAAAATCATCTCAAAACGCTGCAGTAGATTCTCCGGGTCGGCACGGTAAACAGCAAGTGAGAAATGTACAATGTTCAGTGCCTCAGCTGCAGCACAACTCAGAAGGGAGTGTGGGCTCACGCTTGTGACAAAGAACCTTGCTCTTATTTTGTTCTGCCCATGAGTTACTGGAGCCACGAACACTCCTTGGAAGTGGAAGAGGTGTGTGTCCTCCGAAGGCATATATACGTGCTGTGGATTCTGCCAAGCCTGGCGGGCCAGGGAGTGCATTGTAGTGTTCAGTCGCCAGCACACAGACGGATGCTCCAGTGTCTATCAAGACTGGCGTGGGTGTTTCCCCAATGTTTACCGTGCACGTGGGTTGTCGTCTTCTTCCTGGGCCCTTGGCTATGCTTGAGATGAAGAAGATTTCATCCTCCTCCTCCTCGGCGATGTTTAGATCTTGCATGCCTTGTTCGATGGACGACACTCCCCTTATTCTCCGAGAGTTGCCTCTGCCAATCCTCTCGGGCCCTCTAGATGCTGCGACTGGTGTCATTGCCCTGCACACCCTAGCATAGTGTCCTGGTGTGCCACACCAGCCACATACTCTCGATTTAGCTGGACACTCACCCACGTGCGGCAGGTCATACCCGCAGTATTGACACGATGGGGCGTTGCCACGCCCCGTGGGGCTCTAACCACCTCTTGACGTCCATCTTATCTTCCCTGGGGTGGAGCGTCCGATTGCAAAAGCTTCATCTTCCTTTCTCCCATGTGTGGCTGCGTCCATCTGCGCTCCTCTGGCATCTGCCAGTTCGTATGCTCTCCCCTTGTCCAAGATATGTTGCAGAGTCAAACCTGGTTCCCTCAGGACCTGTCTCCTCAGATTTCCTGAGCTGCAACCCTGCAACAACTGGTTCTGAATCATCTCGTCTTCGTTCCCCCATCTACAGGAGCTTGCCAAAATTCTGAGCCGCGCACAGAATTGGTCCAACGACTCCTCCTCACGTTGCTTCTCCGCACTCATGACAAACCTGTCAAAGTCGACATTTGCCATGGGAAGAAAGTGATCTTTGAGTGCTTGTTTCACGGCATCATATGTGGCGACCACAATGTTCAAAGAGTCATAAATTTTGTGGACCTCCGCCCCTGCCGAGTACACCATGGTGGCAATCCATTCTTCATCATCCGTAATCCACGAGGCCCTGAAAAACATCTCCAACCTCTTTACCCACAGGAGCCATTTAGGTCCCAGTTTGGATGGAGGGCCCGTGGTGTTGAATTCGGGCATGGGAGCTAGTGTACTGGTCATCCTGCGTGGGATGGGGGCAAGGGCGCCTTCCTGATCATCTTCTTCCCCCATTCTGGAGCGTGGTACTCACAGGTAGTTGTCGAAACTCTCCAGTGATTGAGGTTCTGGTCAGCCTAGTCCACTTGTGGCGTGGTTCCTTCTTCCTGCACTTCTTCTCACCTCCATGCAGTATGCCAAAGCCTTGCAGCTGCAGAGGCTGTGGGAGTTCCAAAAATTGGTGCTTCGTGGTGCAGATTGCAAATGGCGCATGAGCACCCTCACGGGCCGCAACCACTGCACTCCGCGTGCAATCCAAAATGGCCGCCGGCCACACGTGTGGGTCCGTATCGACACGGAGCAGCGTTCGCCTCCTCGAACGCTATCGGAGCAGAGGACTGCTCCCGTGCCGTCCTTGTCGCCAGTGTTGTGTGCGCGGGGCGAAGTCAGGCCCCATGCTAGCATTCACTCATGCGCTCCGCATTCGCACAAGGAGACACGCCGAGACGTGTGGTTGCTCGGGTCCCCGGCGCGAACTGCCGGCGGGCCGTCTTTATTTGACACTGCGCATGCGCGAGCCTCGTCATCACTCGCACATGCGCGCACTTGCATATTGCTATGCAACAGAACAGTTCACAGCATCTAACCATAGCTGATAGACTGATTGCAATAGCGGCAGGATGTTCGTCTAAAGTAATGGGGGATCAGAGCAAATTTGGGCAGGGCGACTAATGTTGGGGGTCTGGCAGTGGAAGGTGAGCTAAACTTATCAGTAGCAGGAGCCATTGATTGACAAGAGAATGTTAGCGTAGTGTGCCTGAGTGACCCTGGTACTCATATTGTGTTGTCTCACCCCCTTTCGATTGAACCTGACATTTAGCATAGTGCCCAAACTTTTATGTTGCACATAATGTCATGGAACATTGCTAGCCTTGATAAATATTTGGTCGACACAATTTGGTTGGATTTGGTACGCTCCAATGATATAGTGGCTCTACAGGAAACATGGTCTTTACTATGCCATGACATCCAAGGTTATTGCACATTTTTCATTCCAGCTCTAAAAGGGAGTGGTGGTCGTCCTAGTGGTGGCATTACTATAGGTCAATGCAAACTTATTTACGCTGTCATCTATGGGCCCATCCAGCTCAATGCATTTCATGGAAGTACATTCTAAATGCCCTAATGGTTCTAACCTTTTCAACCAGTGGCTTTTCAACCAGTATCTGGCACTCCTTGCCCACCGCATCGCCGCTCTCTGCCCCCACTTCCAGTGCTATGCGGACGATACCCAGCTCATTTTCAGGCTACCCTCGGCCTCCTCCTCTCCTTCCCTCATCTCCGACTGTCTGTCTGCTATCCAGGAATGGTGTGCTGCCAATGACCTCTGCCTTAACGCCAGTAAGACTGAGATTCTACTCATCGGCACACCCACTCCCTCCTTCCCTGCAGCTCTCTGGCCGGCCTCCCTTGGCCCCCTTCCCGCCCCTACCTGCAAGGCTAAAAACCTCGGGGTCATCTTCGACTCCACACTCTCCTTCTCTCCTCATATATCTGACGTCTCTAAGAAGTCACACTACCAGCTGCACCTCCTCAGAGGTATTCTTCCCTTCCTCTCCTTCCCCCAGAAGCTCACTGTCTCCCGAGCCCTGGTTCTCTCAAGGCTGGACTACTGTAACAGCCTCTATCTTAATCTGCCTGCCTCCACTCTCCGCCCTCTGCAACTTATCCAGAACAGAACTGCGAGACTTGTCCTTGGCCTCAAGCCCAGGGACCGTATCTCTCCAGGACTGAAATCTCTTCACTGGCTCCCAGTGGCTGCGAGGATTAAGTTCAAAACCCTCTGCATTGTCCACAAGGCCTTCTGGGGCCTGGGGCCTAAATACCTTCAACTCTCTCTTCCTAAATATCTTCCTTCACGAGCCCTTCGCTCATCCGTCTCCAACTCCCTCATGGTCAGCCGCTTCTCGAAGCAACGAGCTGGGGGTAGATCTCTCTCCGCAGCAGGGGCCTCCCTCTGGAACAGCCTTCCTGCCTCCCTGAAACTTGAGGAGAACCATCTCCGGTTCCGGAAGTACCTCAAAACCTTCCTCTTCGCTTCTGCCTTCTCTCTCCCTCTCCCCTGCTTAACTCCCCACTGAATTCTGCACTAAACCTGCATCTGGGCCACTCTCAGCGACCTCGGTCCAGGGCCCAGCCACTCTCCACTTGCACTGCCTCCCTAGCTCCCCCTGCACTGTGGGACTGTCACTGTATCCCTACAGCCCCCCTTCCCAGCACTTCTCAGCACTTGCTCTGCACTTACCTCGCACTTGCCACCAGCTGGCCCTTTTTATTTATTATTTATTATTTTATTACCCTACTTACCTTGTACTGCACTTCCCCCCCACCTCCTCCCCCTGCACTTTCTCCTTTTCCCCTTACCTCTGCACTTGCGCGATCTGAATGACACCTGGCCTAGTAGGATCGTTTGTCTGTCTTCCCCTTGTTTCCCTCCCTCCCTGCCTCGTCGCGCCTTGAAACACTTGTGTATAGGCGCGTTACAAATACCATATCATATCATATCATATCAACCCGTATAACTGAAATGGAAATGTTGCTTGATGGAGAATAGGAAAGCCCAATGGAGGAACAGACAATGAGGTGCAGTTAAAATGATAGCAATGGGTGATCTGAATGTCAAGTTTGAACCCCTTGTTAGTATGTTGGGTTTGACGAATGAAGACAACGTCAGATGGGGCATCCTCAAATTAATGGCAAATCCCCCTAAGAGTAAATGCAGAAACTCACATGTGGCAGCAAGTGTGTTTCTGTCTCTAGGCCTCAAGGCATGTAATGGGAGATTCCCGGGATATTGGGCAGCCCAGGTCACCTTTGGCACATATTCTAAAAATAGCTTGAATGATTATATCCTGGTGAACAGTGAGCACTGGCAACATCTGCAAGACCTCAATGTGGTAGCCAGACCTGAGAGCTATCATAATCCATTTATACTTATTGCTCTGCCAACCTTATTTGACTGGAAGGACCCACCCACCAAGCAGCGGGTGGTACTGATAGAGATCAAGGGTGCAGCAAGATGAGTCATCAAATGGTGTCCAGTTGCTTTGAAGCCTAAAATATTGGCTATTTATGCAAGTATCCTCCCTATACTCGAGGTTTCCCTCTCTCGTGAAGTTCAGGACGCTGGCCATATGTTACCAATGTACGAAGGTTTGGTTAAAACAGTGGGTGTTTTTTTTAGCAAACCCCAGTCCATTGTTAGGGCTAAAGCCGTGTGCAAGAACCCATGGTACAATGCTGATTGTCGTGCCGCAAAGAAGGTCCTGATTGAAAATGCTAAGGGGTGCGATGTGGTGGGAGTGAGGCTTTGCATATGTCCCCTAATCTCAAATTGCTGAAGTCAAAAAAGGAAGATTATTCGAGTCAGTTATGGGACAGCCTCCTTCAGTCCTCTATAAACGGTGACAGGTTTTTTGGACTTGTTTTGGGGCTGCCAAAAGTAAGGAACAAAATTTAATTTTAGATGGCATCCCTGAAGCCGTTTGGTTGATCCAATTTGAAAACCTCCATAAGGACATAAATCCATCTTTATTTGTACTTGATGATTCCATCTTGGGAAGTACTGGGTGGGGGCTTTCTTCTCCTCTGCTGCTATCATTACAGGATATTCGATTTGCTCTTAGGCCACAGAAATATGGGAAGGCCCCTGGACCTGATATGATCCCTGCTGACTGGTGCAGACAAAAAGCAGATATTTGGACCCATTATCTGTTAAAATTCTTTAATGTCCTGTTGTTGACAAATGTTGTCCCCCATTCATGGACTCAGGCCATAATTGTCCCCATTGTCAAGAAGAGAGATAACGTATCCCCTTCCAATTACAGACCCTTCTTGATGCTGGGGGGAAGTTGTTTGCAAAGGCGGCATTAGTTCATTTAGATGCATGGATCCTTGAAGTGGGGGCCCTGAGTCATCTACGAGCTGGAATCTAATGCAGTGTCAGCACCATCAATCAATTTATGAGGTTGACTTTGATGTAGGAAAAATATGTTAGTCTAAGGAACATGAATGTCTATGCGATCTCTATTGACTTAAAGACTGCCTTAAAGACTGCCTTCTACAGAGTGCACAGGGTTAGACTGTGGCAAGTATTGAAGAACCTGGGCATTCTGTCTGGCATTCTGGGGGCGATCCAATCTCTTTTTTGCCATAAATGAGGGGGTAATCAGGTATGGTCTGGGTGGCCAAACAACTGGGAAAATTATAATTGATGTGGGAGTCAGGCAAAGTTACATTCTTGCACCTAGCCTGTTCTCCCTGTCCAGCAATGGGGGTCATCAACCTGCTTCTTGCAGAATTCACTGACACCAAAGTGTTAGCGAGTGAGAGAATTCCGATTCTCCTATTTTCTGTTGATGCCGTCTTGTTGTCCCTTACCCCCAGGGTCTCCGATAGCAATTGGTCCCATTTGAAAACTTCTCCAAGGCAAATTGCCTAACAATTAATGTGCAGAAAACCCATTCAATGGCATTCTCCAAACGTAGAGCTAAGATTAAACCCTGCCTCTACATAACACTTTACATAACACTTAAAGATGGCCCCGTTGAACAGGTCACTCAGTATGATTACCTAGGGGTAAGAATGATGGATAATTGCTGATGGAGTGACCAGATAAACAGGGCAGTACTTAAGTTGGCAAGGCACTGTGGGGCAGTGTTAAGATTCAACTTTGACCATGGGGTTGGTCTGGCGAGTGCCATGCTGCAAATTTACAAGAGTCTGGCCAGACAGGCAGCCTTGTATGGGGCTGAACTTTGGGATATGTGCAATATTAGTGTGTTACAAAAAGCAGAGAATACAATTTTTTAAACTATTCTAGGCCTGCCTGTGAGTGCACCGAATAAATAGGTCTATACTGAAATGGATGTGCAGAGTATCAGTTTTATTTCCAAAAATCCGACCTGTGTTCCTATGGATTCGTTTGTGGATAAATTATAATTTGTGGACAAGTATAGAAGAGCTGTAAATGATGTTTTATCTCAGGCAGGAAGCCCACATTTATCATGGTTATTGGCCATAAAGAAGGAGTTTTTTGCTTTAGGGTTCAGAAACTATTGGTCCCTGCCTGCGTTCATTTCTAAAAAGACAAAACCAGGCTTTGAATGTTACCTTTATAGAATGCGCCCAAATTTAATGAGAATCCTTTACACGAAGCTTAGCATTGGCATTTTGCCATGTGCTTGCTTGTAGCATAAATGAAACTCGCACAAACCAGCAGCATGTCCCTTTTGTCCGAATCATGTCGAAAGCACTATGCACCTATTATTTTTATGTCCTGAATACTGTTATATCAGAAATAAATATTTGATTCATTTGTTCAAACAATTTAATGTAAGAAGGTAGAATGAGGCCTTTTATCTATGTTTGACGGGGGAATGTGAATTAGCAACTCATTGCATGGGGAATTTTCTTTATCAAGCTTGGACGAAAAGAGCAAAGTTTATTATTTGCCGGAGGAATGATGTTTTAGTTTTTGCATATTGTATTATCTGTTTTGAAGAATATGTTTATCCGTTTATATGTAATTAATTGTTGATTTTCAGATGAATTGTGTGTGTGACTTTTATGATCTGTCGGATCGAAATAAAATGAATGGATGGAATGAATGAAATTGATGCCTCCACCCAGACCATTAACCTTCTTCCGGACACATCCGGGATCGGGTGCTGCCCCCGCTGGCTGTGGTCACGAGGAGGACTGCATCCATTATTAATTCTGTACAAGGATCGCGCCAGGAGCTTATAGAGCATCACAATGTAATGTGCCACTTGCTGGCCCACCTGGCAACATCACTCCTCTTGGGTGGGCTCTCTGGCTGGCCCATTCCTCCACTTGCTCCTCTGTGGCCCAGTCATCCTCCGGGGGGCCTTCTGTGCCACATACCTCCACAGCCCCCTGTACACCAGTCCCAAAACCACAGCCCAATCTGGTTGTGCCTTCATCCTTGCCAGAGGTGGAAGTCCCAAGAACCCCACGTGAAGTGGTCACTTTTCCTGTCCAGGCACTGACACATAAACAGGCAGTTAAGACACAGACAAAGGCCACCTGATCGAAGGACATACTTTCAGAGCTTGAACTCTGCATGGCGGCAAGCACTTGGCCCACATGGGGCAGGAGGAACACAGGGCATCCCACCAGGCCATGTGCTCTGTGTTCGGTCTGTACGTGAGGCAGCTGGTGGTGGAGAGACTGCTGGCTTGGGAAGCTGTTGTGATGGTGGCCAGGGCTGAGGTGGAGCTGAGGCGGGCAAGGAGACGGGCTCCATCCTAGATGATGCATGCAGGTTGGCAGTGGATTCAGAGAGGCAGATGGTGGCCATCCTGCAAGCCTCCCAACCAACCACGGAGGCCTTCCTAAGGGATGCGGAATGCGACTCAGCTCTGCTGGAAACATTGTCTGAGATTGGAGAGGGCTAGCCCGCTGCCTATGTATATAGTTCATTAGGGTTTCATAGTATTAGTTTTCATTTTTGACATTTACTTATTATTTATTCCTGGACACATTTATCCTTCCCTTAATTACATTGTATATTTTAATACAGGTTTTAAATTAATTCATTCCATGCTTCTTGCAGTCTCTTTGTGTGCTAATTTACTTTTTTAATTTTCACCCTGTGCATGTGTTCAGTGTCAGTCATGTGGATTGGGGCCCCACTGTGTGTGTTACTGTGATGTTTGCGGGCGAAGGTGTGCACATGTGCTTGACCATCAGACAGCTTGAGAGGGCACTGGATGATTATCTGATTCCATTCCGAGTGCAGGTGCACTGCGTGTTTGGTGTCAGTGTGTTGGTGTTGTTAGAGTGAATGTTTTTTTTTTGTATGTAATGGTGTACATACAAGTAGGGTTGTTGTGATGTGTGAGATGTCTCATGATGGTGTTTGTAGTCTGTCATTGGGGATGGATACTCACTTGATCTTGTGTATTGATACATGTTCCACATGTTTATACTGTGTGTTGTATCTGGTGTCATCTCATTTGCCTCTGCACATTTGCTACTGGAGGGGGAGTTTAGTGTTTGTTGGTTTCCTTTCTGGTCCACTGATTTTTAGGTGTTCCTTTGGCAGTTGCTTAACAATGTGTATGTGCCCACACTTCATTCACTGTAGTGGGTATTTGGCATGGTGGGTGATGGTGGTGAGATGTGACCTCACTGTGGATGAGTGGGCTGGACACATCACTTGTACAGTAGATGGTAGATTGATATGTCATTCCCACGTCCTGGTCACCCACCCACACACATCTACTCTCATTTCATCCTCTGCACTGGAATGCAGCTGAGTTCCATGATCGAATTATCAGTCTAGCAGCACACTTTCCCTGTCTCCCTGAGTCACACACTTTCTGATTGGCTTCTTATCATCCATACACAGGCCTGTTCTGCTTTTGTCACTGGCACTTTGCCACCCTGACCTACTGACCTACTTTTGCACTGGCTGAAATGCACCAAGGCATTCTTTATGAGTTTGTCCAATCTGTGATTCCTTCTACTTATGTCCTCCAAGGGCATTCACTTGCAGTGCTTTGAGGCCATTGCAATGGGGCAAAGGCACCATAAATATGCCACATTGCGTTGCATTATAATGCCACATGTACATGGGGTGGCCACAGTGTAGGTGGTGCAACGGTGTGCTGGCCTGTTGAGGTGCAGCTTATTGTGGTCTACCAGGGAGACATATGATGCTCAGTCCTATATTCAACAGCAGTGCTCCCAGTTGATCATCTTGGAAGATGGTATGTGGCAGGTATACTTCATGGTGTAGGCATTCCAGAGAAGTTGAGGTAAGTTGAAATTCCACATTGGACTGGTAGGGGGGCACACTGACAGGGGGCTGAAAGGAGTGATGGATGGAGGTGAGTGTTGTCAGGACTTGAGAGGGCTGCCTAGGGGTTGGTGCAGAGGTCAGGGGGGATGGTGTCAGGTTTTGAGGCGGCTGTCTCAGGGTTGTGGTGGAGGTCAGGGTGGTGGAGGAAGTGGTTTGTACTAACAGGGTGCTGCATGGGTGTTGTGGCGGAGGTGAGGGGTGTGTAGGGAGGGGGGTGTACTAGCAGGGAGCTGCCTGGGGGTTGTTGCAGATGTCAGTGGAAGTGGTGAGTGGAGTCAGGACTTGAGGGGGCTGCCTGGCGGGTGTGGCAGAGGTCAGTGGGGGTGGTGGGTGGAGTCAGGCCTCGAGGGGGCTGCCTAGGAGTTGTGGTGGAGGTTAGGGTTGTGTTGGGAGGGTGGTGTACTAGCAGGGGGATGCCCGGTGGTTGTAGCAGAGGTCAAATGGGGTGGTGGTTGGTGCCAGGACTTGAGGAGGCTGCCTGGGGGTTGTGGTTAAGGTCAGTGAGTGTGGGTACGGGGGTGTACAAGCAGGGGGCTGTCTGGGGTTTGTGGTAGAGGTTAGGGGGCTGAGGGGTGGTGTCAGGAATTGAGGGGTGACGGCCCACAGTTTGCCTGGTTCTTGCCTTGAGTTACGGGGTGACAGCATGCAGTTTTGCCGGGCTCCTGGATGGTGGGGCAAAGGTAGGCACAAAGGTTGTTATTTGGCACTGGTTTTTGTTTGTGCGTGGGCGTGTTGTTGGTGTTAAAGGCGCAACTTGATTTTCTTTGCACCTTGGGTTACTTAGCGCTTTTGAGTCCATGAATACGCAGAACGGGCGAAACATTCTCAAACGCGAAAGTAGGCTCAAAGTTGTTTATGGCGTTAAATTGTATGCAGGGACTTTGCACGTTTTCTATGAATTAGGCCCTAAGTGTTCAAAATATTTAGAAAATGGGAGTATCTAACACCAATTCATTTCTTTAAACTTCCCAGAAATGCATAATTTCAGAAATCATTTGTAAAGAGCTATTCAGGTGCGCTTGTTAAGCCACACTTGGCTTTCTTGTACGAAAGCATTTGCAAAAGAATGTGCCGCTCTAAAGACAGTGATGAATTTGATTGTCAATGCTACAAGGAAGTGAGCAAAGGGGACAAGTCTGAACGAGTTAGAAAGAAGATCATGGGCATGCATAATGCGCAGCTGACATTAATCCTTCGGGGCTCATCTCTGCTGAGGATTAATCCTGCTGTGCCATCAAGGTCAGCATCCGCTAGCCGTGCTTTGGCAGTTGCCCAAGACTTCCAAGATTAATGTCTCCCGTCTTTGGTGCTCTGCCGTTTTCACTGTCTCTTTACAATGTTCAAAGTAACCCATCACAAAGGGATGGGATTCTGTCGCTCAGTGTAACGTTCCAGTCGAATGCAACTATTGCATTGCATCACTTAATGAGCACCATACATACTTCTGCGGGGTTAATTGTGATAATTAATATAAAAGGAGCGTTTTTCGAACTTGTAACATCACAATTACATATGTAAAATATTCAGTGTATCAGGAGTGTTTCCATGTGATGCCACCCATCAGCTCACAACTGCACAAGCACATACCTATAAGAGTAGTCGTAGAAATCTTCTGTAATTTCCTGAAAGGAACATGGCAACGCTTTACACTATTCACAAAGATGTGCACACACATAGTGCATATTTTGCAATTGGTTCCTGCATGGTGGCGCACTCCAATGCAGCAATCTGAAAGTGTAGCACTGGGTTGAAGGCTAGCACTCGAAAAAGGGAATACGGAATGAAGCAGATCAGGGGCATATCACACTTTCTGGCAATTGGGCAAATCAAGAAAGAATGTGTTTTTTCAAGTGGGTTCGTTGTCTTTCTCTTTCTCCCTCTCCCCCTCTCTCTCTCTCTCAAAACATTAGGCCATTAGAGCCCACCACTTATTTAGTGAAGTCTCTTTCTTCATTTCAAATGTACAAAACATTAGTATATAAAGATTCCCATTGAACAGTGTGTGATGATCCATGATGAACATCAGGCTGCTTTCAATGCAGAGAAGTATTATTTCCATAGTGGAAATCACAAGGTGCAGACAGTGGGGCTGAGGCTGACTCAAAGAGACTTTGGTGCGTTCAGGGCGTAGTCTTTGCCCACCTCTTGGCAGAAGGTTGCCTAGTCCAGGGCCTGCGCACCAACATCTGTGAATAGAGGGCATGTGCCAAGACAGTGATGGATCTGTACAATTAGGAGTGTTGCAGGAACACCGCTTGATGTTGGATACAAAGGGTGCTCCTTCTTGGGAAGATAATGTGAAGGATGCGACCAACTACAGAAGGATCCAAGGGACACTGCTGACTGAAGTCCTGCGGAACCTGTGGAATAGGTGTGGAGAGAAAAAGGAGCCAAGAAGCTTGCTCCTGCCTGCCAGACACAGAGCAAGAGTAGGCTAAGGACTCAAGTATCAAACACCATCCACCAGAGATTGAAGGGAAGATCTTGCACCCTGAAAGTGGTAATGTGGCAACATATCCATGAGAATATGAGAAGGCCCATGGAAACTAAGAAGAGATAATGAATATCAGATTTGAAGAAGATATGTGGCGCCACTTAGCAAAGTTGAATCAAGGAAGCCATTGTGAGACTATGGGCCTCATTACACGGATGGCGGTAAGGGTTTACCGGTACCAGTATTTTACCGGTAGCGGTAAATCCTTACCGCCTCACTATGAGGTCCTTTTGAGGGTTGGGGTATTTAACGGCTGCTTTTTGCAGGCGTTAAAAACCAACCCGCAAAGGGACCCAGGGAGCTAATTATGGTACCGCAATTTGCAGTACCGTAATTAGCGCCTTCCCCATTCCCATTATGCCTTATGGGGCAAAAATGGGAATGGGGAAGGGCAATGGTGGAAGGGGGAATTACTGCCCCGCCAACCTTGGAATGGGGCGGTAATTCCCCTTTCCGCCAAGGCGGTGCCGGTATTTTACCGGCATGAACCATGGCGCTAATAGCACCATGGTTCTCCGCCATCCGTGTAATGAGGCCCTATGATTGAAGGGCTGCACACTGGTAAAGAGAGTGCAGAAGCACAAAGTGACCTGAACTATAAGTCGTTGTTTGAAACACTGCATGCTGGGGTAGTTATGTAAGCAATAACCACCTTTAAAGCACATGTGCATCAACGAGTGGGCTCGGGCATTGTCAGAAAAGAGACAGTAGCAAAGAGTTGAATCAGCCGAAAGCAAACCAGAAAATATGGCTTTTAATAAGCTTACAGAATAACAATCTGGTAGCTCAGATGGCCAGAAGAAGGGCATTCCTTAGAATGGGGGTGATAGCAGAAACAGATGGACTACCCATCCGGTTCCTGTGGAATTAGGAACTTTCAAAAGAAACTTGCCACCGGTGGACTGATGTGCTCAAGCAGGAGCACAAAACAGTTCAAACAGTACCTAAGAAAATAGGGGTTCTATCATAGAAGCCTCTGTGATCCAGGCACAAGGGATGAATGTTGTGGGTAGGGAATGCAAGGCAGTGAGAATAAGAGTGATATAAGCATAGTGGCTAGAGTTAGTGAGAAAACGAGGAGCTATATTTTGGATGCGCTGGAGGGGCTTCAAACTTTGGTCAGGAAGATTCAACAGAATTGTTATAACTGAGTCTAGATTAAGCACAAACAGTAATGGCAGAGAGGCAACATGAATCTTGAATGGAAAACCATGTCACAAAAAGGAAAGCTGAAAAAAGAAAGCACTATGAAGCCACCTGTTTCATTTGAATAATTAATAAATAACACGTTTTGGTTCAAATTAAACCCAGGTTCACAGGCACATGCCCCTAGAAGTGGGAAACAAAAGGTGTCCTGGCCCTTAGCATAGGGGCCAAGTAGCATGACTTTAGTCTTTTGACAGTTAACCTTAAAAATGTTTGACTACATCTTGTAATGGAGTGTTTTTAACAATATAATATTTTGTTGCGGGCACGGTTGCGCGCGCACGAGATGGCTGCCTACGGTGAAAGCTCCTCTCCAGCTAAAATCCTGGATTAACTATAAATCCTCTTTGGGAGCCCCCTGGGAAGCCCACACGAGGCACATCGGTCCCCAATAGACCTGTGCATCTCCTGCTACAAAATACGAAGAAAAACGGACTCTGTTTGGCCAGGAAACTCACTTCAGTGGCTGAAGTGGATGCGGCTGGGGCTGTGGGTCGTTGGAGAGAAACAGGCTGTGACAACATGAGCTCGCTGTCGGCGAAACGTCCCTGGGCCTCTGAGTGGGTGGAGCCTGTTTTCCCGCTTGGAGGCAGCATGCAGGCTTCCCCCACAACACTACCTGCAACAAAATTGGAGCCGGTCACGGCCTGGAGTCGCTCCCCTGCTGAACCCTGAGGTGGAGATCCTTGCCGTTGCCGCCACAACAATGTTTACGGCCACGACATGAGTACCACGACACTGTTGTACCTGTGCAGCGGTGTGGAACACTTCGCTTCTCTGGCGACAACCCCGTTGACTGCGGTCGCCTCCTCGGTGTCGGGGGCCAAGTGAGGAGGTCTTGCTCCCACTCACCCTGGCTTGCGGAGCCAGAGGACTTTTGGTGCGTGGGGAGCCTGGGCGTAGGGCCCCCTGGGAATAACCCACAGGCACACTGAGCGAAACTGACCTGAACCCTGCGCCGTAGTGCATGCTAAAAATCTGGCCCGCATTGGCAGCTAAAACCCTTTCTGAGCATTTCGCTCAATGCTGACATTTGTACTCCCAAGGTGTGGCCTCCCCTTCCACGGATGGATGAGGTACTCAAAGCAGTAGGATTTCCCCTACACGGCCCAGACAGGATACCTAACACGCACTGTGGTTCAGTGGCTCCAGAGAGGGCCATCCCCTACGCCCTGGACTGAATGTTATACCCTTCTCTGGTCCTAGCCCCGCAAAACGCTCTCTACTCCCGTTGCTCTGAGAACTGCGTGAACCCTGAGGTGACTGGAATAACCTATTGTCATCACCCTTTGTAACTTTGTAAAAGCACCGGCCTGTTCAGCTGCACTGGACCATAGCAGCTGATTGCAATGCATCTGCTACAACCACAGTGATAGGCCTTGCACAGAATACGGCCGTAATAGCACGTGGGATGCGGCCTGCCCAGGCAGAGCAGTCAAGCTCATTAAGCTACAGCCTCGGCTACATGGGAGACAATGATCCATTTGATTATTTCAATGCTCCAGGTCCATCGAGGCATGCGCACAAGACTGTTATGAGCCTTCTTACTCACAGCCACCTGTATTACTCCTTCTTTGCTATATAAATCTCATATCCTACACCCTGATTGTGACGTGGGTATGAAGCAACTGATCTGATGCTAGACCAATGTGTTACAATTCTCCTTAGACTCTCTCATGTGATGGGCTGACAAAACCTATTACCCATATACCAAGTCTGTCACATAAACCAAACACAACCCAGATAGTGTATAGCACCACTGTTTCATAGGTCTGTGTTGTAGCGAGTGACAGCTAATCTGTGTCCTGGTGTGGGACCACAACAGTACCTCATAATGAACTACCCTCCCTGTGTGTACCCTCGAGCCTGCTACGTGTTAGTCAAATCGACATCTACGCATTGATTACTCGGCAATGACCAAAGAAGCCGGGTCCAAGAAGAAGAAAACCGGGCCCATGGATTCCTTTACCAGTTCCCAGAACCCAGCTGCCACACCTCCCCCGTGCGCTGACCCTCCGTCAACCTCCACTGAAAATCGCCAGGTACGAACACCTCCTTACAATGGTACAAAGTGGGTTGCATGTCGGTCAATGTGAAATTGGATGATATCGTCGCCACCATCGGTTCATTGAAAGCCTGTGTTGAGAAAGAGAGTGCACGTGTGACGGAGGCTGAGACACAGATCAGTAATAATGAAGATGCCATTGGTCAAAACACTTGTGATATTACCCAGGTGAAAGACGAGATGGGCAAACTGCAATGGAAATGCGACGATTTGGAATCCTGATCCCGCCGCAACAATATTCGTTTAGTGGGGGTGGAGGAATCCTTCTGCAAAGGCCCGATGGAGAAGCATGTAGAGACTCTACTGAAATGCTTGTTCGGAAACAACGCCTTCTCTGAACTTTTCCTAGTAGAAAGAGCCCACTGCGTGATGGCCCTGACCCCCAAACCAGGTGCTCTGCCTCTAACCATAATTGCCAGGCTGCTGAAATAAGGAGACAGGGACGCTGCCCTCCGACTGGCAAGGGAGAAGGGCCCTCTGTGGCATGAGGGTGACAATATCCACATTTACCCAGATGTTGCTGCTGGGGCACAGATCCAGAGGAAGTCCTACGATCAGGTCAAAAAACTGCTCCGCATGCGACAGGTCCCGTTTGCATTGCTGTTTCCAGCAAAACTGCGCATACAGCAGGGAGGGCGTGCGCACTTCTTTGCACACCCCAAGGCGGCTATGGACTACATAGAGGCTACCATCTCAATGCCACCGCAGAGACCCAGGAACGGCCAGAACGATCTACAGAAGCATGCAGGAGAGTGAAGAGGACTAGATAAGGGATCATGATGAATTTGATATCGTTTTTCACAATTGCATAAAAATGGGGAAAATTGGGCTCGTAGGTGGCACCGACAAATGCCTGTTTTCCACCGGATGAGTGACTTTCTACGACAGCAGCTGTAAGCCGTGATATTCGCACCCCCCGGAGAGTTCAAGAAGTTTTTTTGTGTTTCATTATCAGGTTGGGGTTGATGGTGCGGGAGGGGGTAAGTGGGGAATTTGCAGGAATTGTAATTTGTTATACCGTGCAGAGAAATGATGAGCCGGCAGTTTCTACTGCCAGCTCCAGGCTTGAACCCGTTATGTTGAGGCCTGTTAGAGTTGTTAAGAAGTTGAATGATGTTGTACATTTAAAAATGGCGAGTCACACTGGTTTGGGTACAGGCAGGCCGGGTGGCTCGCATTCACATATGGAACCATATACAGTTACACATGACACACCATATTCACCCGAATAAGGGGCTTACGCTCAAACTATTCTCCTGGAATGTTCGTGGGCTCAATAACCCGGTCAAGACCAGGAAGGTAGAGGCATACATAACGAGGCACAGTCCGCAAGTACTATTATTACAGGAGACACATGCGCTGAAAGGTGTGATTTCCAATTTCCTTCCACAATGGGGCCCGCTCTGACAATATACAGAGTACTCTTCCCAAAACATAGGCGTCCTTACCCTTATCCAGCTGTCATTAGGGTTTAAATACCCCGATAGCAGGGTTGATGTCCATGGTAGGTTTGTCTTAGTTTGGGGGCGAAGACCTGGAGTTCTACCGTGCAATCTTCAGGATACTTGACACGCCTGATGAACCGCTGATTATATGTGGGGGGGGACTTCAACACGATACTTGATTTAACCCTTTTTAGATCCTCCACTAGCCCTCGCGGTCTCATGAAGGCAGCGGCTACCTTGAAGCAGATAATGATGCAGCTGCCCCTGTTGGATGCCTGGCGCACGCTTCACCCACTTGAAAGATGCTACACATATTACACATCCATCCACGACATGGAGTCACGTATTGACTACTGGCTCATCAGTGCTTCCCTCGCCAAAGCTGTTTCTGGCAGTGACATATATCTCCGAACCCTATCGGATCACTCCCGGATCAATCTTGCTCTAACACTGCCAGATTCTCTGCCACAGGCTAAACGTTGGAGGATGTCTGCGGCCCTCCTTAGGGATCTGCACATGTGTGATTCTTTTCAGGTTTAAATCTCTGAATTCTTTGACATCAATGAAGGCTCGGTCAGCACATACTCTGTATTGTGTGAAACATTTAAAGTGTGTGTAAGCGGTGCCATTTTGGCCAAAACCACTGGCTTGCTGAGAACTGTGAGGCAGGAGCTGGGGATAGCGGAGGCTAAACTGTCAACCCTTGAGATAAATTATAGTGCCACACACAGTAAATCAATCCTTGAACATACAACATACTAAGTCTGAGTTCAACAAACTGGCGGATAGGGAGGTTTTCTATATGGCCACCCCTGCCCGCGCCCGAAGGTACAGTGAAAGTAACAAGGCGGGCCCATTTTTGGCCAACATGCTTAGAGCGGAGAACCTCTGCACTCCTATAGCCAGCATACATACCGTACAAGGGGAGGTCGTAAACAGGGAGGAAGATATTAACACAACATTTACTGAATTCTACAAATCCTTGTATTCTAACCGAGATGTTAAGTCCAAGGAGGAAATAGTCGACTACCTGCGAGAGCTTGATCTTCCATCTCTTGATCAAGCTGCTTGAGAGGTGCTTGACTCACCTATCTTGATTGAAGAAATCGTCGCAGCCATTAAGGCACTAACTTTGGGCAAAGCACCTGGCGCAGATGGCCTAGGTGCTGAACTTTATAAGGAATTTCAGGACACCTTGGCCCCTATCCTGCTAAAAGTCTGGGAGAAGGCGATGGAACGTGGTGTGCTTCCTGACTCTATGCATGAGGCAATGATCACGATGCTCCTGAAATCCAGACGCCCTGCACACAACATGTACTCTTATAGACCCCTCTCCTTAATCAATACGGACGCCAAGGTGTTTGCCAAGATCCTTTCAAGCAGACTTCTGCCACACATGCCCACCTTGGTACATCCCGACCAGGCCGGCTTCATTCCCACTTGATCCACTGCCCTTAATCTTCTGCGACTCTTTGGCGTCATGGCACAAATTAACCCGAATGCCAACGCAGCAGTTGCAGCTTTAGATGCCGAAAAGGCTTTGATTAAGTGTCATGGTCATACCTTTTTTAGGCATTGAAGCGCTTTGGTATGGGACAGTATTTTCTTAATTGTGTCAAGCTTCTGTACACAAACCCAGAAGCCAGGGTCCTAACCAACCATTCTCTGTCCTCCCTCTTCTCATTATGCAGAAGCGCTAGGCAGGGATGCCCCTTTTCTCCCATTTTATTTGCCCTGACCATTGAAACATTGGCTGCATTTGTCCGTAAAACACACTCACACAGGGGAATCCGGCTCACTGGGCCTCCGTAGTTTATATCCCTTTATGCGGGCGATACTCTGCTATATGTTTGGGACCCTGAGGTAAACCTGGGACCTATTATGATTGACATTCACAGGTTCGCCAAATATTCAGGATATAAGATAAACGTGTCCAAATCTGAGTTATTCCCACAGACATCCACCACGCCTAACTTGTCAAATACTGCCAAATTTAAATGGTCCCCCATACGGATCCGATACCTGGGTGTCATGATCTCCAGTAACACAAACACATTATACACTGATAATTATGAGCAACTACTACTATCTCTCACATCTAAGCTGCACTTATGGACCAAACTTCCAATCTCTCTATACGGCCGTGTGGCCCTGTTAAAAATGGTCATACACCCCAAGCTATTGTATTATTTTGTCAATCTCCCCATTAGGCCTGGTAAATCCTTCTTCACAAAGCTCAAGTCTTTAGTAACTTCATTTGTGTGGTGTGGTAAAACGGCCAGGATGAAGTGGGCCAAGATGGTTGAACCGTATTCGAGTGGTGGTATTTCTGCCCCAGATTTTGAATTGTATTTCTTAGCTTCCCAAGCACAATTTGCCAAGCATTGGTTTGACCCCAGTGACAGATACGCCCACATCCCCATTGAGAAATATGCTGCCTCCCCCTCTGACGTTAGGTCAATTATCCTTGTGATTTTGACCCTGTAAACTCCACTGTTTATGCATGGTCTAAAATCTATAAGAGAGTCAGTATAGATATACCCTATGATCTGGAAATCCCCCTGTGGAACTACCCGAACATCACACCCACTTTTGATGAAGTACTTCAGAGGACATGGCATCTGGATAGACAGATTAGACTGTGAGATCTGTTCCCAGGGGTACTTTTGTTGAATTGGAAGATTTCATGGGCACAGTAGGAGATAGTTTGCTGAAGCGCTTCCAATACCATCGTATAAGAGCTTCATTTGCTTAAATGGCCAACATTTCCCATTGAACCCCCACACCCACGAATGTGTAAGGGCCATTACAGCAACGGATTGGAAGAGAAAGGGTATCTCACAGGTGTACACTTTAGTTCAGTCGCACTCGCCCTCCTGTAACTTCATAAGGGAAACTTGGGAACGCAAACTCGGTATTACCCTTAGTGAGGGAAAATGGTTGAAATGTTGTCAACTCACTAAATCTGTATCCCTAAACTCCGGACTGCAGCTGATACAGTTCAAAATACTTAACCAACTACACTACACCCCTGCTAAACTGGCCAAGTTTGTAGAAGGTTGCACAGGTAAATGCTTAAAATGTGACACTCCCGATGCCGATGCCCATCATATTTATTGGTCATGTCCCCCCATTGCAACATTCTGGGGCAAGGTTGCAGATACCCTTGAGGCGATTACAGACATACCATCCTCCTCGTCCCCTTTGAAATATCTTTTTGGAGACATTGGGAAGGCATTGGAGACTACCAGACGACTATTCAATGTTGGCTGCGCGATTGCTAAGCGCTGTATACTTAAAAATTGGAAATCTGCATATGCACCCTGCCTCACAGCCTTTCTGATAGATTTGGCACTGGAAAACGAGTGTGAAGAACAATATGTGTTGACAGTGCCTGCTACCTGCCGCCCGAAAGACATTTGGGCTCCTCATTGGGGCTACCTTTGTAATTTGTCATTGGATAATGCTCCCTCACCCCTATCTAGCCCCTAATTACTTTACTTCATGTCATGTGATGCAATGTCAACGCTTTCAAGCAATATATGTATTTGTATTTATTTGTATTTATTTTATTTATAAAGCTCAGCCAGGCCCTGGGGCATACGGTAGCGTCAGTTTAGAACGTTACAGTTACATACAGATTAAAGTTACAGGTACATACATGTTGCAGTTGCAGGCAGTAAACAATGGGCGATACAATTAAATAATATAATATGGCATTTACAGTATGAACAGAGGGGCAGGCGTGAAGTCAGAAATCCGGAAGGTTAAGCTGATGTTGTATCCAAGTCCTGAAGCCAGCGCTTAGTTTTACTCTTAAATAGGTGAAAGGAAGGTTCTGATCTGAGGGGAGCGGGGAGTGTGTTCCATAGCTTAGCTTAGAGGCCTGTACTGGTAAGATGGCTCCTCCTGAGTTTTGGAGTTTGAATCTAGGTATGGCCATGGTGTTTGCTTGAGCTGCTCGAAGTGGTCTTGAAGATGTGTGTGTGTAAATTGGTTGGTAAGGTAAGGTTGGTAAGGTAAGCTGGTGCGAGGTTGGCTCTGGCTTTGTGTATAAGGGCAAGAGTTTTGAGAGATATTCTATGCACTACCGGGAGCCAGTGCAGATTGTGGGCCTCATCATGACTTGGGCGGTAACGCCGGCGCTATTAGCGCGGGCGCTATCTGCCCTACCGCCGTACTCCCCGGCGCTAATAGCGCCGGATCACGAGTTCGGCGGTAATGTTAATCCCCATTCCACATTGAGCCCATTCGGGAATGCCCCATTCCCCATTGGGCTCAATGGGGAAATTTTGTGCTAATACCGCCGGCGGATTTCCCGCCGGCGGTATGAGAGCGAATTTTCGGTGGATTTCCCCCCAGCTCAAGCTCGGGCGAAATCCGCCAAAGTCCTGATTTGGCAGACCTTTAAATCCGGCGATAATAGCGCTACTGCCGGATTTAAGGGTTACCGCCAAAGTCGTGATGAGGCCCTGTGTCTGGTCACAGAGATATGTGACTTCTTAGGGATGTTGAGGGCTGCCCTGATGGCGTTATTTTGTAATACTTTTAACTTATTAATGTTTTTGTGGCTGGTACCTAGATAGAGAGCGTTACATAATCTAATTTGGACAGAACTAAAGTTCTAGCCAATGTGATGCAATTAGGTGTGGAAAGGAATGGCCTGCAGGCGGTGATAGGTTTACAAGTATAAGCGGAGGATGATGCTACCGCTTTAGTTTGTTTGGAGAAGGATAAGGTGGCATCCAAGTAAATGCCAAGGGTTTTGGTGTTGTTTGAGACATTGATGGGATTGCCATCAATAGTAAATGATTTAAATGCAGTATTTAGTTTTTTTAGTTTAGCGTGCGTAGCAAGGATGAGAAGCTCGGTTTTTTCGTCATTGAGACAAAGACCGTGTTGTGCCATCCACGCTTGTATTACTGCATAGATTTCGTTGAGGGTTTTGCTGTCAGTTGCATAGCCTCCCATGATAGGAATGAGTATCTGGGTGTCGTCCGCATAGTTGGTATACGTGACACCCAGATAGTCAAGGATATCAAATAGGGGCTTCGTGAATAGCGCGTTGTGGACACACAGGAGCCTTGCAGGACCCCACAAAGTACCGTTGAGGGTTCAGCCGAGTCAGTAGGAGAGAAGACCCTCATAGTTCTGTTTGCCAAGAACGAGCTGATCCAGGCAGTGGCTGCATCAGAGAAATGTGCTGCAGATTTCATATGAAGGCAGAGCGTTTGGTGGTTGACCAAATCAAAAGCTGCTGACAAATCAAGCAGTAAGAGGAGTGTTAGTTTACCATTGTCTTTTAGAATTTGGATCTGAGTGGTGAGATCTATCAAGGCAGTTTCCGTGCCGTGTCTAGGTCGGAAACCAGATTGCCTTAGTCCCAGTAGATTGTTGGATTCTAAATAAGCCTGTATTTGCAGGTAGGCTGCTCTATCCAATATTTTTAGTAAAATGGGTACTGTTGTTATGGGCCTGTAATTAGACGGGTTGGCTGGGTCAAGGGTCGGTTTTTTGATTAGCGGAATGACCCACTACTCCAATAAATGGGGCAAGGTCATGTGCTGGTGCTTTGATGATCGGAGCACGGCAAGCGTCTCCTTGACAATTCAAGGGTTTGAGTTTCCTAATGATATTTTCCACTTCCCAAATTGAGAGGGGTGAGAAACTGAATGGTTTACAAGTAGGCTCAAAGGTGGACGTCTTATTGGGGGGTTGTTTCTATTCAGGGTCAGAGAGTATTAAAAAAATGTTCGCATTAATTTTAGATTATAGCTGAGCTATTTTATCTAATAGTGCCTTCTGAATGTTGGTACACCATAGTGCGTCTGTGATACATTTGTCAATAGGGGTGAAAGGGGATTCTAATTCTTTTAGAATCTTAAAAAGTTCTTCAGGTTTGATACTGCTTGTATGATCCTTTTGTTGTAGGTGTCTTTTTTGGCGAGTATAATGGCTTCTTTGTAGTTAGAGGATGCTAGAGTTAGCTCATTCTTATTAATTACTGTAGAGCAATGTGCTTCTTCAGTTCTCTTAGTTTTACGTAGTTCTCTCAGATGCAGCGTGAACCACGTATTCAAGTGACGTTGTGGTTTAGCTTCCGTAATTTTAGAGGGGCGATGGTATTCAGAGCTTTGAGTATTACCTGATTGTAAATGTCCACTAAGACTGTAGGGTCAGAAGTGCTGTGATAATATGTTACTTGTACTGGCTCTTACCTGCTGTGTCTCTCTTCAAAATAAAGTTAAAAAAAACAATATAATATATTGTTTGCATGTTAAGCTATATTGTGCGGGATATTTATTGATATGCATATGTGAACTATTTGTTATAGGCTGTTTTGTCATTTTTTATTTTTGTGAAAGTTTTGGTTTTTTAAACCAAAACACAATAAATAAATAAAATTGTTGATTTAATAAAGGCAGAATAGATGACATGCTGTGCTGACGTTTACAGGCAACATAGCCCAGTTCCACATATAAGAAAAGGAGGAGCTGGCTATCCTTGACATATGGCAAAAGCTGAAGCCAAATGTTTTTTTTAAGCATCAGCATCGCCAAAGAAAACACTATTAAAAAGGAGTACAGTCGAGAGCGCCGAGGAGCACCACAGAAGAGGGGAGGAGAGTATGAGACTGAGATGTGAATGCAGGAAGAGAGACAGCTATGGGTTTAGAAATAAGAACAATGCCTATCCTGGGCAGTGCTGACAATACCACAGAGGTGGTGACTGTCGATGAGGATGAAAAAGTCGGCGGTGCTAAAGCAGCAGACGAGTCTAATGCTCTGACACTACCACCATCCATCATTTGCCTAAGATCAATCAGCGCCACCACCACTAGTATTGCCTCAACTCGTTGATTTGTGTAGATTGAAAATGCTCAGATTGAAAATTCAATACATTAGGCCTCATTATATGTTTGCCGGACAGGGAACTACGGTACCGGTAAGCTTGTCCGTACCGTAGTTCCCGGACCGGCAAACTATGAATTATGCTCATGAGTGCCTTTCTGCCCGCCAGGTCCGACTTGACGGGCAGAAAGGCCCCCCCGAGCACAGCATGTCAGATGCACCGGCACCATTATAAACAGTGTCATCAAAACTCCCCATTCCCATTCGGCCCCATAGAATTTGGAGCATCTTTTTTCCGGCGCCCACAAATGGGCAATTACTGGGTCCGGCAGGGCCGTAATGACCCAGTAATTGCCCATTTGTGGGTGCGGGAAAATAAGCAACTGAATGTTAAAACATTATGTTCATGGATGGTAAAATATCAAAATATAGATTTTGGAAATACATGTAAAGCTACTCATGCACTTTAAATAATGACACTGGTGTCTTTGAGGGAGACTAGGGTAAGGAGGAAGGAGGTTGGGTTCTCAGAAAGAATAGGGCAAGAGCTCATTGGGGAGGTCTAGTGTGGTAGAGTGGGGAGCAAGCAGGAGGAGAGCGTAGAAAGGGCTGCAGGGGTCTCCCACGCATGACGAGGAAAGGAAACTGCATACAAAGGCACAGTGTGCATCACAGGAACATTGTGGCGTGGAAAACATATGACATTCAATAGAGAAATTAAACCTTTGCAATGTTGCCATAGACCTTTTCTTTTATCAGTGCGCATATTTTGCAAGGAACAAGTGGTTTTAGTTTGGGTGGATTCGTAGACATGGGGATCTGGAATGGATAGAAAGATCGGTGGGTTATTTTCTTGTTATACGCCTATGGTATTTATTTTCCTGCAAAATATATTTTATTATTTTAAGTTTATTTTAAAAAATTACGCTTTTGTATTGTGTATTGAACTACAGTAGCTTTCTTTTTTTCCACACACGCAAATTCTCTTCGGGAGCTCGTTACTGAGCGACTCGCAGTGCGTCAGGCTGTCATGGCAGCAGTCGTTAAACTCTACGTTTACATATTGACTTATGTCTCTCTTAATTGTGTTTTACATGCAGCCACTTTACCTTTTTGTTGATTGAACTTCCTCTCTGAGCAACTGGTACTATTTTAATGGACATTTGTGAGGCAGTTTATTTTTAGTACAGTTCAGTTCAAATGGAGCTCCTGCTACATTTGCATTAAATCGCTTTTTACAGACACCTGAGAATTTGACCATTTCTATTAATCCAAAAAGAGTTTCGAGCTCTTAATGTGTGTAAAAACTAATTATATCCACCAGAACCAACACAGATTCTGTGGTGTGGAAGGGGCTAACAGCAGACTGAAAAACATCTTGGCTGGGGTTAGAACGAAGACAAGTAGGACAGACATGTGCAGAATTAATGGGATCAGGACAGCGGCCCTCATTACAAGTTTGGTGGTCTGTAAATGAAGGTGCCGATTGCAACATACTGGCACCCTTTCGGAACTGCCAAACTATAAGTATGCCGGTAGGGGCACTGAACTACTGGCAGGCTTGACCTGCCAGGAGATCCGGCCCCTACCGGCATGTTTTACACTGAAGTACCAGCACTGTTAACAACGCTGCCAATGCTTCAGTGACCCCATTCCCATGGAGTCCTAGTGGACTCCATGGGAATGGGGATTTACTGTGCTACCGCCGCTTGTGATGTCCCAGTACCCCCGGGATGCCAGGCGGTGGTAACAGTGTTACGGGGTTGACGGCAACCTCGTAATGAGGCCCAGTTAGTTTCTTCAAATGGGAAGGTTCAGCATGGAAGATTTCAAAATTGCCACAAATGTTCGAAGGGAGGAATTCATGAAATAAGAAATGACGGCCAATAGTTTCAGCACATGATTTAAGATAGCTAGTAGAGTTAGGGCATCATTACGAGGTTGGAGGTAAGGTAAAAACGATGCCGGTATAGGATTACCGGCCTCGCGTACCGCTACGGGCTATTCTGACCTGTCAGACCGCTATTTACGGCCCCGTAAACTACGATGCCGTAATTATCGGTCTTGGGTCGCGCGCGCGCCCCACCATGCCGAAATTACCGGCATGGCGTAAACCGGTGCTGATCACAAGTAAGGAGCACACGTAAATAACGGCCTCCTTAAGGCCGTAAAATACCTTACCGGCATGGTGTACATACAGGCATCTCAGAGAAGGAGTAAAGAACGCTGAGCAGTGTATCCGAGAGCCACAGGTGCACACAATCAGCACAGGTGGAGGCAATGGAGTCTGCCACAGCAGAAAAGGCTCACACCCACACAGCACACCCCATCCCACACCAAGATGAGACCAATAGTGGTAGCAGTACATGAAGCAGGAGGCCCTGCCAGCAAGGGCCCAACCACAAGAACTACACCATAAACACCTGCCCCCCCCCACTGAGGAGACACAGGGGGAGAAGGAGGGAGAGACAGGCCCAGCATGCAGCACCAGTGCAGCCTCCGTCACCACCCCAGCATCCCCCATTTCGCAGCAGCTCTGGTCCCTCAAGGAAACCCCTGAGCAGATACACACCCCCTACCAGCTTGACTGTGACACCATCACCACCATAGTTGGGCCGAGAAATAACGAGATAAGCGAGCAGCATACAAATACACACCGCTATCCCGGCACAACTGATTGTGTTACCTGTACCCCATACCCATGCCACAGGCCCCAACCAGCACACAGTGGGGCCAATGCATGGCATGTCAGAACCGTCATTACACGGATGCAGAACCAAGTGCTGGATCAACTCCCCAAGCACACAAGGGGCTACAAATCCCTAACATGGACTAGCCAGGAGATAATATGACACAAACATTGGCCCCCGTGCATTGGCAGGCATGCCAAATGACATGGGTGCCCCTGACAGCACCCACGTGGATTAGGTGGACCAGCATGGCATGCAGGTGGCAGATCACAACCGCAAGCAATACCACTCCCCTAACGTGCAGACGGAATGCAACGCAAGGAAGAACATCACACATGGGTGGGCCCGACATCAAGGAACAACTCATGACTCAATGGGCCATCTGAACTCCACGCTACCGTGCCGCATGGGGCGACATGACGTGCCTGGCTGCTTGGTGAGTCGTCTGACTGTGTCATGCCAGTGCATTGGTGCCATGAGGAGGGTGCCTGCATAAACAAACTGGGTGGAAATGATGAAGCCAGTGCACAATGTTCACCCCACCAAACACCGTGCCACAGAACCAGTGTAACGGCACATGAGTACAGATTCCCACATCGATGGAGTAAGGCACACACCAACGACAACATTACCAACATCTGACAAGGCCAAATCCCACAACACATGCACCACTCATTGGCGGACCCCAAAAACGTAAGGGCATACAGGAAGACACACTGCATATGCAGAATGTGGCTGCCTCCAGCATGTCACCACACCAAAGAGTCATCCCTGGGAGTGGATTGAACTGAGCGCAGCAGGGATACCACACCACATCAGTGGTTCGGCACACACATAGGAGTGGTGGTATTCACCATAGTATGGATCAGAGCAGTATGATGAATATGAGCCACTGACTACAGCCAACACACCCAACTAAGGATTCACACAGCACTTCATGGATATAACATCAAGACTGCTGCATGCATCAACGAAGCACGTACCACAAGATGTGTGTGCCATTGTTCATGGACCATCTCGTAGACGCACTCCCCTACAGCACTCCATTGCACTGGACATATATTGTGGCCATGAATGGGCTGAATGCATCCATGGACATGTGCGTATGGGCATCAATGACCTGCTGCCATGTCAGACAAGTTCAGTCCTCCACCATGACAGACCAAACACTTACCGTCATTGGCAAGACACGCAGGTGTTGGTGGCTGTCCCTTGACACCATGGTACGGGACCCCTGTCAGAAACCCACAGAACAGGCCCAGGGAGCCCTAAAATACTGGCCATACCTGTGCATGCGTGCAGATGAAGCAGTCACCTGGCTTGCATAAGGCACATATGAGTTGCCGAAGCTGGACTGGTGGGGGACCCATCCACTGCAATGTGGTGTCCAAGACCCCCATGTCATGTGTAAAGCTGAACAAAATGTGCATCCCTTGGAATGCGGCTCTGTCCCCTGACATGGGACTGCTAGCACCAGATGAAGATGGAGTGAAGGAGGAGGAGGAAGGAGCAAGACAGCATCATGGAGGCGGTGCACGGGAGGGACATGTCGTGTGGCAAACATTGATTGGACATAATAACCAAAACACTGGTCAGCAGAGGGCGGCATTACATGGGCAGACAGGGCACTGGGTGTGTGTATACTTGTAGACCATGCACTGTCAGACGTCATCATACACATGCTCAATGATGAATGTCCACACAGGTTAAACTTTGCAACTCCAATGGTGTATTGAAAATATAAATGGATGAGTGTGAACATTCCCTCCACCCCCCACATACCCCCCCAACTCCACAACAGACCCTCACCCCCACCCACCTCCCCCCAAACTCCACAACAAACCCTCACCCCGCCCTCCTCCCCCAACTCACAACAGTAGTCCCATGTTGTCCATTAAGGCCACATGTGGCAGCAATGCTGATTAATCTATGCTCCTGGGGCCCGGGGGAGGCATGTCCCAGCGCCACATAGAACGCAGAGTGCGTCGCAGTGGGCTTGCCGGGGTGGATCGGCTGGATGAGGGCGTGTCCTCCTGCTGAGGCTGCTGATTGGTAGTCACAGCCTCAAGGGCATCTGCGATGCGTCCTAGGACGTCACATAACCTGTTGCTGCTCTCTGTGACCGCCTGACGCATTTCCCTAAACTCATCTAGCCACTCCACCCTGGCCTGGTGGTTGTCCTCCATCAACCCAGTGATGAGGGCAGTCAGCTGTGTTGCACGTAGTACATCCATTGATGGTTGTTCATCCCTGCAGGGTATTGGGCCTACATGCCCTGGCATGGCCTCGACTGGGGAACTGCGGCCAGGATCAGCGTCTCCCTGTGTATCGGCACGTGCACTACGGCCAGGTGTTTCAGGCTACCCAGAGTCACTGCACGACACCTGGGGGGACATTGCTGTCCACCCGTGGAGGTGGTTGGACGGCTCGTCTCGTGCTCCCCGTTCTCATGCTCAGTGTCTGTGGGGGTAGAAGAGAGGGACGACATGAGTGATTGAGACGCTAATCACATTGATGGCTGCATTCACATTTCAGTCATTTGGGGTTTGTAGCCTTTTGGGCGTTGCAACAGCACTAGTACATATGCATGTGTATGATATGGACGCAGGTGTTGGAGTGACTCATCCTGCCCTGGTAATGTGCAGTCTGGCTCGCACACTGCCGAATCTGCTGCACAGTGTGCATAATGGGATATGCAAGTTAGTGCACTATGGTTGATGTGTGTTATATACTTGCACTTGTCCCTTGATTGCGTGGCAGTTGGCTCTGCATTATTTGGATGGGGGAAGGCAGCATGACAATGTGCCTTTGATGGCCCTTGGGGGAGTATACATCTTGTAAATGCCATTGGCAGTGTTGTCTTTGGACACTCACCTCCATCGGCAGACGACGTTGCCCCGCACTCCATATCGCCGACGCCCTCTATCGATTCGGTGCCGATCAATGATGCGCATGTCTCCTCCCATGGCTCCAGTCTCATTGGGGAACTTGAGCCCCCTCCGGTCTGCAGTGCCAGTCTCCGGTTGGTGGAGAGGAGGCTCCGCACCTGCACCCGCAAGTCATCCCACCGCTTGCGGCAGTCCTTGGGGGTGCGGGGGTGGTGCCTACTGCACTCAATGCACATTTTCCCAAGTAAAGGCATAGCTTTTAGTTCTGCTTTTTGGATTGTGTACATTATTGAGCACTGTTGTGTTTCGCTAAGCACACTATGAAGGAAGTGCATAAAAAGATTCACTCTTTTAGCCTAATTGACTAAATCCAATTACACATTGGGTTTTATCATGAATGATCATGTGCATGGGTAGAGAAGTAATCATACTAATATGCATCTTTATTCAGGCAACAACCAGTAAAGTATTGAAGTAGATGAAGATGTAAACGGCAATTTCTATATTTTTGCCTGACTGACTTCTTCCTCCTCAGCCATTTCAATTGGTAAGTTCCTGCTTTCCAGCTCCACAGAGCTTGTAATGATTACAAAATGATGATAATGAACACCGTTTTACAGCAAGCCTCGATGGTTCATAAACCACAGATTAATGTGTAATCACACAAGTATGCCAGAGGAAAATACCTCCAGCTGCACTGTACGAATACAAAATGAATTCTGGAATAGCTGTGAATCCACACACATGATGCTAGCTTGAGTGAGCTATCAATGGCCTATTTCGTTCAATTAGAAATGGAATGGAACAAATCGACTTAATCACAATTTGATTTTGCTGCCTTTTCCTAATTGCTGTGATGCTGCAACACAATCTATATAATACAGGGACAACTTGTATCATGTTTCACTATAACACTTCAAGACAGACTCCTCCCACTTCTAGCAGGTATGTGCCAGTTTAATGGTGCTCAAGTTATCAAACTCTGAAGTTGGAAAGGGCTGACTCAACCACGCTGGGATTCAGACTGTAGAGTCATAGAATATAATTTGCATGAGTTTACTTTCCTGAGTTTTCACATTCGTATGACACAAAGAAAATGTTGTTTCACCAAAAGGAAATTGTGATTTGATGAATAGTGACATTTTCCACATATGCTGTATAGATAAAAAAGTGGTGTTAGTTGCAGCACCCGAGGCAACTTAAGCCTCAGTGAGAGCACTAGCACCAATATAATGGATACATATATACTTCTGCTATGCACAGTCCAAAGACCCACCAGCAGCTGAATGGTGAGGTGTGCACATTTCAGATACAAAAGTCACATGTTGCTTCCATTGTGCACATGAAGAAGCTGCCTAGCAGTTTATCATATCATCTATCCTAAAGCACCCATTTGTCATTAGAGCCTCATTACGGGTTTGCCGGTAACCCGCTGGTATCTCTGGTGAATTACTGGCAGACCCGCCTTACCATCTCCACCACCCGATATCCAGTATTTTCGGGATATTACTGGTGGTGGAGAGATGGTAAGTTCCCATTCCCATGGAGTCCGCTAGGACTCCATGGCATGGGATTTCCAGAATCACTGGTAACACTATCTATCTATTTTTGTTTTTGTATAGCGCCCCATCACCCATAGGCCTCAAGGTGCACAAGAAGACAGACAGAATGGAACAAGAAAGAAGTCAAGCCTCTAGGAGACGGGCAGCGCTGGGTAGGTTACCCTTCGTCGAAAAGATGTGTCTTGAGTCGTTTTTTAAAGATGGGAAGGGAGACACTCTCTTTGATCTCGGTGGAAGAGGATTCCAAATCCTGGGGGCCCAGTGAACAAAAAATGTGGTCAATGTTTTCTGTTGGTGCTGTAGGTTATTATTGCTGTTAGATCGAAGGTTTCCGCGTACTGGTGACTTAATCTCTTGGAGAGATAGGTAGGGGCAAGTCCCACAAGGCTTTTATAAATCGTAATTGAGCACTTAAATTTTATACTTGGAAGCCAGTGAAGTTTTCTTCTTATTTTAGAATTTTTTTCCCATCTATTTTGTCCAAATACGGCCCTTACTGCACCATTTTGTATGGTCTGTAGTTTTGTGATGTTAGCTTTGGACGTGCCCATTAAGAGACTATTGCAATAGTCCAACTTGGAATTAATTATAGCTCTAGCAATGAGGGCTAGGTTTTTCTCAGATAGGAAAGGACGTATTTGCCAAATTAGATTTGTGTAGAATGCACATGAACATCTAAGATAAGAGACATGTCTTTTATAGGAGAGATGAGAGTCCATGAAGATTCCTAAAGTCTTGACATGCTCTGATACTTCAATGAAGCTGTCATTAATCTTGATTTTTTTGAATTGTTGATTTAGCTTACCTACTTTCTGATGTGTGCCAAGAATAAGTAGTTAAATTTTGGCCTTCTTAAGGGCAAGGGAATTATTGGCCATCCATTTTTGTATGGCATTAAACACCTCATTAACTCTCAACACATCCCTTTCATATGATCCTGTTAATTCAAAGACCAATTGTGTGTCATCAGCATAATTTGTAAGCTGTACGCATGTGGTTTTAAGCAAATCACATACAAGTTTGGAGAAGATGTTATAGAGTAGCAGTGATAAACACAAACCTTGCGGGACACCGCATGTGAGCAATGTTTTCAGAGAACTGTAATTGCATTTTACCACTGCAGCCATTCTTGAGCCCAAGAAAGACTTAAACCAGTTTATGTCTGATGAAGACCCGTTGTTCTTAGTCTCTCGGCCAGGAGATCATGATCTATAAGAGCAAAAGCCGAGGAAAGCCGAGGAAAGATCAAGCAGCCTCAGTAAGGCCGGCATATTTTTTCAATGACATTAGCAATATTAGCCTGTAGATCCAAAAGCGCAGTCTCTGTTCCATGTTTAGCTCTAAATCCAGATTGTTCACTTGCCAACAATTTGTTAGTGTCCACAAACTTCTGGTACTGGATGTACGCAATCTTATCAATAATTTTGAGTAAGAACGGCACATTTGTTATTGTGGCAATAAGACCCGAGGCGGCGGGCCAATACCGCCCAAGGTAATGCCATTGGGGCCGTAGTTACAGGCCCCAGCGTAGCGGGGGCCTTAACGAAGCCCCGGGGGCATTACTGTGGGCGGTATTGGCCCGTTGCTGTGGGTTTTATTGCCATTAGTAACCCGGCGCGTTAGACCAGGGTACTAATGTTTTTTTTTTCTGGTTACAAATGCTGCTGCGTTTCAAAATAGAAAAAAAAATAAAAAGTGCAAAAAAATGGCCGCCGGGAAAAGGAAAACGTAGTCCGTTTTCCCTTTCCATGGCGGCCATCAGGAGGGGACGCGCTGGGACCAAAAGTGTTCCAGTGCGTTTGCCCCCAAGAAAACCAGAAAAAAGAAGGTAAGTGGAGTTGGGAGGGGGGAAGGGAAAAAAAAAAGAAAAAAGTACTGTGACTCCGGCAGGGGACGATGGAAGCCTCCAGCCGTGTGGAAGCTCGGAGCGGGAATGGCCCTGCTTTGAGTCTCCACACGCCTGGAGGCTTCCATCGTCCTCCGCCAGAGCAGAGACCAAGGGATAGAAGGTAAGTGGGGTGGGGAGTGCAGGGAGGTGGGAGGAGGGAGGGAAAACAAAAATAAGTCTTACCTGAGTCCCCAGCGGGGGACAAAGGCAGTCTCCAGCCATGGGGAGGCTCGGAGCGGGGATTGCCCCATTTGGTGCCTCCTCATTGGCTGAGGGGCTGCCACACCCCTCGCCCGGAACAGAGTACCCGGCACGCACGGCGTACATGGGAATACCGTGTGGTATGGCTTGGAAAAGAGCCAATCAACACGTTGGATTCCAGGTGCGCCGCGTGTGCTGAGTACTATTGGCCTGTAGTTACCCGGTATTGCGGGGTCTAGGTTTTCCTTTTTCAGGAGCGGAATAATCCAGGCTTCCTTGAGGTTAGGAGGGACATAAGCTTCTACGAAGGATTGGTTGACAAATTGTACAACCCAAGGAGCTAAAGTGTCTGCGTACTCCTTAAATAGGTTGGCAGGGAATATGTCTCCCTGACAGGAAGATGGCCTAAGTTTGTGTATAACATCTAATACCTCTTGGAGAGTAACTTTTTCAAAAGAGAAGAGATTTGAATGGGGATCCAAGGGGTCATTTTTGACTATCGATGTGGCTGGGAGAGATTCCTTGTGATCTACGAGAAGGTTTTTCTGCATTTCAATGGCCTGTTGGTGTTTGTGGTTTTATCTGAAAAAAAGTAGCACTGCTGCCGGTGAGTCAGTCATTTTTCTGCCAGTAAGGGCCTGGTATACCGGTAGGTCAGGCCTGCTGGTAGATCAGCTCCCCTGCCGACAGACTTGTGCTTTGCCAGTCTGGAAAAAATGCTGGTGCCAGAAGTACCGGCAATGTTTTCTGCCATTTTTTCTGGACCAGCAAAGTTGTAATGAGCAGCTCGTATCATTTAGCTGTCTATTAGTACCTTAAACTCCATACTCCTAAAACATAAGGTTGTGTAATATATGCTATCATTAAGGAAAGCATGTGAAGATCTGGATTCCCCTGGCAGCAATGGGGTTGTATTTCAATTTACAAAGCTCCATAATAAAACTCATTGGCATTCCAAATGCTCTCTCATTCCTGGTGTCAGTGTAAAAACACTCTATAAATTATAAATTGGATGCTAGGTAATACTAAATATAACTCTTTCTTGTATCAAAGGGGAATATTGTTGTGTGAATAGAAATAAAGTTCTAGACAATCATGATTTGAGTCAATTTTAAACGTGTGTCATGTTCATTGGCTCGCGAAATGAAAGCAACACATGATGACAAAGTGTTCCCCCTCATGAACTAATAATATATGGTTGGTGTCCCAATAAGGAAGCCCTTTGTAATCCTCAAAAGAGACATCATCGCCTCACCAACATGTGAGGAGGGTTATTTTTAAAGGTTGGGTTGAACCTATAACAACTCCTTGTGGCCTCACTTTCAGGGGTTATTAAACAGGGGAAGGTAACTGCAGTCAGAGGCCCTTTTAGTTTAAAGGAGGTATGACCTGGATGGAGCTTCAGAAGCATCTGAGCCGTGCCTTGGGGAAGATCATTTGCACATCTTTGATTACCCCTGACATGTTTTGCGGTACCCTGAAGTAACGCTGAGATCTCTGGGAATCACCACAAAAGAGGAGAACACTTTATTTGTAGGGAGTCATTGATTTCTCGCTAAACGCCTGGAATACATCAACCTCTTCCACAGATTTCCCAATAAATTGAGACAGAATTCCAACTCCAATGATTACTTGTTGGACAGCTCAAAGTTACCTTATATAGAAGTGAGGACATCTGATTAGAGGAGAGGGAGGGACCCTTCTCTCAACCTACCGTAGGAACAGAGGAGACACTGCTGTGAGAACTTTGTAGATTGCATGTGCTGTGGACTCCTTCACCAAGACAACAGGGTACCCTTGTCATGGTCATGAAGTCAATGGCACAGGCATGCAGGGGTCACATGCACTGGATACCTGGGTGTACACAGTCCTGGCACCTTTGGCGCCAGGCTCATGAACAAAAGTAAACAAGAACATCCATTTAACACCAAAAAGCTTTTATTGTGGACATAGCACTTCAGATGCATTAACCTTGAACATTCCATCCATTAAGCAGGATGCATTAACCTTGAACATTCCATCCATTAAGCAGCCCCAAGTGTATTCTTGGATGTGGCTGCTAATGGTTTGCCTTTGCACGTGCTCACTCTCTAGGAGTGGCAGGGTGTGGCTGGTAAGCCGGCCCTAATGGGTGTGCCCACGATCTCAACTATATAAGCTGCCCCGATCCTCAAGACAGATGCTTCGCGTTATTCTGCACCTGCAAGCAGAGTAACACTCACCGTCGCCTGGGGTCAGATTTACCTTTGAAGATCCTGCTTCCTGGACATCCTGCTTCCTACCAGCATACTTACCAACTGGGGGAAGCTGTTCTTACCTGTACATCTCTTTGGCAAACCAAGTATTCATCTTTACACTTTCCAGAACGCCGTAATCTTCATCTTGGCACCACAGCACGACACGCTCCATCGTCGACAGCAGCGCCTGCAAGGAAAAACAGAAGTCAAGGTTAGACATCGAAAAAACAGTCCGTTTAAGGTTGAGCTTCGCCATACTTTATGCTTTTCCTTAAACCATCACTTACCTGCTGTCGAACATTGCGGTAGCATCCATCTTCCATCTGGCCGTGTCTCGCGTCTCACAGCTACATTGAGGCTGCATTTCCATCTAAGGGAAGAAAACAGAAGAGAGACATTACTGCGGGCATAAATAGGAGCAACATATAAAGACATTAAACAGAACAAACAGCATCACAAGAGCTCAAGAAAGACTTACCAATCATAAGGAGAAGCATAGTTGCAGCTGGACTGGACTAATCCTTATCAGGGATCAGTGAAGGAACTAGATCCCATTTGACGCGCCCCTGCCAGAAATAGCAGGATGGAGAGCTTATCTTCCATAATTCACAGGTGAGCTTTATGGGTCGGCGTATGCTCACAGAAACTGTACTTTGGAATTAAGGGTTCGAGAGGTACAACAATCACAGATTGGTGCACTCACACACTCTTATCTCCACGCAGTAGCAGTATCACCACGTACCACCGCTCACAGCTTTTCTTCTGATGGAGAGGCCTGAAGGGGGTGATTCAAGTTCAGGGAGGGCTGCAACCTGGAGAGTACCCAGCATTTATGCTTTGTTTGAGAAGTTCATAAATAGGTCACATGTTTGTGAGATTCTCTTAATAGACCCCCAGCATGCTTAAGTCCAGAGACAATACCTGTGGCACTGATTTTCCTCTCTATTGCATCAAAAAGAGTTGAAGATCTTTTTAGCCACTTGGCACATCAAGACATTACAACCAAAACATTTGCTACATTTGAGATATCCATCAAGACCACCTGCCTCCCAGCTCTCTCAGGCCACTCAGCTCTTTAAGCTTCTGAGCACTCATAGGCCCCTCATCTCTCAAATCCTACCAATATTGAAGCCTCCTCTGGTTGTACTCTTCTGTCATCTTAATGCAACACTCTCACCACCTGCTCCTAGTATCTGCCACCCACCCCAACAACCTACCTGATTCAGTGAATCATTTTATGTTATGCTTATCTCAGTGAATACATCTCTCAAATAAGAACAGGTATTGATTAGGCCTTGTTGATCCTCCTTTACTTGCTTAACATAGGTGTATCACCCATACTTGTTAAGCTATCTCATTAGAACCTTCACCATGTGTCACCAAGGCTTTAAATGTTCTGGTGGTCAATTTGGAGTCAGGCAGAAGTCCTAACTCCTGTCCATGGCTCCAGGTTGGCTCTCTGTGGTACACCTGCAGCTCTGTTAGCTCTGAGAGACTTCCAATATAATGTTTCTCCAAGTGAATTCTGTCAAGAAAAGGTGAACAAGCTCAAAGGAAAAAGCACAGTGCTCTATTTGAATGTTCTCTGTGGCTGTGAATGCTGCAAATGAGAATGTCCCACAAATAGTGCCATAACTCGGGTTAACAGAGATGATTATCACTTGACTCATAAATAACTGTTGATCCAGGCTAGAATATAAAGGGAAACAATACCCACTTTGTCCGGTATATAAATATTTCTACTCATATGATGACGGGGGAGGACTTGCGACCTGGGATGTGGACAATGACAAACACAACGGTATCTGGTTCCAGGTAGGTCATGGGACATGCCTGGAGTCCCTGATAGACAAGCGTACCTGGTACCTAGAGACTGTTTTTTTTTTTAACCTATTCAGATGTGGTTAGTACACTGACTTCATAACAGTACTTACAACACTATTGCTTTTTGGAAGCTATCACTTCTGACACACGTCTCTGGCAGGTTTAGCCTGATATCGGCCAATGGTATGAGTATAAAGGTGAAGGAGTTATAGTACTGACATTTACCTGTTGTACATTTATGACTGAAACACCTATTAGCTAAATTGTAGTACAAGTAGACAGGAATGTGCCAGATGCATTCAGGCCCAATATCTTAGGTGAGCAATTAGTACACTCAGTTTTCAGCATTCTGCATGGATCTGCCTGCTGCTACTCCAGAATCATTTAGTTTTACATCCCACCTTTGCCCAATAACTGGACACAATTATATTTTGAAGCACAGCTTACACACAAGTTACTTTTCATGTAACCACATTCCAAAAAGGAGGCAATTTATAGACACCTACATATGTATGCGAGGGAAGGTGTACTGTATAACATTTCCTGATTTTCCACAATGCAGTTGATGCCTTTTTCTTTCTCTGAGTTGTCTGTTTTTTCTGCATTGCTCCATGTTTCCAAGTTCTTGGGTACTTTTTCACTGTTTTACGGGAGCCTAGAAGCAATTGAATTTGCAGTTTTGCAGTATGCCTTGTTGACAATTCTAAATTCAAATTTAAACAATATACTCTAATTGTGTACTTAAAGCACTAAAGTTCAGTTTTTGCAACTGAAAAGTAGTCAACGTGAATACAGCCTTAAAGCATGCACACTATTGTCCTGCATGAAAAACAAACTACCAATTTTCCCAGACATTAGCTTTCACAAACATGCACAGAAATGGCTCCCTTGAAAGACAACTTTTCAGCGCATGCGCCATGTGTAGGAGGTAAGGGACCAGGGCACGGGTGCATTGAGGGACGTGCCTATAAGGAAATCTGTACTGAAAGCAAAGGCTTACAATGAGGAATGGAAATATACCCTTACCAAAGTAGAATACTACATTTAGAGCCCGATTCATGGAATGTTTGCCCGGTTCAAAGTGAATTTGCACTGCTGAAAGGTGACTTTGCACTGCCGACACAACCCTGATTCATGGAACCATGCAAAGTGTATTTTTGCCATGCAAAGTCCGAGCAAAGTCATTTTGTACTGCAAAAAATGACTATGCGCTGACTTTGCCCGGACCTTGCATGGCAAAAATACACTTTGCACGGTTCCATGAATCAGGGTTTGTTTCAGGCAGTGCAAAGTCACTTCTCAGGAGTGCAAATTCACTTTGAACCAGGCAAATATTCCATGAGCCGTGCCCTTAGTATTTAACTTGTCTTTTTATAGTATTCAAAGACTATAGTTAATGGTGGTCATTCCGAGTAGGGGGGTAAGGGTTATGCGGTCACCGTTAACGAGACAGGTGCCGTTAAACCCTTACCGCCCTATTCCGAGTTCCCTTTGCGGGTTGGTACTTAACGCCTGCTTTTTGCAGGCATTAAAAACCAACCCGCAAAGGGACCTAGGAGCTTATTACGGCACCGTAATTAGCGCCTTCCCCATTCCCATTGAGCCCTATGGGGCAAAAATGGGAATGGGGAAGGGCCCTTGGTGAATGGGGAATTTCCGACCCCGCCAACCTTGGAATGGGGCGGTAATTCCGCCATTCACCATGGCGGAGTCAGAAAGATAACGGCTTCAACCAAGGCGCTAATAGCGCCTTGGTTAACGCCAGGGTCGGAATGAGGCACAATGGGCCTCATTAGGACCCTGGCGGAGTGGGTTTCCGCCAGCGCTAATCGCGGCGGACCCATCCGCCGTACTACGAGTTCCCTTAGCGCCATGGAGGTTTTCTCCGCCTGGTTTTACCGGGCAGAGAAAACCATGGCGCTAAGGGACCTCGTTGTTAATTACGCCGCCGTACTTTACGGCGGCGTAATTAACTCCTTCCCCACTCCCATTATACCCTATGGGGCAAGAATGGGAATGGGGAAGGGTAAAATGGGGATTGGGGATTTACCGCTCCGCCAAGGTCGGCATGGGGTGGTAAATCCGCCAACCCCCATGGCGCTATCGGCGGCTTTCCGCCATGCTCCGCGGTGCATTTAGCACCGCGGATTCCGCCAGGGTCGTAATGAGGGCCAATGACTTTTAGTGTTCAATAGTATCGTTTTTAACCAGACTACTGTATGAAGACAATTCAGCATGCTGAATACTAGTACCACTTTTGGACACTACCGAGAAGAAATAATAAATGAAAAGAAGATTTTCCATTTTGGTGAAAGTAATGAAGTGAAAAGTATATTAAAAGGCTTAGAAGGAGGATGGAGAACAACAAAGCAGAAACACATCAATTCTCCAAGCAGCTGGAACATAAAAGAAGCTTTTATAATATATAATTCACAGATCCGTCGTCCATGCAGTTCCATTCACTTCTACAAAATGTCTCCCGCTGTGAGAGAGCTTTTTTCAGGATGCACTCATTTTGTATGACAGAGCACCTGACTGACAACACGGCCCTTTTCTAATATGAATCATTCTGAGCTCTGGAAGTGAGCTAAGGCTCTCTCTCTGGATAGACCTAAAAAAGGGGTGCAAAGGGGTGTGGTTGCATGGGTAATCAAAGGAGTTAAACTTCAGTACTGCAAATGTGGTGATGCATGTGGTGCTGTCTGACAAAGGCCTTTGAAGAAGGAAAAGATCCAGTGCTTGCAACAGTCAAAAAGAGGAACCCATGCAGTCAGTGTTTCCATGAATGCTGAAGTGCTCTTAACTTCACATCTGCTCATGCCTGATATCATTTGAGGGTTTTCAGGGGTAGCAACTGAAAACCCTGGTGCCTCCCCTGTGACCTCTGGCACTGTTTCTCCATCTCCTAGTCCTGGAATCGGAAAGGCAGCGTGAGACTGAAAGTAAAGGGTGATCTAATGGAAGCCTTCTTTACTTTCTGCAGCTCCGGCTTCTATCTGGCTGAATTGATGAAGGTGCTGATAACAATATGTGTGCACGCCCTGGTCATGTATTTAAAAGTGGTCTGTTCATGTAATCTTCCACGGTAACATCAAGATAGTAGTAGTGGAATTAAAGAGTTTGCTATTATAAATTAATTTCTGGTGAATGCAGCAGCCAACATGGCATGTTTTGCCTCTTGGGAACTGACCTTTATAGATGTCACAAGAGAGGATGGGGGTCCGATTCTGATGCCAACATAAACAGGGATATTGTGTTCATAATTGTTCATAAATCACTGCACCAGTTACGGACATTTGCATAGTGCCTCGATTCTGATGGCAACATGGACATCTGCGTATGATGCTATACTACCAACGGTGCAATAGATTGTATTTGCTTTGCGGGTCAATTTTTTCTTATTCACGTACAGAAACCTCAACGTTTCTATGATTTTATTTAAAATTTGGTAAATAATGACAATGGCCACAAGAGAGAACCTTTCAAAAATTGTACAACATTGTTAACATGTATATGATGCTCCTGTTCTGTACAAAAAAACAAACAAAATAAAGGTCTTTCATAAAGACAGCGTGCACTACAGGAATAGCGCGCGCCACTCATTGTAAGTGTAGTTCTTGCCTCCTGCCCAGCTTCGTTTACGTGCTCTTAAAAAGGTGGTATCCATAGAAACTAGTTTGGGGACATTTGATGCATAGATACCAATAGCAATGCAAACTCTAAGGGGAGGTAGCCACGCTCTTATCAGATCTCTGCTAACGCGGCAAACAATCATATTTGCTGTTGTTTTCTCTGAACAATGCTATGAGGCAGTCTACACGAAAGTGTCATTATCCTGCACAACAGCACTTTTCTTTTTTCATTTTTATTGCTGCCTACATCACAATCAGGTGCTCACACGTTACTGGACAGTGCATATGGAATTTAACTCTAAAGTCTGCAACAATTAAATAATTGAACAACTCTTTCTGGAGCACAATGAGACCGTTTCTCAAAAGATTTTTGGAGCAAGTGAGGAATATGCCGGTGCCGCAGATGTATGAACACCTGCTACCCCAACTGGTCAGGGACAAACTTTCTTTTTTTAATGTTTCTCAGTGGCAGGCCTTATAATGGCATATCACTATGAAACGTGCTCCCTCCACCAACAGGATGCTGGGAGCCTGTCAGATTTCAAGGTATGTGAAAGGTCTGGTAAGCACACCACTTGAGCTGGCACAGCACCCTGGAAATGCACAGGTTACCTTTGTGAATAAGAAGTTAAGGGTATTATAAGTTCAGATGCAAACAAAAATGTAAACCTCTAGCAAGTGGTGGTTGGTGAATTTGGGTAGGGGTGTAAACATTTCCCATGAACATGCACCACCGACCAAGCACATCGTGAGAGCTCAAACCTACTAACGCGGATTAGAAAGTGGGGGTATTTTGAAAAAATGGGTTAAAATGGTGCATTTTACAGCACAGATTCTGTGAAAAAAATGTGTAAAAAGCCACACCATTTTCAATAGGTTTTGTAGGATAAACCATGAAAAGATCCATTCGATGTCAAGTCATTAACAGTGCACAGGAGAATTGTCCAATGTATTTTTCTGTGGACTTTGCAACCTATATGCTAGTTCCTTCCAGTGTTTTAATACATTTTCATTCTGATTGTGCCAATACAAGCCAAGCTAGCTGCACCAATATATGCCAGTATCCTGTCAGGGGTCAGAAGTGAAAGTCGGACACAAAGTGGTCATATTTTCAAGTTTAGACATTTAATTAAACAGACAGGGGTTGGAAAAAATACCTCTCTAGCCCTATTCTAAAGAGGAACTTCCCTACCTAGAAAATAAAGCTAAAGGTCTGTTTGCATCAAGAGGTCCTTTATTAAGGAAAACAGTCTGTGTCCAAAACACCCTACTCTGACTCTCACAATACAAACAAAGCAACAAAAAAAGGTGAATGGGAATGTCCTGGTAGACTCCCGTGCCAGGAATCTTCATCTAATTTCAGATGCTTGATGTACTCACCTGCCAGGACTTCTTTAGGGTTTTCAGATTCCCTGGTATACTCCCCTGTTTAGGAATCTAGATACAATTTTAGCTGCTTGGTGGACTCGCCTGCCAGGACCTCTTATACATTTTCACAGTTCTTTGATTTTCACAGTTCTTTGGTTATACTACAACAGCATACACAGTGGTGCTTGGTATATCTATCTATGGTAACATTTACACAAACATCTCCCCACATTGGCATCTCATGCTTCTACAATTGATCGTGGGTTGCCTTCATACTTTACCCTGCCTGCATTCAAACATTCTTCTTATTGGGTATTGGGTTGGTATTTTGTTTTGCCTACATTCAAACAAACCTGGCCTTTGTACTTTGTCTTGAATGAATTCAAACATTCTTCTTATTCGGTATTGGATTGGTACTTTGTCTTGTCTGCATTCAAACAAACTTGGCCTTGGTACTTTGCCTTGTCTGCATTCAAACACTAGTCGGCATGCTTGTTGGAAAACACCCCAGGGTCCCCAGCTGCTTTGGGCAGACTCACTGGTTCCTTCCAGGGTATGCAATGCCACTCACAGCTCTGCAGTGTGGCTCCTTCACCTGCTTTCCATTTCAGAGTATGTGGATGTTCCTCCAGCATCTTGTGTGGCTCCGTGGTCACCTGCCAGCTTTCCTTCTCGACCCAGGGTGGAGAGCGCTGTTGCGTCGGGCGGATGAACCTCCAGGAGCCCTATGTGGCTCCCAGCATTTCAAGGGCCCTTCTTGCTCAAATGTGTCCCCTCTTCTCCTCTCCCAGCGGTCTTCTCCGTTTCACCAACTTTGTCGACGTGCCTCATGTTAGTGAGCCTCAGCCTGGATGGTAATGTCTCCTTCTGCACTGCTCGACTTGACAGTGCAGTTACCATCTTTAAATGTCCTGTGTACTGAAGACGTGGAAAAATAATTAGTCAGCAGTTTGTAGTATGAGCTACTGTCCATTTGCACAAACCCCCTTGTCCTCCTCATCTCAGTACGTAGGTGGTTATGGGAGTTGGAGTCCATGGTTGTGTTTGGACCTTTAGTTAACTTTTAGATGGTTTTTCTCTTGGAATTCACATAAAGGTACATCAAAAACAAAAGGTGTTATGTGTGGTTTGTGGGTGTTTGGGCCCAAGATGGGAGTCTGTCCAGAACAGAATAAAGACATGTTTTTGTGATTTCATCTATAGGGGGGAACCTTTAGCTGGCAATAGGCCATTAAGGTGTTGGGCGTCAGAGGGTCTTCCTCATGGGGATGGTGCAGATATTGTATCTCATCCAATGAAGTCACAACATCGCCCCGGCAGTTGTCTCATCCCATGTAATCCTCCCCAATAAAGCTGTCCCACGGTGAGTATCAGGTAGCGCCTGCTGTCCCCTAGCCACATGAGAGGAGCTTCCCACCAGGGAATCCGTGACGACTCCATTGGATGCATCACAATCCACTTGTGAAAACATGGTCCAATTGGCTTTGCCCTTTATGCCAGTAAAACATGCCATGCCACAGAAAAAAGGCATGCCCTTGCTGGCTGCATAAATGTACCTCCTGTACCCATGTAGGAACATTCATCATGTTGGTTTTGGTCTTAATTCTAGTAGTAAAAGCCATGTAACTGTGCGAAAATATATCCGTGTTGGCTGGACAGATGTAAATCCCTATGTAAGGACACTCCTCTTGTTGGTTATCCTCTTAACTGCCCTAACAATGTGATGCCACAGTTAGGAAAGATGTTTCCTGCTGGCTGCACAAATGCGCCCACCCCATTTAAGAAAACTCATCTTGTCAACTTTATCCTTAACAACAGCCATACCACAGTAAGAAAATATATCTTTGCTGGCTGCACAAACCCCCCATGTAAGAAAGGACCTTTTGCCTTTGCCCTTAATGCCTGTAAACAATGCAATGCCACAGTAAGAAAATATGCCCTTGCTGGCTGCACAAATGCCTGCCCCCATATGTAAGAACACTCATCATATTAGCTATGCCATTGACACCAGTCGGAAATCCATGCCACAGTGAGAATATGTCTATTGATACTGTCTGACCAAATGCAGTACTCTCCAGCCCACCCCAACCTCTCTTCTCTGTGATAACTCTCATCAAGTTGGCATTGCCCAAATGTGCTAGTAAAACATGTTATGCCACTGTAAACATTTCCATTTTGCTTGCACTAATGACCTCAGCCTTGCACGCAAACACACACATACACATTCATGTGTATAGGCGCGTTACAAATGCCTTATCATAGCTTATCATATCCCAGTCTCACATAGTTACACACTCTCAAACATTCACATACACCCATAACACCCATAACATTCACAATCCATTCTCATTAAAAGGTGCTTCGAAACCCATGCAACCATTCACACTTCACTCTGATTCATATGTGCACTTTCAAAGAATCACCCTCAATTGCATGTATACATACATATGTACTTACACATCCTTGTATGCACAGATAAACAAATGTGTTTTGTCTTTCCTTCTCTGCTCCAGCTGCAGACTCAATTTCGCCTCCTATGTTGCTTCCCAGATATCCAGAGGTCAGACCCTCCACACAAACAGGTACCAGGAAGAGATTCCTGTTTCTTGACATGGATGCTAGCGATGGAGTGTCTTCATCTTGCTGACCTAGGAGATATTAATGTGCATGGAGTTCCCCAGCCCTGCTTATTCAATGGGCACCGCAAGGGTGGGGAAGAAAAATACTCTGGCATTATATGGCCCATAAGAAATCTCCCCCACTCCCCCCGACCCAGCTTATGTGACAAAATGACTTCTGTTCTGCAGGAGAAGAATGAGTATTGATTAAACCACCTACTCAGCCCCCACACCTCTACAAACAGCATAGCCAAGAGATATACCTTCTTCGCCTTTTGTGGTAATATAAGCCAATGGAAGACTATCATCTTAGAAAGGGTGTGAATGTGAGAGAATAGCAACATAAACACTAATAACACAACAGTTCCAAAATTAAAGAATGTCCAATCAAGTTTCTTTAATTATATATACTTCAATTAAATAAATCAATTATACAACTAACTGATTAAAATCATTTATCTCTAATAATTAAATCTTTCTTGTTTTCAATTTACATCGAAACCAATCAACGGAAAACACCCTTCTTTCAGTCCTAAACTTGTTACTTAGGAACCGTCACTGCAAGCACTCTTCCATTCTTATTCTATTAGACCTTTCTGCTGCCTTTGACACTGTTGGTCACTCACTCTTGTTAGCCGCCCTTTCATCTTTTGGTTTTTCTAGTTCTGTTCTCTCCTGGTTCAAATCTTACTTGTCGCAATGGACATTTTCTGTTTCTTGGGGTGGGACAACTTCAGACCCCCATCATCTTGCTCACAGTGCCCCACAAGGATCGGTTTTGAGAACTTTTCTCTTCTCTCTCTATACTTCTCTTGCTAAAGTGATTTCTTCCTGTGATCTATCCAAACATTTCTATGTTAGTGACACCCAGTTTTTTCTTTCCTTCTCTTCATTCTCATCTGACATTCATACTCAGCTGTCTTCATGTTTATCGGCCATCAAATCATGGATGTTCTCCCTCTACCTCACACTTAACACTACAAAAACGGAAGTACTCTTTTACCCTTCTACTACCGTTCCCTCCCCTATTCCTACTCCATTTATCTCATTCCCCCTTTTCAACGTCCCTTTGGATCTACTGCCCAAAATCTGGGACTCTACTTTGACTCTGCCCTATCATTCAAACATCATATTTCTATCTCTTCTCGTGCGTGCCACTATCATTTATTTAATATTTTTAAAGTTTGCTCTTTCTTAACTTTTGACACAACTAAGCTACTTCTATCTTCACTAATTTCACGTCTCTTCTATTGTTCCACTACACTTTTCGGTCTCCCAACCTCTTGCCTTATTCCCCTAAAATCTGTTTTCAATGCCGCTATTCGGGTACTCTTCCATCTGACCTTATGTGACTCGATATCCTCTGCTCTTCTCACTCTTGGTTGGCTTCCCTTCCATGACCCAACAGGGTTGATCTCAGGTTCCTTTTGTCAAGCTTTCATTTGTTTACTATGGTACAATTTTTTATATTGTTGCTAAATTAAGCGCTTTGGATAAAGGCGCTATATAAGTCCCATATAAATACAAAAATACAATAAAAACCCACCCCTGTAAAAGCAGACATAAAATGCAGAACACATTGTGTAGGCAGCCTCGATTCGTTAGCAAGGAGTAAAGCCAGTCAAAATGATATCTTATTTAGGAAAAATATGCAACAAGGACTTTAACCAGTCTATAACACTCAAAAATGGACCAAGCGGACAGGGACTCTCGTACCTGATTCGAGTTCTTAGGTGGTTCAGCAGGGTCAACCCCTGCTACGAGATGTTATTCTTGTGGGTTGCACAGGGTTTGAAGGCAACAAGTCATTTTATCACATCTGGCAAGTCGGCTTCAAGTCAAATTCAAATGGGCCTATATGCAGTTCAAAGGTGGCATCGAGCAGATTGGTGGATCACCAAAAGAGGTTTGACGTGGTTCGAAATGATGAGTACTACTTGTTCAGATCAATGAGTGATGAGATGCTCTAGCAGTTCAAGTCAAGCTATGATGCAAAGTCAGGGTGATTCGATGCTTGGTTTGATGATGCAGCAGTTCAAAGTTATCTGACTGTGCGCTGGTGCTCAAGGTGAACAGGTCATGAGGCTCTACTGTGGCAAAGCTGTGTCAAGAATTCACGGTTCGATGCAGCAGTACTGGTAGTTTGAAGTTGAAAGGTGAGTGCCAAAGGGATCACTGTGGGTATTGGTGTTTAAAAATCATCAAACATTGTTTGAATGCAGTTCAAAGCAATTTGATGAAGGACATAGGAGCCCTGGCTGCTGTGTTGAGTCCCACTGCAGGGGGTTCTATGGCAAGGTTAGTCCTTATTAGCCTCTGCTCTCCCTACTCACCTCCAGTGTGCTCCAGGATGGGTAGGAAGCAGAGATTTCCTCTGCCTTAGAACACCTGCCGTCACCTCTGGCGGAGAACATTAGAGAATACTGCTCTCCCAGCAGAGTCCAAATAAACTCACCGTCCTTGAAGGTACAAAGGTGAATACTACTAGGAGTGGGAGACCCCCTTTTTTATAGGCTAAAGGCTGCAGATGAAAGCAAGCCTGCTTTAAGGCATCCAATCCCTGTCCTTGAGGCAGATGACCTGTTCCTCCTGTTGCCATGCCCAGCGTGCCTTGTTCCACAGGAAATGGAGGGGACAGGAAGGAGAGCAAATCCCACAGTAAAGCAAGATGGAGGAACATTTCCTCCAGCCCACTTGTACTTTCTGAGTGACCTCATTCTGTGCATCTCTCAGCATGTAGATTCAAAGTCTCTTTCCAATGCCACCCCTAGTGTGAAGCAGGCCTTTGGTATGCAAGTGCCTCTTTGAAGCCAGATTCTGAAGGGGTCTTCTGGTGGGAGCTACTGGGCCTGGCAGGGAGGAGTTAACCATTTTCCCAGAGAGTCAAGAGAGGAAAGCATCCTGTCCTTTGTATCAATCACTGGAATGCAGACAGTCAAGCTGCCTGTAATCCACATAGGCCCTCATTACGACCCTGGCGGAAATCGAAAAACGATGGCGGAAATGCAACACTGCCATCGAATAGCGCTCGGTGCGATTAAGACCCGTCACCGCAAAGTACGATGCCATTAGCGACACCGCAGTGAACGGCAACGCTAACTGCACCAAGTACGCGCGCGCGCGCCATGCCAAACCGCAAATACCACCATGGCGCAATGGTACGCGAATTCTGACCCCAGCGGACATGCACCTAACGCCATCAAGCACAGCGGAAAGTACCATTCCGCCATGGCGAGAAGTACGGCATCCCGAACCAACCGTAAACGGCCCTACTGAGTGCCTGTACACCGCTCCCTGGCCACATTGTACAACTCCCCGTAGGTGCAATGAAGCCACACAATGCAACCAATGAAATGTACAAGTCATCCATGCCTGCCAACGAACAAATGAATCTCAAGAGGGGCCAATGGGAGCTGCAGGGCACAGATGGCACGAATACAGAAGCCACACAAATGGACATGACCTCAGTCTCCCTCCAAGAAACGCACGCAAACACAGGCACCTGTGACCAGCCATATTCTGATAATCACATCATACCACCAATCCAACTGGCTGACCGGCATCTGTTACACAAAAGCCATTCCCCCGCCCCTGAGCATCACATCATCAAAACAGTCACATTGGCAGCCCTCATCCCTGACCTCACTGGGCTTCGTAGGCAAACGCGCCCAGCACAGTACCACGCAACTATACTCCGAAGCTGGAACCCAATGCAGATCTTCTCACAATACATCGCTCCACAAATAGGAATATGACACATCAGCTGCAAAGAAGAACGCTACACGGTTCATATCAGAATAGGAATTTAATGCACAACAAATTCACCAAGCCCATACAGCCATCAGGCCATGAACTCCAAAATACATTTCACCATTGTGGGCTGCATCCGCAATAAATGACCAGCTACATCTCGTGTGACGCCCTGTACCCTCATGGCACACAGGGGCTACATTCTCGTACGAAAAGGCAACATGGAAGCGCCTCGACCCGCAGGGCCGTCCCAATAGGGAGGCACTAGTCCAGCTGAAAGGCCGAAATGTTGCTCCTAGCCACTAGTACTGCGTAAGGGCATGTGGCCCATCGGCGATCGTCCCATAAGATCGTAATGCTGCTCCACTGATGAACACGAAGCAGCAGGTGTCAGGAGTAAAATCCATCTGCAGGAGTGGCATACAGATGGCAGTGGCAAAAGGGGAGGAGATACCTGTCACCCAAACGAAATGAAAAAGAATAGTATGGCCATCAGAACTTCATTTGAATTACTCACTTCAATGATCACACCAAATCCACAGCCATATGCATGCTAGCCCACTCCAAAGGATCATCACCAACCAAAAACCACTAGCGAATCATAACTATCTATATCGAGGTGAAAACACCATCACAAACTCACATGACATGTGAAACTTCCATTGAGTCTGTGCGTAATGCAGCCTGCAAAATCCACTGTGCCCCAGCCCGTAATTCCAGTGTTGTGAAGCAACATGTAATTGGGAACGTCCGGCCTGATCGCCCACTTCGCTATTGCGCATCCCATACTATTCATATCAATCATTGCATCCTCGCCATGGCCCCTGTCCCAAGGACATTGAACAATAGAACGTTATATTTACAGTCAGACCTGTGGGCATCTCCTCGCCGCTAGCTGAAAACCGAAAGCGCCGTCCTTCGAATTCCTCATTTGCAACATCACGTCGAAAAGGCACCTGTGGCCGCTCGAAATCACAAATTAATCCATCTAGTGCGGTTGTGTGTGAAAATGGCAACTGCCTTCACTCACAAATGGGACGCCCCGCCCGTCGGTGAACCTCGGTGCAGTGTTGCATGAGGGTCCACCGTTACTCGAGTACTACGTTCCACTGACCCTTCACAAGTCTGTTCGCGACTGCAAAGATAGCATGTGAAACAATGGGACCAAAGCAGAATGAACATATCAACCAATGTAACACTGCCATCGGGTACAAATACATGATTGCAATGGCAAGATGCCATTCGTCGAATTGCAGCGTTGTGTGCGGGACGTGCTCGCCCAAAGGGGATAGCAGCTTGCACAGGTGGAATGAATCACCACAGGTGGAGGCCATACAGCCTGGAAACACATAAATTGCACACCCAACCCCCTCCCACAACCACACCCACTCCGAAATGCTACCGGCAGGACTAGCCATGTTGGCCCTGGGGGACCTGATAGCACTGCAAGTACTCCAACTTCAAGAAGAAGACGAACACCGACTACAACCGGCCGCACGGAGGAGACGCAGGAGGAGGAGGAGGGCAAGGCAGGGCCGGCAAGGGCCGCCAGCACAGCCACTACCACCACGCAGGCAGCCCGCAATCCCACGCCTCCGAGCACATCCGTTCGACCTCACTGATGAGCAGATCCACACCCTCTACCGTTTGGACCGGCACACCATAACCGCCATTGTGGACATGACACAGGCTGACCTTGCCAGCATGATAGATAGCCCAACCGCCATCCCACCCCTACTGAAGGTGGTGTCTGTACTCCACTTCCTGGCCACAGGCACCTACCAGCACACAGTCGGACAGTTAAATGGCATTTCACAGCCAGTGTTCTCACGGACACTATTGCAAGTGCTCGATGCCCTCCTGAGGCACGCAGACGACTACATCTCTCTACCACGCTCGGAGCAGGAAATTACAAACACAAAAGTGGGATTCCATGCACTTGCCGGCATACCGGGTTGCATTGGTGCCATCGACTGCACCCATGTGGAATTGGTCGTCCCACATGCCATGGAGGCCCAGTACCGCAACCGAAAACAATTTCATTCTCTAAATGTACAAATGGTGTGTGACTCCAACAGGATCATTACACATTGTTTTGCCCGATTCCCTGGATCAACCCATGATTCTATGGTCTTGAGGAACTCTACAATACCACGCTACATGGAGCGACACGCAGGGAACAGATTCTGGCTACTCGGTGAGTCTCATTTCAAGCATGATGATGTGGGGTATGTGATGCGCCAATGACCTAGCAGGAAGGGGGGGGTGCGTACGTAGCAATGGCATTCCTCAAACATCCTTTATTGTCCACATACAGGTGATGCCGGGTATCCACTGAAGAGATGGCTCCTTACACCACTCCGGAACCCACGGGACCAGCATGAGGAGGACTACAACCATGCCCACTCACGTACCCGTGTAGTCATAGAACAGGCATTCGGCCTACTGAAGACTCATTTCCGCTGCCTCAGCAGGTCTGGCGGGGCACTCCTGTACCGCCATGAGAAGGTTGCAAAGATGGTCATGGCATGTGTCATGCTACACAACATGTGCGTACGTAGAAATGTGCCCATGCCCCCTGATGCAGAACTGCAAGCACCTGAAGATGGTCATGATGAGGGTGGGGATGTGGCAGCACCTCAAGGAGTCCCCGAGGCACAGGAGGGCCGTGACATTCGTCAGCATATCATAGATGCATGCTTCTAGCACTCACGCCTGGTGGCTGATACATGGACACGGGACTTGTGGCACTGTGTGTGTCTGGGACATGCACAATATGGACTGTACGCATATAATGGCCTCGTACACAAAGATCAATGTCCACACATCTCATTGGATAATCGTGCATTGTTTATGGCATATGTGAAATCATGTTACACACCCCATCGACCCGCCACCCAAGTGAGCCCAACACACCCCCTCCACCCTCCTACCTCCCCCCCGAACACCAGTGTCCATAGATGCTCATTGTCAGTGGGCAGTCGCTATTGCAAGCCCCCTCTCCGGGTATCAGGGGCACCCCTGCCTGTGGAGCGCAGGTTCCTCCCTGATCTACGTTGGGGGCTGCCCTGGACGGAACTTGCAACGGATGATGTCTCTGCCTGCTCACGTCCATGCATGTCCCTAAGGGTTTGTGAGAGCTCAGTGAGCACACGGCGCACAGCGGCAAGTTCGGCACATACGTCTTTGGACGTCGCATGCAGTTCCCCCCTCAGGCTCTCGGTGCTTCTCTCCATTTGTACTCTCAGGCTCTCGGTGCTACTCTCCAATTGTGCCCTTAGTGTCTCTGTACTTCTCTCCATTTCTGCCCTAAGTGTCTCAGTTGATGTTTCTATGGCTGCCTTAGTACCCCCACATTCATCTGCATAGTCCTTGAGGAGCGTGGCCAGTTGCTGCTGTTGCACGATTACCTGGTCGAGGGACTGTTGCCTCTGCTGGGCCATGGCCATTTGCGGTGGTGTCACAGAGGGGCTGGTCACCTCATGTTGCCTTGCCACAGGGCTTGTGGGGGATGGCCAGTCGTCGTCTTGTGGGTGCCCCTGCGTGGTATCCTCATGGTGTACGGGATGGAACAGACAGGGGGATTGAGACAGGTCATGGATGGATCTGACTTCGACATCCCCGTTTTCTGTGTCTGAGCATGCTGCCATTAATGCTGTGTCACCTATGGTGCTGCTGCCACCAGAAGCAGTGCCTACTGTGGCATCCATTGGGGGGACCTGTGGTGGTGCTGTTGTGGGCATGCTGGCTGCTGGGGTGCCTGTTGGAGTTCCCTCCTGTGTGCTGCCACTTGATTTGTCCTGCTGCCGTGTCTTGATGCGTGCAGCTGAGGTGGAGGGTCTTTGGCCGTTGGTCTTGGCCCTCTTTGCAGGTGTGCTGGTAGGGGTGTCCTGGAGCTCGTCGTTTGAATCGGACCCTGTGGTGGAGTAGAAGAGGGCGAGCGTTATTGATGGGTCTGTGGGAATTGGAATGGCAATGTATCACATGCATTGGGGTGGTACCTGAGGGTGATTTGGGTTGGGGCCTTGGAGGTGGTTTCTTTTCTGTGTGGAGTGAGGGTGCAGTTGTTTTGCAGCCTGCAGTTAGGGTGTGCCTGCTGCACGTGTAGAGGGTGTTTTTAGGATTTTTAATTATTTATGTATTTTAATGTGAGTTTTAAAGTGTGCTATCGGGCCTATGTATGTGGCCGTTCTCCTGGACATGTGTTACTGTTGCACTATGTGGACACGTGGTACTTCACATGATTGGACATTGTGGTTTTAGCATTGTTTTATTTGGGACACCTACCTGATTCTTCGGATGTCTGCACTCCTTTCTCCATCCCTCCGACTCCCTCGATACTCTCCATTCCAATGGTGGAGGCACAGATTTCTTCCCAGGGGGTCAGCTTGATGGGTGATTCCGATCCTCCCCCGGTAGCTGTGGCAATGTTGCGGTTGGCAGAAAGTATGCTACGGACGCGTATCCGCAAGTCGTCCCATCGCTTTCTGCATTGCTGTGGGTTGCGGGGTGCGGTCCCCACCGCACTTACCCGCTGTGCCACCAGGGCCCATATGGCCTTCTTGTTCGCAAGTGCCGTCCTGGTCATTTGCGTGGAGAAGACGACGGCAGCATTCTCCTGGAGGGTCTCTGTGAGCACGGTGAGTTCCTCACGGGAGAAGTGGACCTGCCGCTTGCGGTCGCACGCTTTCTTCGCTACTTTTCCCATTTTTCTTGGTTTCACTAGGGTGGATGTCGGGTTGGGATGTGTCTCAGGGTAGTATTTTTAATGGTTGTGTGGAAATAGTGTTTTTATAGGTGTACGGCGTGATGTTTCCCGTTCCGGGACCATGTTTTTACTTCCGTTTCCGTATATTTACGGTCACCGTACTTTCCGATTGCCGCTAATTGCGGTGACCGCTAAGAGGGGTGGCGGAATTGCACCTAGGGCGCCGTACGGCGGCGGTGTGGGCCGTTTTGGGGTCATTTCCGCCATCGCGGACTTTGCACTTCCGCCATGGCGTGGTGCTCGTGCCCGATGGGTCGGAATGAGCCGCACTTTGCTCCGTCGTGCAATGGCGGAAACGCTATTTACGCTATGGCGGTCCGGTCGGTTGCTTTCCGCCAGCGTCGTAATGAGGGCCATAGACTCTCATAGCTGTTCTGAGTTTACAGGGCTGACACTGGTATGCTACAAATAAGATGGTGCTTTAAAAATATGTGAGCTAATAGCCATCATATCAAACCTAAGTATGTTATACATTTCCAGATTATACTGCCACCAGATGGTAGTTTAACATAATTGTTATGGTTTTGGAAGAGAAGAGCATAATTATAGAAAACCTCTGAACTTTAGTGGCTTTGCTGACACAGCAGCTGTCAGACAGAGCACCTGGGACCGTTGAATCTGCCCTGTGCCACTGGAGAGCAGGAGCTACAGATCAGGATGCTGATGCATCAGAGCACAGGTGTACACATTGGGGCTGTGTGCCGAAAAGGACACCGTGCAAGCCTGTGTGCAGAATACAAAATGTGCGCATATTCATGGAATGAACTGTGCAAAGTAACCATATTCGCAAGTCGGGCCCGGAACGTCCCAGTCACGCCCCCACGCAAACCACAAACAGCCAGAACAGCGACCTTTGCATGCTCCCCCGGCCGCAAATCCACGCATTCTTCATGGGGGCCTGCATCTCGGGGAGCCTGCGCACGGTCCACATAACCGTTGCTGGGACTGCGACAACATATGTATGAACATTTGTAACTCCATTTAAACTCGGAATATCTGCATGCGTACCCCTGTAAACCGTTCCTGCACCCCGCTACACTGCATACGCACATGGCTACGTTCGATCTGAACCCTGGTTGCATACTAGCACCCCTAAATCCAACATGCAAACCCACCTCCATGCTGCAAATATTATGCATAAGTGTCCTTATGGCTGCCTTTGGGTGGCGTACTGAACAAGGGATTTGCATGGCCATTTCTATGACGAGAGGTTGCGTGGGTGGTTACATGAAGGTGTGTCGTTTGGCACAAATGTGGGCATGTGAGGGACTGCCTGTGGGCCATCCCTTGTAACGTCCACTTTTTCACAGGTTGTTCCACATTTTCTGAGTTCCGCCCCGTTCCCAGCCCTCTGTGCAAGCCACACCTATGCTCTTCCTGGTGTCTTGCGCAAGGCGTTCAACAGCCGAGCCTACGCGAACTCCATGCAAGTCCAGGGAAAGTCTTGCGCATTCAATTCCATGAATCGACAAAGGGGATTTTGCACACAGCTTGGAGGGCAAGTTTCCTATTTCCTGCGCAAATAGTTCCATTAATCGACCCCTATATGTTTGTCATGGAGTTTAAGGGGTTGGCAGATCGACTTTTCGCAGCTGGCATCCTCTCATTATTTATAAAAATGTAACAAGATAGGGCTTTTGCAGCCTTGCCAGAACTGCCTCTTGCAGTAGACCACCTCGGTAAATCTACAAAATAATTGAGTCCTTAGAATCAGGTAGTCAGAATAGGGCCCTTGGAATGGGCTCGATATAAAAGAATGAATTCCAAATTATTGGTATTACGGCAGGTGCAAAATCAAGCTTATTCACATCGGAAACACATGTGATTGTCAGGCAAGTTAGCTGAGTTGCAGCATCTCACTGAAATATTCTCTCCAATAAACTATTTCCAAAATGTGAACATCATCTTGATTCGGTCACGCACAGCAGCAGAACATGTATACAGGAGCATAAAGGGACAGCACGCTTTGAAATCCCAAGTGATGTTAAATACAAGTTATAATCGTAGAGATTGTCACACAATACACTAGAGGCACTCGTGCATCACAGATGGTCAGGCAGAGTGGTCTTAATTCATGCATTGCCAGTACTGGTGCTGCCCAGGTGAGAGTGCACATTACTTTGACACACCACATCAAATAATATACATACACGTACATAAACACAACCCTATCGAACTCATAATTCCTCCTTGCAGCAACGTTGCATGTGGCATCAGTGCATAAATACTCACACCCATTGAGAACATCATAAACGCAAAACAGCTGTTGTATAGTGTGTCACGCAGGGTCTTTCAGGATCTTAATGTCCTGGTTCTGATGCCGGCATTGAATTTAACGAGAACTCCACCATCTTCCTGTCATCTGCTGTAAGTCTGCAGCCACCACTGGCATGTTGCACACTCTGCCTTACTTAAGGGTTGAATGTAGTGGTGGAAGAAAAGACGTCAGGTAAGGATGACTTACTCCTGCGTACCATCCCCTTTCCTTCATACTTGTGGTATATTCTGTCCTTTGGGACGGGACCGGAGGAACTCTTTTTGATAGCATCAGAAACTAGTTTCTTTTTTCTATTTTTACACGTGGCCAGCGTGTGTGTCCTTAGCCCCGCCCAGTGCAGCACCCTTCAGTCCTTTTCTCCACGCAATCGGGAACAGATGCACTTAGCATCGCAGGGAATTTTTCTTTCCCTGCTTTTTGTCCTTGAATTCGTCTTCCTGCCTCGGTACGGCAGTCATTTTCTTTTCTTCCGCCTATGCCAGAGCATAAAGCCTTTGCCTTGTGTGTTTCCTGCAGATGCCATTATATGGCAGAGGACCCTCACAATCTTTGCCTCTAGTGTCTAGGACCAAAACATCATTGGAACCCATGCTTCTGCAACTCCTGCTCAGTCTGCGCACTTGAAAGAAGGCTCTTTAGGTGGGAGGAGGTCATTCACGACACTCCTCCGGTCCACTTATGGGAATTCATCAAGGTGAAAGAAAGCACACAGTGAGTACCTTCCTTTTCAGACCACCCCGTCTGGGTGACTCCTTCCCGGGATCATCTGGTTCAGGGAGGAGTCTTACGAACTCTAGCGTCACCAGGGCTAGCCATAATGTGTCCCAATTTGGGGTTTAAGCTGGATACCTGAGTTTTCTCTGAGGTTCCCCATCTGGGGGCTAAGAGTACCAGGGTCACTCCACAGGTTCCCCAGAAAAGGGCTAAAATGTCCATCAGCAAGGCAGAGAATCCCTGTTCCGGGGCTAATAAAACCATATTAATTTCTGAGGTTCCCGTCATAGGGGCTAAACATTGAACCGGCCAGTCTGAGGGAGGAAGGTCCACATCTACCAGCTCTGCCAAGGATCCCTCAATCAGACGCCAGACTCCTGCCTCAAGACCTGTTACAGGCAACCACACATCATATTGATACTTCTGCACACTGCCTTATGATTTACGTAGATGTCACCCGTCAGGCATGGCTACATGCAGCCAGGTTTATGAAGGAGTTCCAAGAGAAGGTTCTGGATATTCCCTTTGAGGTTAACAAACTATTCCACAGCTGTACTAATGAGGATTTGGCAAAAACCAAGGGAGTACCTTAACGGCAAAATTACTGTCCGTCCTCAGGAAACCTCTAGCTGTGAAGTCCTCTGATCCCCAAAAATTGGAATTTTGTCAAAGATCCTTTTCAGGATTGAATATCGCACCAGCCGGACAACTCCCCAAGCAGCCTAAGGCGAAAGGAGCAAAGAGTGGTTGAGGGTTTTTCTCTCACCCAGCAGCCTACACCTCTGGAACCAGTACCCCCTCTTCCTTATACCAAATTATGGTTTTGAATGGTCCCACTCGACTCCGGTAGGTCTGGTGACCATCCCGTAGGATTTTGGGTTCTATCTGTGACACAATCGATTTTCCACCTTTCTCCTTCCAGCAATTCCTCCATCTTTTACTCCTCTACAGCAGACAGGATCTTCCTCTCTCCATTTCGAGGTTCAGAAACTTCTGGAATTAAGAGAGATAGGTGGAATAGGGCAGGGGCTTCTACTCCTGCATTTGTACAGAGCCAAGTTCAACCAGGCTGGCCTGCGCACTATGTTCAGACCTGTCAGATTTCAGTCTCCACATCCCGGAGGAAAGATCAAGATAATCATGCCGACACAAATCCGCTCCTCCCTTGTAAAGGAAGATGGCTTTGTGTACTAACCAATATGGCCTCAATGGCGTAAATACCTTTGTTTTTTTGTTGGGAGGTGAACACTTTCAGTACCTACTCCTTCCTTTTGAGCTGAGCTCAGCGCCAACAGTTTTCACACAGATGGTGGCTGTGATAGCAGCATTTTGCAGGTTTCATGGAGTCCATGTCTATCATATCCAGTAAACTGGCTCCTCAGGATTCAGTGTCTTCAGAAAGCAGCTTCACAAATGCATTTGTTAATTCACCTTCTTTTCAAACGGGGATTGTCGATGTACAGGAGGAAGTCATCAATGACGGTCTCATGAGACCTGATTTTCTTGGGTTTTCGTTGAAACACAGTCAGTGGGAAAGTCCTTCTAATGATTGACAGGATGAGGGACAAAGTGCATACATGTTCCCTCTTTCAGAACTCCACCCACAAGCCAGCATGGTCGTTCCAGAGTGTTCTGGGCTTAATGGCATCCATCGTCTTAGCCCTCTCTCCAGCAAGGTTAAAGATGAGGCATACACAGATGACGCGCAGACAAAGCTGGTCTTGGGTGACAGACCCAGATTTTCAATTGATTCAGATGTTCTCGGAGATGACTGCCGACCCCCACTCCTGGTCATACTTCGCCAACCTTTTGGTGGGGACTCCTTTATGGTACCGTCTCCTCATATGACTTTGACAATGGATTCTTCTCTGCTTGGCTAGGGAGCAACGGTAGGTCATTTAGACAGGGCTCAAGTCAAGGGTACATGGGGGGACGGAGTCCACTCACTTTTTTCAGAGGGTGGACTCAGTCCACGCCACCCCCAGCTAAAATGAGAAACATTGTATGTCTTCTTTGAATTCATGAATTATAGCTGACCTTGGGGATCAAACCGCAGGGATCGAACCGCAGTCATTAGGTTTGCCGGCTGGACACGTCACCACTACAGTATATAACCTGATGAAAAATAACCAACAACTAAAGGGGAAATGTCTCATTTCGGTACTGCAAGATCGAGGGAAAACCTTTGTATTGGTTCTTGGAGTTTAAAACATGCACACCTTTTAAAGGTTTCAAAAACACTTCGAGAAGAAAATATCCTCGCTTGATTTAGTGTGTGTGCTGATTTTATGAAGGGCAAATACCATTCATCCTGTGCAATGTGGGTGGTTATGCAATGCCAATTTAGTGAAATTTACATATTTCAGCTTGATATGCTAATTTCTGGTGATGTCACATCCCATTGAGTTTATTGATGAGTCCCCCACTTTATTTTTTTACGACTTGACCCCTGCATTTAGATGTGTTCTGGGCTTAATGGCATCCATCGTCTTAGCCCTCTCTCCAGCAAGGTTAAAGATGAGGCATACACAGATGACGCGCAGACAAAGCTGGTCTTGGGTGACAGACCCAGATTTTCAATTGATTCAGATGTTCTCGGAGATGACTGCCGACCCCCACTCCTGGTCATACTTCGCCAACCTTTTGGTGGGGACTCCTTTATGGTACCGTCTCCTCATATGACTTTGACAATGGATTCTTCTCTGCTTGGCTAGGGAGCAACGGTAGGTCATTTAGACAGGGCTCAAGTAAAGGGTACATGGGGGGACGGAGTCCACTCACTTTTTTCAGAGGGTGGACTCAGTCCACGCCACCCCCAGCTAAAATGAGAAACATTGTATGTCTTCTTTGAATTCATGAATTATAGCTGACCTTGGGGATCAAACCGCAGGGATCGAACCGCAGTCATTAGGTTTGCCGGCTGGACACGTCACCACTACAGTATATAACCTGATGAAAAATAACCAACAACTAAAGGGGAAATGTCTCATTTCGGTACTGCAAGATCGAGGGAAAACCTTTGTATTGGTTCTTGGAGTTTAAAACATGCACACCTTTTAAAGGTTTCAAAAACACTTCGAGAAGAAAATATCCTCGCTTGATTTAGTGTGTGTGCTGATTTTATGAAGGGCAAATACCATTCATCCTGTGCAATGTGGGTGGTTATGCAATGCCAATTTAGTGAAATTTACATATTTCAGCTTGATATGCTAATTTCTGGTGATGTCACATCCCATTGAGTTTATTGATGAGTCCCCCACTTTATTTTTTTACGACTTGACCCCTGCATTTAGATGTGTTCGATCTGTGGTCGTCCATGGACAGGGAACACCACTTCACTATCTTCAACTACTTGCAATATTTCTAGCCTTGAAAGCTTTCCAGTCCAGTATATCCAACTAAATAGTTTGAATCAGGACAGACAACACAGTGGCAATGTTTTACATAAACAAGCAAGGGGGACACAGTCTTTACCCCTGGTGAACCTTTCCATTCATATACGGGAATTAGCGGTCCAAAAGAAGATTTGCCTGCAGGCGGTACATATTTCTTGCCAGGGGAACACAGCGGCAGATGCCCTCAGTCAATGCTCTACTGCAAACCACGAGTGGGAGTTGAATGATCAAATTCTCTCCCAAATGTTTTCTGAGTGGGGGACCCTGAGTGTAGACCTGTTTGTAACATTCTCCAACAGGAACCTTTTGCTTTTTGCTTCCAGAGAAGGGCTGGGCCTAGACTCCCTGTGCGATGGAATGTCGGTATTCAATTTTTCTTCCCTCCCTTTCATTCTACATGCTGTGCCAAAGCTGCGGTAGGTGCATCACTGCATGCTGATCTTTATAGCACCCTGTTGGTCAGCCAGGTTCTGGTTTTCAGAGCTAAAGATGCTGTCAGTCTTTCCATCAATTCAATTGCAGGAGATGCCCAATCTCATGCACCAGAATGATCAACAGGTGTGGCATCCCTCCCCACAATCTCTCAGCTTGGCGGCGTGGTTACTGAAGTCAGGTCGCTAGCACATTTCAACCTATCAGATGGGAAATTGCAAATCCTCCAGGCAGCATGCAAACCTTCCACACAGGCACAGTACAAAAGCAAATGGTTCTGCTTCTGTCACTGGTGCTTATACAAACAGATTGATTCTCTTCAAACTTCAGTGGATTGTGTCCATTATTTCATCTTGGACCTTGCAGCCACAGGCATTCATATATACTTGTGCTGTATGTATTTAATTTATTTTATTTGTTTATAGCGCCCATACCCGCAGGGATCACAGTGCCAAAGGAATGGTACAGTACAAGTAGGAGGTGGACGTTATAGTGAGGAGGCAGTTGTAACTTTCTGACAGTACATTACATGTAGAGTAATCAAGTGTATTTATCAAACAGAGCCATTTTCTTTCTGAAAAGGGGGTATGAGGGTTCTTCATAGATACAGGGAGGAAAAGAGTTCCACAGGGTCGGAGCGATAACGGTGAAACTGGAGCTTCTAGATCTCTTTCTGTTGAATTTGGTGTGGTAAATGAGGTGGAGGAGGGGGGAGCATAGGCTGCGTATATTGTTTTTTTTTTGTGACAGCTCATGTAAGGCAGAGCCATGTTATGCAGGCAGCGATGGGTGATGGCAAGGAGTTTGAACTCATTGCGTGCCTTGATGGGGTGCCAGTGCATCTCTTGTCTAATTAATGAAATGTGGTCAGATTGTTCCAAGCCCCAGGCTGCTCTGAGGGCATTATTTTCGATCAGCTGTGATTTGTTAATATTTTTCCTTTATGTTCTGACCAGGATAGTGTTGCAATAATCAAGTTTACTTCCAATAATAGCCCTGGCTAAAGTTAGCCAGTTGCTAGAGGTAAGATATTTTCTACAGAGGTAGATACGTTTGGGTGAGTAGGCAGCGGATGAGGCGACTGCCTTGGCATGTTTCTGCATGTTCACTTCTGCATCAAGGTAGACTCCCAGAGTTTTGATGTGGGAGGATACAGGAGTAATGTTTCAATTGATGCAGAATAAGGTAAAGGCAGGATCGAGGTGCTTGAGGCTGTGCGGGGAGCCACAATAAGGAGCTCAGTTTTGTCATCATTCAGACTGATATGGTGGGTCGCCATCCATGCCTGGATGATGCTGTAGATGTGGTTAACATTGGCTGAGTCTAGTTCATAATTGCCTGTGAGTTTGAGTAGGACCGGCGTGTCATCAGCAAAGTTAGTGTATGGGATGCAGAGGCTGACCAGGTGGTCAAAGAGGGGTTTTGTGTAGATGCTATGCAGGGTAGGGGAGAGGCAGAATCCTTGTGGGGCACTGTAGGGGACAGGGATGGGGTCAGCTGCTTCCATTACCATGGAGACCCTGGAGGATCATTGAATCTGAAATTACTTGATACAGTTGGACGCTTTGCGGAGAGGTTGAAGGTGGCAGTGAGGTGATGTCACAGAACCACTTGGTCAATGAGATAAAAGGCCACCAAAAGGTCTAGTAAGGTGGGCATGGCAGGCTCCTCGGCATCACAGATGTGATCGAGCTGAATCTTTAGGTCAAGGAGGGCTGATTCTGTGCTGTGTCTGGGTCTTAACCCTAATAAGCGGGTGCCCAACAGATTGTGGGCTTCAAGGTGGGA